>NC_077229.1:395416384-396016384 GCF_027887165.1 Monodelphis domestica | reverse complement strand
ATGCAAAGCCTGGGCTGAGACAGATACCAATTGATGATCAAACACATTTAGATGTTGAAACAAAATCCTGGGTACTGTAAAAAGCCAGAAACCAAAGGAATGGTGCTGGAAATTGTCCAGAGAAAAACAACCAGGATGATCTAAGGATTTCACTAAAACAAGTAAGTATTTTATTTTATTTTTTATTGTAGGATGATTAAATATAGGGCAAATGACAGACATTATGAAAGACAGGTAGGGTGGGCATTGATGTGTTTACTACATAATGAAATTTTAGAGTTTGGCTACTACTGAGCTCTGAGAAATAGTTTTAGATTAGTTAGAAGGAAATTCTTTTCTTAAAATTGTGCACTTGTGTAGTTTGTTAGTCTAAGAGGAAGGTGTGTGCTGAAACTATAATTATACTGAAGAAGGGACATAATAAATCATGGATGATATATCTGTAATAGATTACTAAGTGAAGTCAAGGTTATTTGGGGGTTCATTTGTAATCACTGGAGACTAAATCCTCTGGGTGGCACTCTAAGAAATGGAATACTATTGAACTAGAAGGACCAATGGTCTGATCCAAAGTGGTATTACTTGCATTCTTATGTCCTCATATAACTATTTCCTGTTTCTTAAAAAAATACTCAAGAAAATATTACAAATCCACTTGGATATGTATCCAAGAAATTCATAAGCCACAAGAGGGCCATAATTTGCATAATTTACAAGTGTTTGAGTTTTTCAGCCTTACTATCATCATTTAAGTTAAAAAGTCAAATAATTCAGGAAAAATCAAAGCCAAACCAAATAATTCTTTTAAAAAGATTTCTTTTTGGCTTGGTATTTGAAGGTTTGTTTGAACAAAACTCTAGTTTTTTTTTTCCAGAAAGGCCAGTTAAGATTAGATTTATATAGAATAGGGGAAAGAGGAACCTATTTAACTACCTGGATAAATCAAGTAACAAGATCTTAGTACTAGTTTAATAGCTTTTATTTTTACTTTTCAGTGGTGGTGGTGATTTACATCAAACATCTATTTCACAGTGAACTGAAATGTGTACACAATGATACCACACTTTGTCTTCTTATGAAGACAGTTTGGTAGAGTCAAAAAGATCCCTGGAACTTTTGTAAGCCCTTAAAGAAGAGAACTAAGTTGGAATCCTGGCTTTGCCACTTAAAAAGCTGTGTGATTATAGGCAAGTAATCTCTTCTCTCTGAGATTAAACTGAGTCATTAAAATGGGAATGATAATATTTATAGCACCTATTTCACAAGGTTGTTGAGGGTAAAGCATTTCTTTTTCTTTTCTTTTTAAAAAACCCTTACCTTCTGTTTTACTGTCAATACTAAATGAATATTGGCTCCAAGGAAGAAGAGCAATAAAGGCCTCTGGCCTCTCTGTCTCCAGACCTGGATCTCTATCCACTGAGGCACCTAGCTGCCCCAGAGAAAGCATTTTCTAAATCAAAAAGAGATAAATAAATGAGTTGTTGTTTGAGTTATTTTTCTGCTTTTACAACAAATTAGAATCTTTTTGTAAATTGCATGAATTCTGAGACTTAGATTCTTATTCTTTAATCTCCAATTGTTTACCTAATATATAGAACAACTTCACTGCTCTTTCCCATGAAATATTTCTCTTCCTACCTTGAGTCATCCAATTCATTATCAACCTGCCTGCATTATTTCTTATTCAGCTTTCCCCCACAGTTTTAGTTAAGAAAATAACTTCATTACATGTTTGTCAGTTTTACTTCTCCTTGAGATTATAAATAACTTGAGGTCAGGGATCATGTTCTCATTTTACTTCATATATCAAGCTTTTATTTTACAGTGATATATATATATATATATGTATATATATATATATATATGCAAAGAAAAAGTCAAATAATTGTAGCTGTTCCAAACCTGAACATGTTGCCTCAGGGGGTAGTAAGTTCGCCGTTAATGATATTTCTCTGGGACATCTTGGATTACCGCTTGTTTGGGATGAGACAACTGGAGTGTCAATTGAAGAAAAGTTGGATAAGATAACATCTATAACTATAAGGGGATACTGGAGAGAAAGCATAGTGTAGTGGAAAGGACAATGGATTTTGAGTCAATGGAATTGGATTCAAATTCTGTTTCTGATATTTATTAGTTAGATGAATTTAAGCAACTTCTTTCTTTTCCTTGACTTCCTAATCGTTTCTTCTAAAGTTTACTTTAGCTGCATCCCAGAAATTCTCCATATTGTCTCATTAAAAAATTTATATAGTCATTATATATCATATAAATATTATATATATTATCCTTAATACATTAATAATTATAATTATTATATTATATTGACATGATGTTTCTTGTTACTTATTTTTAAGCACTTCATTGTTAATTTTCCATTTAATTCTGTAACTTTTGTTTGTGAATCACGAATTAACTATGCCTGTGACAGTAAGACCTATGAATAATGTACTTAATATTTCTGTCTCCATATTTATTTTCAATTTCTCTGTGTCATTTGGTTATGAGATATTTATATATTCTTTAGACTGTCATCAATAAATTCTTTAAGAACTTGTTCAATTCTATTATTTCCCCTTTTATCATTCTGTTAGATTTTTCCATCTTTAAAAATAACATTAAAGTCTCATAATTGTGCTTCTATATCTTTTTGTTATTTAATTTTTCATATATATAGATTTACAATGTATGCTACTTAGAATGTATAATTTAATGCTGACATTGGTTCATTAACTTATTTATAAAAGCACAATACTTTCACATTTTAATAAATATTATTTTTATATTATAATAGTAAATTACAAATATTAATATTTTATTATCAATAACAATGTTCTTATTTAACTATTTATTGTATAAAGTTTTGTTCCTGCTTTGTTTGATAGCATGATTGTAGCTCATATGTTTTTGTTCTGACCTCATTTTTATTCTATGTATCTCTTTGCTTTTAGATATGTTTCTTCTAAGTAATAGATTGTAGAGTTTTTGCCTTTATTAGATCTATCTCAGTTTATTGGATTTCTTAGTCCATTCATTTTGAAAATTAAGAGAATTAATTTATGTTTTTACATTTGTGGTTCCAGTATTACTTTGAATAAATTAATGTTTTGTTGTTCCCCTTCTTAGTTTATGTCGATTTTTTGTTCTTTTGATTAGGTTTCTTTAATTTATTTTGATATAATATAGTTCCCATAGAACAATGAACTCCCCTTCCCACATTCTTATTCCCATTTCTTAACCTCTTCTTTAATTTAAAAGTTTTACTTGATTTATTTTACTTAATTGTCCAGTCCACCCACCTGTCCCCCTTTTTATTCTCTCAGTTAAGCTGTTTCTTTAAAATCCTCCCCCTCCCATCTCTTTTGCCTTTCAAGTTTTGTTTTAGTTTTTCTTTTTTTTAATAGAGGCTTTATGTATCTTGTTTTCCTCAGTAATTTTACCCCTTTCTATCGTTTCTGAACTTTTTTTCTTTGATTCATGATCTACATACCTATTTATTTCTTGCTTAATCTCTTTATATTTCTTTTGTAATTAAAGCTTCTAAAGAATTAAATTTTATCCCCCTCTTCCAGTCCATTGCTACATTATTACCATTATATTTATAGTCATTGTCCCTTTTTCTGATGACTTGCACTTGTGGAAATATCAATTCATGAGGGAAATATTGAGTATTCAAGCATTTCCCACTGAAATTGTCTTGTGTTCTAAATTGCTTAGTCCAGTTCTATCTACCCTTTACCTTCCCCCAGATTATCCTATTTCCCATTTATTATGCAGTCTTTCTCTGAGTCCATATATTCCACTCTTCTGAATGCTGTTTATTCCCAGGAACTCATGTTTCTGTTCTCTTGTGGAAGGATGTTGTACATAAAGATTCAACATTCTCTAGAGGAAAGGGTACATGATATTTTCTTGGAGGGAATCATCTTCCTTTGCAAGAAAAGTCCCTCTACTAGCCCCTCAGATTAGACCCAGAGCAAGGTCCCTTTCTCTGATTATAGATAAATACCTATTCTGCATAGAGCTAATCTTCAGGGATGAGACTTCCTCTTTTCATTTCCACTATTTCAGTACCTTTCGTTAGCCACTTTTCCCATTCTTCCACAGCCCTTCTTCAATCTAGTTCTCCAAAATATATTAGTTAAAGAAGTTAGTCTGTGGTGTATCAGGCCTGGTCATGCACTATGTATGTATCTATACTGTATGTAAATATCATTTGTATACTATATGGGCTTATATAAAATGTATATAAGCATATTATATATACATGAATTTATGTATAAATAGGAATAAATAGACGTGTTAACACTAATAAAAAACAATATATTGCCGAAGGAACAAAAAGTTTCTGCCAAAAATCCTTATGTAGGTACATAAATATAACATATTTATGCATATATAAATATACACATCTTGCTTTATATCTGCATATAGACACTATATATATGTATATATACATATTAATATATTTATATAAACTAAAAAGAAAGTGATATATTAGCCAAGGAGCAAAAAAAAAAATTATGACAAAAATCCAAGGAATGGAAAAAGTAATTTATTGTTTGAGCAAGTTGACACAATGCTCCATAATATTTATGCTACATTTATTAACTATATCAAAGTCTTTGCTTCAGTTCCACATTCATAACTGATTCATGTGTTGCAAGTATAAAAAACAGACTTGAATGCTAGAATTTTTGATGTAGAAGTAGATCATTATTATCAATTAAATATATTCTCAACACAATTCTGTCAAAAACCATTGGTATATTTTCTATGGCATTTTTGAAGGAAACAGGTTAAGTCCAACATAATTCTGTTTAGCCTTTAAACTGTTATCATCTCTTCTAAATATAATTAAATATGATTTCCAAATAAAGACATAGTTGGACAAAAGCAACTTATACACTAGTGGGTAGCTAGGTGATATAGTAGATAGAGTCCTGGGTCTGAGTCAGGAAGACCTGAATTCTGCTACAGACTCAGACTCTTTCTATCTGTGTGGTCCTGGAAAATAACTTAACTTCTCTTTGTATCAGTTTCCTCATCTGTAAATAGGAATAAGAACAGTATCTATGTTACAGGGTTTTTGAGGATCAAATGAGATAATATTTTTTAAAGCACTTAGCATATTGCCTAGTACATAGTACATATTTTAAAAGGCTTAGTACCTACCCTATTTGATTTATGTGCATGACATCAAGCTATAACAATCTTCCAAAAATATATGAACTTGCTACTTCTCACCTGTGATCTTTCTTCAAAGATATTTCACTTGAGCTTTATAAGCTAATATTTTTTAATGTATGTGCGTGTGCGCAAGAGAGAGACAGAGAGAAAGAGAGATTGTTGTCTCTGAGTGTGAGGTTATATTGAACCGAAACCGAACAGATAAAGTCAATCCTTACAAACATCTTCTCAGAAAAGACACCTCAAGTGTAAACCCTTCAAGAAGAAAGCTGTGTCTGAACTTGGTAGGACAACTTCTTGTATCCTGAAATCAAAGGTGAATGTGGAGAAAATGTTGGGAAGCAAGGAACATCTTTGTAATGCCAGATTTAAAGTATACATTTTCAGAATTGTAAAATGGACCATACTAGATTCAAGACATGAAATAGTAAAAAAAAATCAAATATTAAAGAAACCTAAGATCTTTTACCATAGGGCAACTATAGAAAGATTAACATATTCTCATCAAAACAAAGCAAGAGGACTGATTGATTTGCTCAGAGCACATTATAAACAAGTCTATACTCCTTCAGAAGTATTTTTGAAACAAACATCACCCCAACAGTAATAGTTAAGATTGATATCATATTCCATTGTATTTCTCTAAGGTAAATGAAGGGGATTCACCTCCAGGTGGAACCTATTAAATGGCTAAGGTTCAAGGATGAAAATAATCCCTCTACTGGCAACATCCATATTAAGGAAACTAACAATATATTGACCCAGAAGCATTATCCAGATGGATGAATCATATAGATTTGCATATGGTAACAGAGAGGTTTAAGATGGCAATTTAGGATCAAGTAATTACCACCATACTCTGTAAAAAGGTTGCCCTAAAGGAGTCTAGACTTAGGAATAATAATAAAAATAAATAGAAACTGTATACTACTTAAAAATTTTTAGTGATCAGTACAGGTGATAGATAGATAAAGGCATGTATTAAGTGTTTGCCATAAGCCAGACAATAAGTCAAATGATTCAAATATAAAGAAAAAAGAAACAAGGGGATATTTGCCCTCAAGGAATACATATTTTATTGAGGGGAATAAAACACATGAAGGGATTCTAGAAAGTGGGGATGATAAAACTAGACATGACAGCATAGTATGGAGATAGTTGAGAAATGAGATGAATGCTTAGAACATAGTAAAATAAAGTGAAAGCTCATCTATCAGAGATCATGGTAGATCTAGGAACAGTGTGACTTTTCAGTAGGGAGGAGATGAGAATGATGATTGGAGTGGAGGAGGTGTGGTCTGAAGATGGCCAGAAAAAAAACATATAAATAAATTTTAGAAGTTATGGAACATATCACTACAGGTTTAGGAAAAAAACAATACAAAAACTTGACATCTACAAAATCTCTAGGAAGATATGACTTCATGGCTAAAATTATACTGTAGAATCTTACTGTCTTTCATGGATGGATATATTAAAAAATCACCATACTATAAGTCCTGACCTCAAAATATCCTTAATAAATAAACCAGTAAATTGTACTGGAGTTAGAGCAGATTCAGATAATGAGTATTAAGATATTGGATAGTTTCCCACAATTGTCAAAATATAAAATTGATTCACAAAATTTTAAGAATTACTTTTAAATCAATTGTTGCTAACTTGAATACTCATAAAAATTATCTAAATTACAAAGCTTTCAAACTTCAGAAACCAAATAAAGAATTTAAATCAGGTGGGAATAAGATTAGGCATATGATTTTATTTTTTGCTAGTGGAGTTGTTACAAAGATTTTTTTTTTCTGTGAGCCTATAAAAGATGAGCTTATATCCTAATGTTTTATTCAACTACAAGAAGGGGAATCTCTAGGGAAGAGGGTGTGAACATTTTAGTCACTTTCTTTGTACAATTCCAAATTACTTTCCAGAAGTTATACTAAATTTACAGCTCTACCAGCTATGCCTATCTTCCTCTTACCCTCCAACATTGATTGTTCCCACTTTTTGCCATCTTTTCCAATTGTCATAGTGTGAGATAAGAACTCAGACTTTTTAAATTGAATTTTCCATTAATGATTTGGAGCATTTTTTCATATTGTTGTTAAAAGTTTGAGGCTGTTTTGAGTACTGCTTATTTACATACTTTGACAATGTGTTTGGGGAGAGGGGAATAGCTCTTGGTCAAAAAATATTTCAATAAATTCCCTATATATTTCATATATTAGACTGTTATGAGAGATATTAGATACACAATTTTCCTCTCAGTTGTCACCTTCTCTTCTTGTTTTAGTTGTATTAGTTTGTTCAAGAGCTTTTCAATTTCATGTAATCCTAATTATTTTCCATCTCTTTTGTAAATATCATGGATACACATGACATTTTTTTTACATTTGTCTCTCCTATTAGGATATGAGCTCCTTAATGGTAGAGACAATATTTTTCCATTTCCTTGCATTCCCAGTGCTAATACAGTATCTATCTAGCACATGATAAATTCTTTTAAAAAACCCTTACCTTCTGTCTGTAAGGATAATTTTAGCATTGTGACTTAAAATCTAAATTAATTGGTTGCCAGGGGAAAATCCCAAATAATAAAATACCCAAGTGATCTGGAAATTATGGTGTGTTTAATTAATATAGAGAGAAGGGATTAAGAAGAGAGAGGGAGAGGAAAGAATTAATTTAAACTGCTCCAACTCAGGTTGAGCCAGGCAGGAGTTAAAGGCCTTGGCCAAAGGGGCCTCCCTGAGCCCAAGGGAAAAGGAAGTCAGTCTTATCACTCACCATGAAACCATCTCAAGGAACCTGTCTGAGTGAGCTCCTCCAGGCTGAGTTCTAGGATCGAACTGGGGCCCAGGCTGCTCATAGGAAGTGATCATCCAGATCCACCTCTCCGGGGAAAGATGGTATTTTTAATCAAGAACCACTTAGAGACAGCAAAGGAGCCAAATATATAGACCTTTCACCCTTGTGTCTCCTCTAAATTTTCATATCTACCAATCACATCAAAGGCTTTCTCCAGGACTGCCCATACTTTTAATTCTCACCTTCTTTGATTAGATTTTTGAGTTATTTAACACTTTGTTAAGTTCACCTTTTGTTAGTTACTTGACCTTTTTTGACCTACTTTGACCTACTTGATTAATTTAACCTTTATAGTTACTTAACACCTTTTCATATTAAGATCTAAAAATAGACGTAGCTTAATGTTCTAGCTTCACTATAAGGTGAGAACTAAGCACCTTCATTGTTCAATCAGGAGATTACAACTTTATCTTACCCTAAAGTAAGGTTTAAGTAGGGTGTAACAATGTAAAGTTCCCAAGACATTCATGATCAAGTATATCCATTGTTACAATCAGGAAATAGCTAAATCAAATCTTCTAAAGTAGGGTCTGAGTAGGGTGGAGTAGTTTTAAAATTCACATATCTCCAAATTGACACCAAATATTGGTCCTAAGTCTGGAGAGTGATAAGGGCTAGGCAAGAGAGATTAGGTAACTTGTCCAGGGTCACCTAGCTAGGAATTATCTGAGGCCATATTTAAACCTAGGACCTTGTCTCTTGGCCTGTCTCTATACATTGAGCCACATAGGTGACCCATAATAAATTCTTAGTAAGTGCTTTTGGTCATATAGTTTATCTTTTGTGATTGCTTCCATTACTTTTTTGCTTAGAATTCAGTCCCACCCATGATTATGTAAAGTATATATTCTCTTTCTCTTATTTTTGTACCATCTTCAATATTCAAGTCTTATATATATATATAATATATATATATATATACATACATACACACACACATATATATTTGAATTTCTTGTAGAATATGGCATAATGTGGCAAGTCTAATTTTTACCAAATTTCTTTTTAATTTTCCAAGAAGGGTTTTTTTTTTTCCAAATAGTGAATTCTTGCTCAGGTAATGTATTATTGAATTTATCAAACTTTTAGGTCAACATGCTCAATTATTTCTGATTCTTCCTTGTATAATCTGCCCCATTGATCTTTTTTTAAGCCAGTACCAAATTGTTTGATGATTATTGCTTTGTATTATATTTTAATGTCCACAAATTCTATATTTAACCATTTTCTATTATGTTCTCTACTGAACTTTTATTTCCCTATCTCCCATTCCAATCCCTTCTCAGTCTAAAAAAGAGCATTCATACAGGTATGTGGAGAGGTCTGAAGCTAAAATACTAAGAAGTTCTTGAAAACAGAACATAACCAAAGATAAGTATTTTTAATAATGGAAAATTATAATGATTATGTTTCAATTCATGGGAATAAAATAAAACAAGTCACATCCTCAAAGAACTTATTTTTTCCTTGAGGGAAAACATGCACACAGAGAAATATATACAAAATAAATAGAAATAAATACAAAGTAATTTTGACCAAAACTAAGAATATGGAAAGTGGCATGAGCTAACTCTCAGTGGGGGCTAAGTATTCAAAATGGTGATGGTGGAGGAGAGTTCCAGGTAAGGTGTACAGACTTTACAAAGACATGGAGGAAGGAAATATAATGCTATGTATGAGGAATGCCAAACGGACTAATTTGATTGGAACCTAGAGTCCATGAGGGATATAGAAATAGTTAGGATAATTAAATGGGATTAAATGTAGGAAGCATTGTAACATAGCAGAATGAGAGCTTTCTCTGGAGTCAAATGCTTGAGGTTCTCAGGCTGCCTCTCACGTTTCCTACCTGTGGCATTGAGCAAGTCAGTTAATATTCCTGAGCCTTGGTTTTCTCATTTATAAAATGAGGAGATTGTCCTAGATGACCTCTCAGTTCCATTTCAGCTATGCAACTATGATATATACTTATCTCTACAAAACCAGTGGTATAAGTATAAAATGGTTGGGAAATGTGTCTGGACCAGTAACTCAAGCAAAAAATTCCTGGCATTTTAGTGGACTTCAAGTTTAATATGAACCAACATTGTGACATGGCAGATAACAAACAAGCAAATTCCCAAATGAATTTTATCTTTTCATGTTAATAGAATTTTATTTTGCAGAACCCTGAACTCTATGTATAATGTTTATCAATCTTTAAAAATATTTGATTCAATAAAGCAAGATGCCACCTTATAGGCTTTCCCCCCCATAAAAGTCTCCTTTGCATGTATTAAACAATTATATGATTCCTTGAAAAATTTATCCACAAAGATAGCCTTGTTTGGTAATGCTTTAGGAAGTAATTTCAGGTGAAACATGGGAATGTCTTCTTATCAAAAATATTTGCCATAGTCATGAAGGATGTCAAGAGTTGATTCCAAATGAAAGAGAGATTCCCCATTGAAGGTGATGTCTTCTAAATGCTCTAGTCTCTAGATGACATTAGACTAATTGCTTTAAGTCCTGCTACATTTCAATCTTATGAATGAAATTCCCAACCTCTTAGAAAGTCAGGTTGCATTGTCCACATAGAATAACTAAGTGAATGAAGAATGACTGTGGTTTATATATGCCTGTGAAGAATGCCTATGGTCAGTAAACTAAGCCCTGTAAGCCACCTGTTTCTGCACAGCCTTCTAGCTAAGAAGAGTTTCTTTTTCATTAGAAAAGGTGATCTGATCATGTAGAGAGAAGAACTAAATGGTAGGGATAAAGCTTGTGTACTAAATTGGTTTACACACATCAAAAGATCTAGAAGAAAACCTTAAATCAATGGAGAGGGGCAGGGCAGCTAGGTTGCTTAGTGAATAGAGTGCTAGGCCTGGAGACAGGAGGACCTGGGTTCAAATTTATCTTCAGACACTTCCTAGCTGTGTGATCCTGGTCAAGTCATTTAGCCCCACTCACCTAGTCTTTTCTGCTCTTCTGCCTTTGAACTAATATCTCTAATAAAGGAGTCAAGCATTAAAAAAAATTAGTGGACAAAAAGTCTAGTGGGAACTTGTCTTTTCTTCTTTTAGTCAGTAATAAGAAAGGTGGGAAATGGCTTTCAAAAATTGGTCTGTTCTCTACTAATGCTCTCATCAAAGATGCCTTCACTGAAAATGTAGATTATATTCATGAGGTTTTGTTTAGCTGGGGAAAACTTCAGAAAGTTGAGTATATTTTGATATTGTCTTGGTTGTTTATTTTCAATTTGATCTGGTAATGTGATTTAGCATTAGAAAGAAGTTAATAGACCATCTAATCCAACTACCTCATTTTAAGTTTGAGGAAAAAAATCAAGACACTGTGACTCGCCCAGGGTCACAATAATAATAAACATCAGAGTTGGGCTATTAACCCAAGTTCTCTGACTCTAGAACCAATGCCTTTTCTACTGTATCACATAGAATCCAAGTTTTTTTCCCCCCTTTGGATTTAATATTCCCCATTTAGACACTTGTGAATCTATTACTCAGTACTCTCACATTGCAATGCTTACAGCATAGATTATTTCTATGTATATCTGACTTAATCTAATAAATCATTTTTTCAGTGTTCCTTTTGATATTCTCTCTACCTCTTCTATCAGCATAGCTTGAAATTTGATGTTAGAGACCAACTGCAATATATTCTCCTTGCTGATGATGAAAAAAGGTTTGTTACAAAAATATTTGCAAATCTTTTCTTTTTTTTTTTAAATATTCTCCTTCTACCTTCATAACTAAATGCTCTTGGGATGACTTTGTATAGTTGGATGTCTTATCAAGATTTCAGTAAACTGGTTTATACCCTTTATTACTTCTCTGTTTTATGAAGCAACATTCTCATGATTTTCCATCATTCTTCTCCACAAAATTTTATAAATGAGTTCATATTCTTCTATATATTCCTGATTGGGAAATAAATCAAGGATTTTCTAACTAAAGTTTTTCTTAGACTCTTTTGGTTTCTTTTTTGGTGGTAGTTGATTTATATATATGTATGGGGTGCTTAGGGAGGGGTAGTATCTCTGGTATGGAGGGCTTGTCGTGCCCTCTTAGGGCAGCTCTCCAGCCTCTGACCCTCACCTGACACCCAGCTCTCACTTGTGGCTCCCAGTAGCTGCTAGCATGCGGCAGCAGCCACACCTTGGGCAATGGCTTCGACAGGCCGGCTAAACCTTGTGAGGGTAACCATCTGGTCGTAGACTGCTGGTGAACCAGGGCTTTGCTCACCCAGCATGTGAAGACTGCTTCGGCTGAACTGATGGAAAAAACCAATAAGAAAGTTCAACTGCTGAGATGGCAACGCAGCAAAGCACTGTGGAGTGCTTACGGCATGTTGGAGCACAAAGGACAACACGGCCATCCAATGCAGCTGAGGAAGTCTCCAGGTGTAACGATTTTTTCGTGCCATTGGACCTAGGCTTCCAATGCCGAGAGAGTGGGACTGTCTCTGTGCACTGACTTTTCTACTTAAATCTCTTTCACGCACAAGTGTCTTTGTGCACACTCATCTATACACCATAGATGAAAACGCACAAAGACAATTGTCATCCTTGGTTACTGAGAGACTACTATAATAATAATAATTTAAATAGCTCTACACAATTTTTAATAGTTTGTATTTATGTATTTCCTTTTGTCTATATTCCATTTTAGATCATCAATAATTTGTCTCAACAGTTTGAGATTTGATTATTTTAATTCTACTTTGTATTTTCATTTTTCTTCTGACTTTAAATTAACTTTGATCTTTGCTCTAATAAATCAATGATCTTATTGTACAGATATCTGATTCAAGAATGACTCCCACCTCAATGTCATATCCTTTTTTTTGAAGTATGATAAATTTCATTTTAGTGAGTTTTTATGCCTGTAATTTATAACTTTAGAATTTTTTTCTTAAAGAAAATATTTATGATTTATCTATTCTAGATGCCTGTGTAGTTTGTTTTTGGCCTTTCTCATTTATCTTCCTGATTCATACTTTCCAATCTATTTCTTCCCACTTTAAACTATATCCACATTTGCATTGATGTCAGCAAGCACCAAGGTTTATGTTGCTTTTCTTTGGAAGGTTTTATCAAGATCTTTCTTCTTTGTATCCTTTGTAAGCAATCAATACACATTTTAATTCTTTCTGTGTTCTAGCTATGTATCGAGATCTAATGATGAAAAAAAGGCAAAATATCCCTTGCATTCAAAGTACTTATATTATAATGTGAAAATAATTGTGTTTAAGATACATTAAGAATAGATGGGCAGTAATGAGAGGAGACCTTGGAGGAATCTTGGAGCATCATTTAAGGTCTCTTGCTGAAGGTGGCATTTGAGCTCAGTCAGGAATTCTAAAAAGTGGAGGTGAAGAAAGAACATTTTAGACTTTGGATATAACCAGCATAAAAGTACAGAGATAAGAGATGGAGTGTCATGTGGAAGGACCAGTAACAATGGCACATAAAGTACAACTATTTTCATGCTGATCCTTTTGCAAATACTTGTTGCAAGTACAACCTCATAAGATGGTCAAATATGCCAGGAAATAATTTGTTTTTATTGACTTTGGGAGGACAATATAACTAACTTTACCAACTTTTAAATTGACCACTTCAAGCATCTGTGAACCAGCTTTCCACTTAGCCACAATTTCTACTTTTCCTCTGATTCATTTGTGGCAATAACATCAAGATTTTTATGATTCATTTCCTCCAGTTATAAGTCCACTTTTTTGTCATCAGACAAGGATCTCACATTTAGAGTGCCAGCAACTAAGTTAAAGTTTGCAGACAGTCTGAAAACAGTTTTATAGTTTGCCACCTTTTCTTTCACCTATCACATTCACTATAATAAGTAGAAGGGAGTTGAACAGGACTAAAGGCCATTTTGTGTTTTTTTTTCCTTTTTCCTTTTTGGGTTGCCCAGCCAAAGACTTCAACACTAGATAATCATTCTTGTTTCTTGGTACCAACGGGCTGTCTCAAAAAGCCCATGTAGTCCTTGCTAGGATCACACTCAATTTTGTTTTGAGCTTTTGTACAATTGGCATCCACTTCAAGAATCATAGTTTATTTCCATGCAAAGATGGAGAGTCAGTATAGGACTTTGTAGAGAAGCACTGGGCTATTCTAGCCACCATTCCAGGAACTGACAAAGCTGGAAGCATGTTGGATAGGGAATCCTGGATGAGGAGAATAAAGCTCAGGTATCAGATTTGGTGAACTTTGGCATTGTTCATACTCTTCAAATTTTAGTATTATGGGCCATGGAATATGTCCTCAGGAGAGAACATTTCTGTTACTACTCTAACATATATTAGAAGAAGCAGATATGGTTCTCTTCCATCTCCTGACGACTTCAGAATTTCGCTGAGGGCCATGAGCAGCTGTGTATTCTGTCTGATGATGGTGGCATGAAGTGGGGAGAGCAGTATCTTTTGGGACATAATTGTAGGAATAAAATGAGAAGAAATTAGGTTAGAGAGCATGACCCATTAGTTCCAGATCATCAGCAACAGGGGTAGTTATGATTTACTTTTATTTTAGGGAGAAAGTCAATGTAAAATTGTGGAGGAGTGTAATATTTAAAATAGTTGTGGCCATAAACTGTAAGAGTTAAAATAGTTGGTTGTCATAAACTGTAGTGATTAAAAGAGTGGAAGATATAAATTGTAGTACATATAAGAGTGAATGTAAATTGTGACCGCAGAAAATATGTTTTCATTACAGTGTCTTGTTTTTAAAATCAATATAAGGTGGTCACCAGGGAAATATTCCCAATTATGAAATATACCCAAGTCAACTGGGTTTTATAGAGATTTTAATTAATACAATGAGGAATTAAGAAAGAGAGAAAGAGTAAGAAAGGAATAAGGATGAAGGGCCTTAAGCCAGCATGGCCTAGACCTGAGTCTTAAGAGAGAGAGAGAGATCAGTCAGTCCTTAATCACTCACCACAAGATCTGTCCAAGCAAGAATATAGACACCAGTTCAGTCAGCCATCCTTCTCCAGAGAGGGATTCTTCTGACTGTCTCAAGAGGCTGCCTTCAAGAGACTCTCTCCCAACAGCCTCCTTAGAGACTGTATTCAAGAGACTATTTTCAATAGACTCTCTCCCAACAGCCTCCTTAGAGACTGTTCTTCCTTAGGAGACTCATCTCCTTATAAAGGGAATTTTCTACTATGTCACCTCCCCCAAGGTCTCCCATCTACCAATCACAGTAGACGTTTTTCAAAGGACAGGCCATTCTTAGTTCACACCTGAGTAGACTAATCTTTTGAGTAATTAACACCTGAGTAGATTAGAATCTCTGAGTAAGTTTTCACCTCTTTGTTCCTTGTAAATTCACAAGTTGCTTGACCTTTATAGGTACTTAGCACCCTTTTGTATTAGTCCTAAAATAGGCATGGCTTAAAGAACTTTTTGTCTTACTATAAGTATGGATTTAAGTACTTTTCATTGTTCAGAAAAGAGTTTCTTCCCCTAAAGCAGGCTTAAGTAGGGGTGGAGTAGAGTTCTCACATTCCTGATCTAAGTAGAGTTCTCACATTCCTGATTTAAGTTACTTTCACTGCCCAAATGGAGAATGGTCCCAATGGGGAATTTTTACAGTTTACAATCCTAACCCTATGAAGTAGGGTCTGAGAATTTTTAAGATTCACAGGAGGTAACATTGGCCTTTGGATTTGGCTACTCAGAGCTTCCATGTCATGTCCTTCTGTCTTCCCTGAACAGCATTCCATGCACTCAATCTTTCTTTTCCTTTTTCTTTATATGTTCCTTTTGAAAATTACTTCTCCAATCCTCCACATATGTTGAGTTTCAATTGTCTTCCCTCTAAGGGAAAACTGTTAGATTGACATACTCAATGGATTAATGTATGGTAATATATTTATAGATTTTTCCTTCGATGTGCAATGTGTACTATAATGGGGTCTTCTGGATACAATGCCTACATTCACATTCAAAGAGGGTAACACTAATAGCAAACACAAGGTTGTCCATTGCTAGGAGTGAGGGGGAAGGGCTTCTGTTGGGGCCAGTCCTCATAGTCCCCTTCCCAACAAAACAATTAGTATTAGGGGAAAAATAAAACAACTTTGGGTTAAGAGTTAACAGCCTGAAGTATCAGCTTTTTAGTAACTATGTGACCTTGGGCAGGTTACTTAAATCTTTATGCCTGAGACTCCTTATCTCTAAAATACATATATTAAGACTATGTAGATCAAATGATACATTATAGAATAGAATTACAGAATAACACATTTTGAGCTGGAAATGACCTTGGATTCATGTAGTCTAACTCTGATTTTATAAATATAGAAACTAAAGCCCAGAAGAGGTAAAATCACTAACCCAAGGTCAAACTAGTAACCAGGATATGAACCTGGCTCCTTTGATGCGAACTTCAGTACTTTTCCAGCTGTATCACATATTATGAGAATCAAATGGTATATAGAAGACTTTGCAGCCATTATAGCTAGTATTATCTTAATATCAGCTATAATTAGTTACATTATGTATCAATATCTGCTTTTTCAAATGCTGACCAAATTGTCCAGAACCCACCATGGAGGGACTGCTTTTTCTAAAGGAGGCAGAGAAAAAACAGTCCTGGGATAACAAAATTTTAGGAAGGGGGAATGCAGCTGAAGCTTGCTTCTCATCTACATCACTTAGCCTACCCATCCTGCACCTCTGCCTTGATCCCCCTTCCAGTGTTATATCCTCTGCTTTTTCCAGCTGTGTTCATGGAGATTGCTAGAATTAGTGAGACAGTCTAGTCCATAGAGGCAGACTAGGTAAAAATTCTTGTTTTAAGAGGGATAAGATAATTGTTATGACTCCATTTATAACCGACTTGAGTATTTTACTCGAACAGTACAGAGATAGTC
This sequence comes from Monodelphis domestica, assembly GCF_027887165.1. Lineage (NCBI taxonomy): Eukaryota > Metazoa > Chordata > Mammalia > Didelphimorphia > Didelphidae > Monodelphis > Monodelphis domestica. The sequence goes on along the minus strand of NC_077229.1, from coordinate 395,999,426 downwards.
TTAGATGACCTAATAGAGGAAAGAGATTCCTGATTAAACTAGAAAAACTATGAAATATTACAAGTGAAATATTAGCACTGCTATGTGAGGGAAAAGTAGAATCATCATAACTTGGAGCTAGACAGTATCTCTAACAACATCTTATGCGATGCCTTCGTTTTATAGTTGAGGAAACTGAAACCCAGGGAAATGGAATGGTTTGTTCAAGGTCACTCAGTGAAGTGGTCATGGAGTTAGAACGAGGACTTTGATTTCTACTCCCCTCCAAAGCATTTTCCATGATGCCAAACAACACAGGGCTTGTAGGATTACTTGGTCAGGACAAGCCTGTGGAATGTTTGCTTAGCAAGAAATGTGGCTTTGAACTACAGTGGTTTTACCAGGAGGGGTTTTGTAATCAGAAAGAGAGTTTTCAGGTTATAATTTAATTTGAATTCTCCCTGGAAACCTACTGCTGAAAAACAAATACTGGGTCATGTAGCTCAGTGAAATTCCTTTACAGGGAACCCTCAGGTAACATATACTTTGGCAATGGTATAAAAAGATTGAATGATTAAATAGCCATCAGTTTCACTTTTTAATATTTTCTCTTAAAAATGATTCCAACTGAGAAGTGTCTGACTTTGAAGAATGAAATAAGAAAAACTAGTTTTTCTTAAAGTTACATTTTTGAGGTTCTTTAGCTAGAAAACGGAAATGTGTGATTTCTGGACACACAAGCAAAGCTACCTTCTTGATGATTTTTCTATAATCCTGCTTTTTATTTTAAACATTAATAATTTAGAAAAAAATTGAAAATCAATATAAACTTGCCTTGGTAACTATTTACCTTTGCATTAAATTTCAATGTACACTCAAATTTTGGTAAACTTTAAATTATCATTCTACTTTTCCCCATTTCTTCAAGATTCTTTGCCCATTCGTTCTGAACTCTTTTGTCTTTTTGGTCATATTGTGTATTTCATTTTTCTAGGTGTAGGGGTTTTTTGCCTTATGTTATTTTATAGATGTCTTCATAGATTTCTTTGAGTTCTTCATATTTTCAGTTTAAGTTGCATTACAATATTTCGTTCCATTAATTATCACAATTTAACAAAGATTCCTCTATTGTCATATACTTAGGTTACTTCAACAGTGTTCTGGATTGAGTTTGAATTGGCTTATAAGAGCCAATCATTAAAATTTCTTTGTGAATGTAGATGTCTAGTAAATTGATAACTACAAACAAGGATTTTTCATTTTGCTAATTATTTAGTCTTAATAAAGTAGTAGAAAAAGTATTAATAATTCAGATTAAACTAAGTGTGCAATCCATATTTATTTTTCAGAGCCAGCTGTTATTTTCCAGAACACGAATGGGTTACTACCAGTTTTGTTTTATTTTTGCAATTAATTGAGATGCTGTTAAGAAAATATTTTAATAGAAAGTACTTTTATATTTTTGATATTTATAAAGTATATTCATATATTCTTTACATCTTAAGAAAATCTGAAGATGAATGCCCTTAAAATATTGAATATGTTAATAAACTATGGTTGTACCATTTTTTTGGTGGAAAAACCAAGAAACAGTACTAAATCTGGTTTGAGTGGGAGGTTCTTTTTCTGTGTATTCTTTAGCATAGTTCTTGGCATATGGTAAGCATTTGGTAAATATTTATTGGTTGATTGACCACTGTGCAGCTATATTCTGTTCAGCTTTCCTATTTTAAAAATAGGTATATCCACCCTACCTATCAGGAATGTACTTTAATATTTCAAGGGTTCATGGTCTTGTCAGACAAATCTTTCATGGATATATAACATAAAGACTCCATACCTTAGCTTTTGATGTTTTCATCAATAATTGTGTTGCCTATATCATCACTCTACCTTTTAATTTTCCACTGATGGTCAGTTCCTTGGTGCTAAGCTGACTTATAAAGTTTATTAGTTTTTTTAAACCCTTACCTTCCATCTTAGAATCAATACTTGGTATTGGTTCTAAGGTGGAAGAGTGGTAAGGGCTAGGCAATGGGGTTAAATGACTTGCCCAGGGTCACATAGCTAGGAAGTGTCTGAGGTCACATTTGAACCCAGGACCTCCCATCTCTGGGCTTGACTCTCATTCCACTGAGTCGCTGCCCCCAGTTTATTAGTTTTGTTTATAGACAACAGGCACATAGTCCATCAGAGACTGTACTTGACGTCTTTCTAGCTTGGTAAGAATTCATGCTCCTTTGGCATCATCTTAGATAAACAAAGCCATCTCTACTCTATGGTAAGGCAACAGGGAAAGCATTTAATGGAAACACTTAAGATATACAAATGTCTAGAATAAAAAAGTTTTATACAAACAATCAAGTCTTATATAATTTTATTATCACCATTTTTGTGGTAGTAAAAATTGCTCTTAGTTCTGCCTACCTGCTTAGCATATAAGAGGAGTCTAATACATGGGTTTTATTTTTACAATTATACACAGAGGAAAAACCTGTAAAGGTTGTGGTGTCTAGGCTGATACTACAAATGGATAATGAACTGGGTCCAGAAATAAGCTGAAGACAGGAAAAGACTTGATTTGCTTTTGGGAAACTTTTAATGTTTCTTGACCATGAAGCAATGGCCCATCTTTTTAAAAGTTATCTTCTTCCTTAGTGTTTGGCTATGAGTCACAATGATACTGTCCCTGAAGAACTGAAGAACATGATTACCCAAAGGTGCCCATAAGCAATGCTACAGCACATCACAAGCAAGGTACTATAGAAAAATGGTAGGAAGGATATCAAGAGAAATGCATGACTGGAAAGATAGGCATAGTCAGAGTATGTGGACCATTGAGAAGCCTGAATATCTGGTATCTCTCAATGCAAGGAGAATGTGAGGAAGTCCCTCAGAATGTTGGGTTGCACATCCCTGATGAATTTATGGAAGATATGGATGAGCGCCATACTAGGTGGACAGGTATGCATAAGTGGCAATCTAGATCCTTTCAGTAAGATAAAGGGGCCATTAGAATGCTGAAGTATTGAATTTTGGAATCATGAAAATCCATCAAAAATGGGGAAAAGGCCATTAGTTCAACTTCTTCCTATGATCCTGTTTACTATGAATCCTTAATTTCCATTTCCATTTGGTGCTTTACCTAATGCCCAAAGCTTAATTTTAGCTTCGAATTGCAAAGGAAAAGGGATGTCATGATCATTGGTTATTGAGAAATTAATTGCTCTAGAGTTTTTATAAGAGAAAGAGGATGTTTTGAAGAACATATGAATCTCAGTGGACTGTTAGTTGTTGAAGATTTCCTTCATGGACAACAACTAACAGTCCACTGAGATTCATAAGTCCAGGGTCACACAATAAGTGGGAATTGAAGGACTGGATTTGAATCAGATCTTCCTGAATTCAAAAGTTAGGAACAACCCACTATCTTAAACTGCCTCTCTCTATATGATATGCAATTCAACCCAGCAAGATTTTATTTAGAGTCTGAGCTATGAAATGCCTTGGAGGCACATAAATAATTATTTTTTCAGATTCCCTGTCCTCGTAGAGCTTTCATTCTACTGAAGGATGGAACAATGACATCTGCTAGTTTGTGATATAGTCACTCTTATGACCCAGTCTTTTTGCATGATCCTGGAATATGTTGTAATGAAAATGTGACTTAATGAGGAGCTGGTTAACCCTACTAAAAATCTGAAATGACTGTGGGTGGTTCTTTCCCTCCATTTCTTTATATTCTAGAATAAATAAGCTACTCAGAAATGATTTAAAAATAAATCAATCATGAGTAAATCAGATAAGAATGCACACCTGGGTGATATCATTACTTTGGAGTTTAGTGGTCATATTTAGTAGAGTCACCAATCATTTTGTCTGCTTTAATTGATGTATCAGTATCCCCTCCCACCTGGCCTCCCTGAAAGAGGTAAATTCTGAACAGAATACATTATTTGGAAAAGTTCCATTGTAAAATATCTTTTTCTTTTATCCTTCTCTACTGAATTATAGAATCTCAGAAGTAATTGATACCAAAGCAAGAATTCTCTCAATTATTATCTCTGATCAATCCAGTGACAGGAAGTTTGTTGTCTGAAGAGTTCTAGTGACAGGAAGCTCCCTAGTCCAAGAATTAATTTTTTCCAAAGCTGGGCAGTTCTCACAGTCAGAGTATTTTTTCATCACCCAGAGTCCAAATCAGGTTGTGTGGTTTCCAATGATTGTATTCTGAGTCTGAGAAGAAATAGTCAACTCCTCTTCTCACATGACAACTCTTCATATACCTGAAGAAAGGATCGTGCCCTCATTAAGTCTTCTCCAGTACAGCTCAATAGGAGTCAAATATATTTCATGGATTTGTAATGGGAGAAGTGCTTTGGAAAACTTAAGACAGTAGAGAAATGTGAGTTATGAGGATGATGGGGTTAAAATGGTAGTTCATATAGAACTTCAGATCAATTTTTATCTATTCTTCTGATTTCCTTCATTTTTGATATTCTGAGCCAGGAAAATAAAAAAAAATAGAATAAAAATCTAATTATTTATCTTTTCCCTAGAATTATAAAAGTTTTTGTTCAGTTTTTTTCCATGATGACAGAATATGTATTCTACCCATTCCCTAACCATCCCTTTGAAGTCTCTCCTTAAAATGAACTCTAAATTAAAAAAGAAACAATAAAGTGGAAATTCTGCATGGAATATCATCCTCAATTTTCTTTCAAGCTAAAATGTAGAACAACTATAGTCTTTCTATAACTGTGGTTCTTATGAAAAAGGTTTTAATTCAGTTGATTGGTGTATTTATTTTTCTCAAATGAGAATACATCTCCAGTTTTACAGTAGAAATGGGTAGGGAATAAGAACCTGCCTTATACAATTTCCTTTATATTCTTCTTTGTTGGAACACCTTTCTTCTACAGTCAGATTTTTATCCCAACCCCCACCCCTGCCCCATCTTAATTCTACCAGTTTCCTAATTAGTAACAAGAAAAACATTACTTTTTTGTCAGTTTGTTCAGATGCTTAATGGAATTGAAATAAGTCATCTCTATTAATGACATCACATAATCTCTAATTTATCAGAGTCTGAATCAGAGTAGTTTGCTCAACAATAGTTCAAATATCTTCCCATTATACAATGAAAAAGACTACTTAAAATGTTATTTTCCCTCTAGGAGTTTTTCCTTGTAAAACTTTGCAAATACATTGGTTTCCGACAAGTAAATCAGTACGGTTGTATGTATTACATCATTTTGTTATGAGGGTTATGTCATCACCAACTGATACTCATTAGCACCACATGGGTGGGACAGGTTTAAAAAGAAGAGACCTGCCAGCAATTCTTAGGTAAACGAAATATCATTCTACTTTTTGCATTTGCCACAGAATTCCTCCAGAGTCTCTTAAAATACCTATTGCTCCTTGACCCTCAGTTGACTACATTGAGGCCTTATTGGCTCTTTATACTTATATTTCCTTTCTGTACTATTATAATTAATTCTGAACAAAAGATTCAATTTTAAATTCAATGAATATCCTTGGTTTGCTCCTTCAGTTGATAATTCTAATATTTACCTCCTGTTCCAGACTAAGTCTGGCCAAAAAAACAAAAACAAAAACAAAAACAAAAACAAAAACAAAAAAACCTGATTCAGAATGATTAATATTCTCCCTACCACTCCACTCCAATTAGTGTCTTGGAAGGATTGTAGACAGGTTGGTTCTATTTTTCTGAACCTTGTGGCACACATTTGATATAGAAGTAACAAGTATCTTCTGGTCTTTCTCTCTAGAGCCTCTCTAGGGCACTGTATTTCCCTTTCAGGGTTCTAGTGGGGAAAATCTAAGGAGCTAAGGTTTCTCTTCTCTTCCTTGCTCAGACTCTCACTAGTTATGTTCCCTCTATAGTTAGCTACCAGCAACTAGAACTTTAATTCATGCAACCAATTAATATCAATTAATTTTTACAAAGTGATATTGACCTCAAAGGTGCATCAAGAACACAAGCATAAACAATTCCCTCCTACATTTTGGAAGCAAACTCTCTTCTCTACAACATCAGTATTTTTGGAGATTAGTATCAAATGAAGGCATTTCTATATGGTAAGTTTTTGTACAAATTTGGCATTGATAAAACTCTGCTATAGAGACACATATAAAAGAGTAGAGCCAAGATGGTGGAGTACAGAACTGGACCCCATTGAACTCTCCCAATATTCAGCTCCAAACAGCTTTAAAATAAAACTTCAAATAAAATTTTGAAGTGGCAGAGCCAATAAAAGTTCAGATAGAGACATTTTTTTCATTCTAAGACAACTTGGGAATTTGCAGGAGAGGTGTGTCAGAATGGGGTGGAAATAGATCTGAAGCAGAGCAGAAGGACCAGCAATGGGTGTTGGAGGCAGCCTTGATAGCAGCAACAGCAGCATCAACAATAGTATCAATAACTGCGTTGGGAGCTCTCAGGCCAGAGAAGGAAAATAATCAGACAAATAGTCTGAAAGAGACTACAGAGGACCTTTTGCTAGCACTGGGTGTAGCAAGTGCCAACTGGCAACTCTCTTTTGCCTATAAACAGTCCTGGCTTGCAGTTCCTGGGGAGAGAGGAGAGTATGTGGTCAGTCATAAGGGAAAAAAGTTTCTGGTAATGGTTTCAAGACCAAGAGGAACACTAATACTTACAACTACAGAGGAGCAGGGGCAGAGGCCCTTTCTGGGTAAAGACCAAAGCACAGATCAGGAGAGAATGATCAAATGTTTCCTTAGGTTGTAATATTTATTGGGAAAATGGTTGGGATAGAGGAACAGGGGATACTGAAGGTTTTGTAGCAGGGAATACAGAATTAAAGGGAGAAAGGGAATATGGCTGCTGCTGAGGTAAAAGGAGAGAGATGCCCTCTGCCGAGAGGTTATTTTTGAAAAATGGGGTTCCTGAGAAATGGGCCACTTATGATAGTGTAAGGGAACATCTTCTCTATAGAATGATGCTGCAGATACCCCAGAGCAGGTAAGCATGGACCCTACTGAGGGACAAGCCTCCCTCAGACCAAGGTCGCCCAGCAGGGGTCCAATAAGGCTGTTTATAGTTGAAAGGCTGTCCTGAGGTTCAGCTCCCTCTATTTCCCCTGAAATATTAGTCCTCTTATCTGACTGCTATATTCAAATAAAGATAAATTTTACTAACAATTTTGGTTTGGGGAGATAGTAGGGAAGAGGGAAAAGGGATTTCCCTAGATGAGGTTTGAGTCTGTCTTAGCTTTTGAGCTGAGGCCAGGCCTCACAGTCTGGTGGAGGGTTTCTGTCATTTCTGTCTATGTTAATATGTGCTAGTTTTCTTAAGTTCAAAGTCTTAGCAGTAGATAGCAAGAGGAAGAAAGTTCTGACTTTCAGAGCTGGTGGGCTTGTTGTTAGATTTAAAATAGTTTTGAGTGTTAAATAGTTGTAGATAAGAGAGTGGGAGCCATAAACTGTGATAATTAAAATGTTTTGGGAGCAAGGGAAATATATAACAATTATGACCGCTGAAATATGTTTTCTACTGTGTCCTGGTTTTATATAAATATAAGATGGTCGCCAGGGAATATATTCCCAATTTATGAATATGCCCAAGCCAACTGGGTTTTATAGAGAAATTTAATTTATAATACACTGATTAATCAATAGAAAAAGAGAGAAAGTAAGAAAGGAATAAGAATGAATAAATCAGTCAGTTGGTTTTATCACTCACCCAAGATCTCTCTAGGTAAGGCTTCTCATGCCAACCTCAGGCTCCACCTTCAAGAGAACCTCCTTTTAAGAAATGTTTCCAGAGAATTCTCCTCCTGACTCCTCCTGAGTTCTCCTTCCACAGCCTCCTTCAAGACCTCTCCAGGAGCTCTCCCTCCAGGACCTCTCTCCTCTCACCTCCTTCAGAGCAACCTCCTCAGAGCAAAAGCTCTCTCCAGCAGCTCTCCCTCCAGGACCTCTCTTCTCTCAGACCTCCTTCAGAGAAAAACCTCTCAGAGCAAAACCTCCTCCTTCTGTCCTCAGACCCCGCTATCTTTAAGGAAACCATCTAATTCCCCTCCCCTCAGTTCTCACATCTACCAATCACTGCCGATGTCTCCCCTGTGCCAATGGTGGCTCTAGCTTAACCCAGGACCGCCCAGAGGTCTGTTTCCTTTGTACATGTATGTTGAAGGTCATATTCTCAAATAATTAAAACTTGAACTTTGCTGCAGCCCTTCCTAAATCCTGTTACTCTGAGTAGGGTGGAGATTTGTAGTTTTCAAGACCTGGTTCTGTCATTCCAAGTATCTCTATTGTATCAATTCTAAAATCAATCATGACTCAAAGAACTTCCTGTTCTATGCTTAAGCATAGGTCAAAGCCCTTTCCATTGTTTAGCAAAAGGTTTCTGTCCTAAAGTAGTCTTAAGTAGGGAGGAGAAGGATCCTCCCATGCCAAGGAGTTTCATATTCCAATAGAGTTCTTACTATCAGTAGGAAATTTTTTCAAGTATGAAATTACCCAATGGGGAAATTTCCAACATTCATAAGTCTAAGAAATTTTAAGGTTTACACTGTCTCTTTGGGCTGATACCCCTAGAGGCTGACCTTAGAGTCCAAACTGCTTCCTTTAAGTCCTTTTGTCCAATGGACATGATCACAGGGATCCAGGTAGAGCACACAGTTGGGAAATTCAGGAATAGAGGCACTTCTATTCAGAGACAGGGCCTTGTATCAGTTCCAGGGCCAGGAAGAGAGAGAGAGTCACAAGGCCAACTGCCACTCCCACTTGTCCCTTCCCCACCAACTGTAAATTTTGTCAATATCTTCTCTCTAACACTCCAACTACTGTTGGTTCCAACTCAGTGGCAGAAAGTCCAGAACTTGCTTTAGTTTTCCTTTCCACAATCATCCCCTTTTTTTGTTGTGACCTTCCCAAGGTCACTTATTTTTATTATAGTTACAAATTTACTAAATCTAATTTCTAACTACTCCCCCCAAAATAATAAACTTCCCTCAATTACTCTACCACTATTCTATGCTAACTTTATCTACTCTAAGGAATTCTATGCAGGAAAGTTTGGGTAAGGGTAGTTTTAGGGTTTTACAATAAATTCAGTACAATAAATGTTTGAACAAAACCATTACAAAGAATTTGGAATCAGCACTAATACTACTTACTCTTGCTAAGTTAACTAAAACAACCAGTTTTCCTATTTTATATATTTATTATTATTTGCAAAGTATTTTATCTATATATATTTCCATTAAACACAATTTCAGCATCAGCTTTACAATAAACAATGAAAAGTTTACTATCTGCAAATGCAGCTTAAGTCTATTCCAATGTATTACTAATTGTCTGTTACATTTAACTTAACTTACTCCTAATCTATTCCCTACTTATTATAACTATTATTTAAATCTCTAATCTAATCTTATGTAAAATATATATATATAGATATATATATATACATGCTATGCTAAATTTTTACAGACTATCACTGCTACTAACCAAATTATAGTATATACATTATTTATAGAGATTATTTACATATAATACAATACATTGTTCCACATCCTGATGTCAGTCAAATAGAAATATCTATTGATCTTCCTATTTGCCTAAGACCTTATGGAACTAACTATATGCATATTTACATTTTGCATAAATACAATTTCAGACATTTGTTTATTTAAACAAGTCTCCCAATATGTCAGTTTGTGATTTTGTTTTTTTTGTGTCTAATAGTGTTGTGTTGAATTAATACTTATCAAGTTTCTTCAGATTTCCACTTCTCAAGTTGACTTATGGATCTCTTCTTTCTTCCAAGTTATGTAGTGATGCATGCTATTTCCCTAATATGTGAAATTAATTTTGTTTTATTATTTCAATATACTCAGACTTACATATAAATCTAATTTTCCATCTATCCTCTTCCTATTTAAAAAAATTTACAAAGTTCAAAATATTAGCTGTCCATTTCAGCTTCTTTTTCTGTTTCTTCTCTCCAGTAGCTATTAAACAAATTTACAAAGCTCAAAGTCTTAGCTGTCCATTTCAGCTTTTCTTCTTTGTGTCTTCTTTCTAGAAGCTTTTCTTGATGCTTTTCCTCTGGGTTGAAAAGTTGTCTTCTTGCTGTGGCATGCTTGACTGCTGGGATCTTGTTGTCTCGAACATTATGTGTCACCATTGTTTTTTTGTGGTGTGCTTTTTGATGTTAATCAGTTTTTGTTTTCCATTTTTCAGCACTATCTTTTGTCTAATTATCTTCTATGTTTGTTACAGTGATATTGAATTTTTCTGGTTTTATGTGGGAACCGTGGAACCATGAGTCTTTGCCTGCAATTTTTTATAGCTGTTGGGGTAGTAAGCAATACTTAATGTGGTCTGGTCCATTTTATATCTGTAGTCAATTTTCTATTGAAATTTTTTAAGTATATGATGTCTCCTGGTTTGATGTTGTGCAAATTTTAATCTAGGGGTACTGTTTGTTGTATCAAACCCATTTCATGCAACTCTGCTATTCTTGTTTGTAAAGCTTGTATAATTGACAATCTCCACCTATCATTTCAATGTAAGCTGGCTTACAAGTCCTTCCTTGCTAAATTATACTGTCCATATAGCATCTCAAATGGAGAGATGTACAGATCTCCACTGGGTCTTGTTCTAAGATGGAACAGAACTAATGGCAGAATGTTTGTCCATTTTTGGTGTGTTTCTGCACAAAATTTTCCTATCAATGTTTTGATGTCTTTATTTAATCTCTCCACTTGCCCTGAACTTTGGGGAAGATACAATGTGTGGTATGTTGCTTGTATTCCTAGATTTTTATAAATTTCATTTAATATTGATTGAGTAAAGTGACTTCCATGGTCTGAGTTTAATTTTGTGGGAATCCCAAATCTAGGTATGATTTCTTTTAATAGGATTTTGACCACAAATGCCACGTTGTTCTTTTTGGCAGGAAAAACTTCTGGCCATCTAATCAGTCTCTCTATGATGACAAGGCAATACTTAAACCCTTTGTCTTTTGGCATATTGATAAACTCTATCTGTATGCATTCAAATGGAGTATATGCTAAGGGACAACCACCTAACCCTTTGGTCTTATAAATTCCCTGATTGAACTGCATACCAATTTTTCATTTTTGACAAACTCTTATGGCATATGAGGATATTCCTGATGCAGTCCAAAATCGTCTCACTGAATCGAGCATGCCTTGGGTTCCATAGTGTCTTTGTGCATATATTGCATTGCACACGTGGTAGAATAATGCTCTGGGCTTTCCTAGTTGCAAAAGCCATATACTTCTCATTTATTTCCCCCTAAGTTCTTTATACATGATTGAATTTCCTGTTGATTGTAACCATTTGTTAGATTGTCCTGTTCAACTATTGATAAATTCAATACATGAAGAGGTTCTTCTCTAGCTCCAAATTTTGTTGTAATGTCAGATCAATGGTTTCCCAAGGACACATGATCTTTAGCCCCTGTGTGTGATCTATAGTGGATTATTGTCACTTTCTTGGGCAGTTGTATGGCCTCAATAAGTTGCATTATTACTTTGGCATATGCAATCTCTTTGCCTGCACTTGTCAAAAATCCTCCATGTTTCCAAATTTCTACTGTGGCACAAATTACTGAGAATGCATACTGGGAATATGTGTAAATATTGACCAATTTATCTTTCTCAATTAGCAAAGCATTTAATTAAGCAACTAGCTCTGCTCCTTGAGCATTCATATACTTTGGTAAGGATGCATACCATAATGTTTCTGTTTGTATTATTACTGCCACTCCAGTGTACCTTTCTCTGTTAACTATTGTGCTTGAACCATCTATACACATTTCAATGTTGGGTTGTTCCAGGGGAGTGTCTTTTAAATCATTTCTTGGTTTTTCAACTAATGATATTGTTTTCTGGCAATTATGTATGGGTTCCCCTTCAAATGGCAGATCTGAAATCAAGGATGCTAGATTCAATGGTTGGCAATGCTTTAAAGTGATGTTTTCATTGCTTAGTAACAATTTCATATTGAGAAAGATTTTGCTGTGTGCAAGATTGTAAAAGGCATTTCTTTGATATGGATTCTAGCTGGTGTGAAGAGTAGAGATTAAGTTTTTTTTTAACCCTTACCTTCCATCTTGGAGTCAATACTGTGTATTGGCTCCAAGGCAGAAGAGTGGTAAGGGCTAGGCAATGGGGGTCAAGTGACTTGCCCAGGGTCACATAGCTGGGAAGTGTCTGAGGCCAGATTTGAACCTAGGACCTCCCATCTATAGGCCTGATTCTCAATCCACTGAGCTATCCAGCTTCCCCCAGACATTAAGTTTTGATCCTAATACCAGATCAGATGACTTTTGAATCATGGTTGCTGTGGTTGTGATTGCTTTCAAATAGGGAATCATTCCTTTCTCAATTGTAACCACCTTTGTACTATAATATACCATTGGCCTGTGAATTTTAGATTTAATCCACCCTGCTTAGTCTAACAAAAGAGGAATGTCTATACTGCTACTTAAGGATTAAGTATTGAGAAGGATGGCCTATGACAGACATGTGTTAGTAAATGACAAATCAGAAACAATTAACATACACCTGGGCTCTCCTAAGTCAAGCTTAAGGTACCATTGGTACAGGTGAGATGCAGGAAAGTGATGTAAAAAAGGTCTATATATTTTGCATCACTTCCTCTCTCCAGCCTCTTTTTGCAGAGAGATGGCTCTGGTGGCAGCATCAGCATTTTGGTGTGGCAGAAGTTATTGTCTGGGTTTGGTGGTGAGAGTCCTTGATATACTACTGGGGAAGCTTAGTAACCTAGTCCAGGTGAGGTGTCTTCTCCAAGTTTGCTCGGAATTTAGGCTGATTCTTTTCTCCTTTATCTTCCAAAACACTCTTCTCTTAGGAAAGCCTCTAATCTTCTGAAAATACCTCGTGGTGGAGGTCTTTGAATTTCCCCGGAAACAGGCCAGGCAGGAGAAATCCTATACCCCTTCCCTCTCTCTTCTCCTTAATTCCCACCCTCTATATTAATTAAACCACCATAAATTTCCAAACTGACTTGGGTATTTTATTTGCGATATTCCCTGGTGACCAATTAAATTTAGATTAAGTCACAACTCTCAAATTTCCCTTTACAGGCCTAAAATTGGGTCTTAAAGTTTGGACACACCAGAAGTTATGCCTCTTGCTTCATGTACAAAGAAATGGATTTTTTTTTTGTTGTAGTCTGGAATACCTAAGGCTGGAGCTATTATGATTGCTTCTTTGAGCTGTGCCAAGGCTTGGAGTGGCTCTTTTGTTAGTTTCAAAGGTTCTGTGACTGTGTTTTTTGTTAAGTCAGAAAGACATTTTATTATTTGTCTGTAACCTGGGATCCACTGTATACCAAAACCTGTTACTCCTAAAAAGGCTCTCAGTTGTTTCTTAGTCTTTGGCACACTGTGCTTCTGTATGTCCTCTGCTCTTTTCTTGGAAATATTTCTTGTCCTCTTTTCCAAGATAAATCCTAGGTATTCCACTTTAGGCATGACCCATTGTAGCTTTGATTTGGAACCTTTGTGGCCTTTCTTATCTAGCTCTAGGAGGAGATTTTTATTGTCCTGTTAACAAACTTTAGCAGATGGGGATGCAAGAAGAATGGCATCTACATAGTGCATGATTTTGCTTTCTTTGCATTGGATGTTCTTTAACTCTTGTTGCAAGATTTAGCAAAATACTGTTGGGCTATCGCAGAATCCGATTGGTAATCTTCCCCATGTCATCTGAGTCCCATTCCAAGTGAAAGCAAAGATTTTTTGGCTTTCCTTTGCAATTGGAATGCTAAAATAAGCACTTCACAGATCAATGACAGTATAATATCTAGATTTGCTTGGAATTTCTGAAATTATTTTAGATGGGCTTGGAATGACTGCATGGGACTTTTTGACAAAGTTATTTACTGCTCTTAAATCTTGGACCAATCTCCATTGAACTTTTCCTTCAGAGTCACATTTTGCTTTCTTTATGGGTATTATTGATGTATTGTATTATGAAATTGTTGGGATTAAAATTTTCTGATCTAACAAGCTTTGGATCATTGGGCTGATTTCATTTATGGCTTCTTTACTTAGTTTGTTTGTGGTATCTTTGGAAGTGTCCCTCTTTAACTTCTACTTTTACTGATGTTGTTGACTTTAGAATCCCTACATCTGTAGAATGTGTAGCCCAAAGTCCTTCTGGTATATCACTTGGTATTTCAAATATTGTACCTTCATTCTGAACTTGTTCATCATCTACTTGCAATGGATAATGTTTTAACGAGTCTTTGGGTAGATGTAGAAAGAACTTAAAAAGCAGAATTGGACAAATGAAAAAGGAGGTATAAAGGCTCACTGAAGGAAATAATTTTTTAAAAATTAGAACTGGGCAAGTGGACATTAATGACTCCATGAGACATTAAGAAACTAAAAACAGTCAAACATATATAAAAAAAGTAATAAAATATGAAATATCTCAATGGAAAAAGAATAGCCCTACAATATAGGATAAGGATCAATAATTTAAGAATTGTTAGATTCCCTAAAATCAATGATAAAAAAGTAGCCTAGACATCATATTTTTAAAAATTATAAAGGAAAAACTGGCCCAATATTTTAAATCCAAAGGGTAAAATTCTAAATTAAAAGAATCCACTGACTATCTCCTGTGGGAAACCCTAAAATGAAAAGTCTCAAGAATATTACAACCAAATGACATGCTCTCAAGTGAAGGAGAAAATGTCACATACCACCTGATAGAAACAATTCAAATGTAATGGAGCCAATTAGAGTCACACAAAATCTAACAATTTCTGCATTAAAGAAGGGGAAAGCTTGCAATATGACATTCCAGAAGGCAAAGGAGCTAGGATTACAACCAAGAATAATATGTAGCAAAATTGAGTATAATCCTTCAAGGATAAGATATATATATATATATATATATATATATATATATATATATATATATATATACTGCAATAGAAGACTTAAAAACAATCCTAATGAAAAGACTAGAACTGAGTATAAAATCTGACATTCAAACACAAGACTAAAGAGAAACATAAAAAAGGAAACATGAAAGAGTAGTCATAAGGGACTTAAGAAAATTAAACTGTTTACCTTCTTATATTGGAAAATGATTCATCAAACCCCCAAGAACTTTATCATTATTAACTCAGTTGGAAGGAATATACATGGTTTGAAGGCATGAGTATGAATTAATTATATTGGGGTGATCTCCAAAAAAATAAAAAAGTCAAGAATGAGAAAGAAGGATGTACTGGGAGAAGGGGGAAGGGAGAGATAGATTGAGGAAAATTTTCTCACATAAAAGAGGAGGCAAGGAAGAGCTTTTCCATTGAAAAGGAAAATAGGTTGTGGTTAGTGGGCAATACTTGAACCATAATATCATCAGAATTGGTTCTAAAGGGAAGACTATCTACATGTAATCAGGTATGAAAACATATCTTACCCAATAGGGAAAGTGGAAGGAAAGATGATAAAAGATATGTTTGTGGGCTAATAAAAGGGATGGTGGATAAACAAAGGCAGTATTTAGAAGAAAAAACAAGTTTTGAGGAGGGATAAGACAAGTGTGTGTGTGTGTGTGTGTGTGTGTGTGTGAAAGAAAAAGAAAGAGAGAGGGAGAGGTAGAGAAAGTAGGGGAGAGATAGATAGATAGAAAGAGATAGAGAGAGAGAGAGAGAGAGAGAGAGAGAGAGAGAGAGAGAGAGAGAGAGAGAGAGAGAGAATAAGTGGAAAAAAAGAGAATGGATGGTACTCATCAGACACCCTAGAGTTAAACAAAGGGCTGGAGTAGAATATATTATACTTCAGCTAAAGTTAAAAAAAAAAAACCAAAACAGGGGTGGCAGTCATGTTCTTTGACAAAGCATAAGCAAAAATAGACCTAGTTAAAAGAGATAATTAGGGAAACTACATTTTGCTAAAAGGTACCATAGACAAATATAATAACATATATATTTAAGCTTTATAGTGAATTTCTCTGACAAAGGCCTCATGTTTCAAATATATAGGGAATAGAGTTGTATTAATGAAAATAAGAGGTATTCACCAATTTATAAGTGGTCAAAGGATATGCATAAACAGTTTTCAGAAGAAAAAATCAAATCTATCTATAGTCATGTAAAAATGCTTTAAATTAGTATTGACTAGAGAAAGGCAAATTATCAGAAGTCACAAATGCTGGAGGAGATAAGAGAAAAATAGGAACATGAATGAATTGTTGGTGGAGTTATAAACTGGTCCAACCATTCTGGAGAATAATTCAGATCTAGACCCAAAGAGCTATAAAGCTGTGAATACCTTTGATCCAATAATATTATTACTAGTTCTGTATCCTAAAGAGATCAAAGAAAAAGACAAAGGACTTATATGCACAAATATATTTGTAGTAGCTCTTTTGGGTTGGCAAAGATTTGGGAATTGAGAGAATGCTCCTAGATTGGGGAACAGTTGAACAAGTTGTGGCGTATGATTGTGGTGGAGTATTATTGTGTTATAAGAAATGACAATGGAGGGGTGTTTTCAGAAAAATATGGTAAGACCTATATGAACTGGTGCAAATTGAGAAATGGGAGACAATTGTGCACAGTAAAAGCAATATTATAATGATGATTATAATCAAGTTAGAGACTTGGTTACTCTGATTAATACAATGATCCTAAACAATTCTAAAAGACTCATGATGAAAAACTGCTATCTAGCTCCAGAGAGAATTGATAATTTCTGATTGCAAATTAAATGCAATTTACATACTTTCCCTGCATGTTTTATGATATAGTTAACATGGAAATGTCTTTTGCAGAGTTCCACATGTATAATAAATTTCATCATTTTATTTGTCTTCTCAAAAGGGGAGGGGAGGGATGGGGAGAAGGGAGAGAATCTGAAACTCAAAATTTAAAAAGAAAAGAACTTTAAAAATAAATAAAAACAAGCAATAAAAGATGCGGCATTGCTACTGGATGAGTCCTAATCTCAGCTTCCCCCCCCCCTTCCAGGTTGTTCCTCACTCCTCAGATTCCATAAGGGTTTGGCTGAAACATCTGGCACGTACTCAACTCCTTGACACCTTGTCAGTTCACTTTTCTATCCTTTTGAAATTCATAAATTTATAGTCTCCAATTCCTTCACATAAAATGAAAGAATAAACATTGAGGAAAAGGACTGGGGCCCATTTTCATTGAGCCATATGTTGACCTCAGAGAAAGAGCAAGAGAGTCCAAAACCTTTCTGTTTATACAGTTGTCTTTCACTGGATATTGCCAGGGAAGGCATCAAACCAAGAGTAGAAATATACCTAGAGAAAGCCAGGACTGATTAAGACTTTAAAATGCCTCCAGTCCTGGTTTGATAACCATAGTCAATCAAAGAGGCTAACATTTACTTCATGGTGAGTAGAATATAATCAGTTGCAGAATGTCTATGCATTCTCCAAAATCTGTATAAAGCACCTCCATTACATAGTATCACAATTCTCCTGGAAGCAGGCTTTCCATCCTTTTCTGTGTAGGAGTAGAATCAAGGTACTCAAAGCACATGCTAATCCCCATCATATAGCAAATTAAATGATATGTTGAGAAATTCAATTGCATAGATTTTGTGATCTGAGAATAACCACTGCTATATAACATAAAGTCATTGAAAATGATTATGTGAAAATATCTAAATGCATACAAATTTATTGAGGAATTGAGTATGCATGTCAGCCATGAATAGTGGTAAAATGATCATTTTCATAGAATAGAATAGTTAGCAAGTGATTTTTAAGATAAACATTAGGTTGTACCTCCTTATCTGGATGGACTATATTTTTGTCATCTTTATATTCCCAGAACCTAGCACTAGTGCCTTTCACATAATAAGTACATAATAAATATTTGAATTGAATTGAAGGCTAATCACTTTTTGGTTTTAATATACTCTTTTGTTAAAACCACTTTAGTAACCTTAGTATGGTGTAACAGATATAGTAGTCAGGAGGATCAGGGTTCAAATCTTGTGTTAGAAACATATTAGTTGTATGATCATGGGCAAGTCATTTAGTTTTCTCCTACCTCTGTTTTTTCTCTGTAAAATGGTTGTCTCTATCTTATAGAGTTGTGAGCGTTAAATTAGATGATATACTTGAAGCACTTTGAACATTTCAAAGTGCTTTATAAATACCACTTTTTATTATTATATAATTAAACAACATTGTCTACCTAGCTAACACACATTATACTGATATCTGTAAGCAAGATATCAAGGAACTTTACAAAGTTTTTTTAAGTTAGTCTATGAACAAAACTGAATTATGGATTTGACATTTTACTCAAGCTGCAACCATTAGCCAGAGTTGTATAGTTGGATTAAATTTATGCAACTGGGAAAAATGGGGGAGGGGAATGTCTAATTATGATATCTACAGATCTGGGGATCAAGATAGCCCTAAGCAGATTCCATGGATTGGGAATGAGAAAAGGAAAAGATGGTTTCCCTTCCCTGCACAGATCTAGAAATAATTTTATTTTTCCCTCTGTAGTTAGTAAAGATGAGGATGCCAAAGGAGGTTTGGACAGAGAATAAGAGAAGAGAATATTGGAGACATTCCCAATCATAATTTAATGAAATCTTAAATAGAAGAGTAGTATAAAATTATTAAAGTGAATAATATTGGTGTTGTGGAATGATTTATGCTACAGTATCTCCACTAATGGAGTTGAAAGCTTTGGAAAGTTCATATTTCATTCTCTTTAAGTTGCCAAAATCACTTATATGAAAGAATAGCTGAACAAAGATACCCATATATACTTTGGCCTTTAGAGATGGAAGGAAACCTCACAATCATTTAATCATGAGATTTAGTAGGGATCAAGGTGTGGAGAAATAAACATTTTATTAAGTACCAACTCTGTTCAAGGAAATATGTTAAGTTCTTTTACAAATATGATCTCATTTAAACCTTATTACAATCCTTTTAGGTAGATGTTATTGTTACTATCATTCTACAGCTGAGTAAACTGAGGCATTCAGAGATTCAGATGTCTTGCCTAGAGTTACAGATAATAAAACTCTGAGGCCAAGTTTGAGTCTGGATCTATTATCCACTGCAATTCCTGGCTGCCTGAAAGGACATTAGACGTTATATAGTTCAATACCATCATATGATCTATAAGGAAAGTTTCCTAGAATTTAAATAATTTTCATTGGTTGTAAATAAAATTAAGATTCAAACTCAGGTTCCTTGATTCCTCTCTTCATCACACAGCACTACTTTTAGCTCACATTTTAAGGCTGAGGAAACTAAGGACAAAAGAGTTCAAATGACTTGGTCACTATATTTTACCTTTTATTGTGAACCCATGTTCATACTAATTAATTTAATTTTATTCCTTACTCCTGAAAACACATGCAAAAGGATTTTGTAAAATAAAATTAAGCAAGTATAATTTTGGTGTACAGAATTAATAGCATTGCTCATACACTATCTATCTATCTATCTATCTATTTAATGTACATAGATACCACCTTTAGGTTATAACCATCATTGCAGTTTTTGACACTATATGTTTGTGTTGAGAAAATTTTTGTAACTGAAAAAGGGACCTCATACTGAAATCACAGAAAAGGCTGTCATAGTTGGAAGGGAACAGGACTCCAAAGTCTGAAGACCTAGATTCAAGGCTGAGTTCTCGCCCTTTAATTGGCTGTGACCTTATGAGAGCTAAACTCTCAGAGCTTCAGTTTCTTCCTGGAGACACTCATGCTTGCACTGCTTATCTCTCAGGGTAGTCACAAAGGACAGATATCAGATGAGATGATGCATGTCATTGCACTTAGTAAATGTTGAGTGGTACATAGCTGAAGCTGTTACTCATTCTCATCTATTGAAGCGCAACTGGTTTCTCTAGTAAATGGCAATGTTATCTACCTTTTTGAACAATAGTTTTACAAAATCCACTTTGGGATCTAATAAAAGTTTTCAAGGTAGCTATGAAATGCCAAGTTAAATGTATTTTTGAAAATTTTATGACATTTTCTCAGTTTCTGTCTGAAGACATTTCTCTCTGTGTTCACATGTAATAAAGCCAATTTCTCCATATTTATGCTAAGTCAATATTTCTCATACTGTCGCCGGATAACTTGAAGTCACAAATGTAATTTCTACAAAGTGAGTCTGAAACAACTCTATCCTTCCGAGAGAAAGATATTTCTTCTACTACAGTTTGAATTTTCAATTGTAAATAATCTTAAAAAATTAAATGTATGATTAGTAGAATTCTAAAAGAAGGCAGCATGTTGTTGGGTTTTCCATTTTACCGTTTTCAACCTTTCAATGGGTAGGACATTAAAACTTAGAGTATTAATTCACACATTATAAGATTTCCCATGATAAAAAGGAAAAGACATACCATGCAGGGCATTTGCTTTATGATGCCAGTGGTTACCACACGACCTAATTTACAACCATATTATTACTTCTCTATAAAATCATGTTACTGGAAGAACCCAACCCTAGTAACAAAATGATAAAGCAGGTTTCAGGTTGATCTTGAATATTTCATTTGGAAAAAAAAAAAACCCAGAATTTCAGTTCAGTGGAAATAATTTTAGAAAAGGGATTTTTTTTCAATCTATAGGGCAACCAAGGCCATAGTTTTCTGGTTATGATCCTCCTAGTCAATAATTACAATAAAACAAATCTAATGTGGAAACCAAGCTAGACCAAACCAAACCATGCCACATCTACCCTTACAAATAAGGTTCTATGGCATCTTTCCAGTCTTTAATATTCCACTGCTAAATGATTGGACAACTTCCCCAAAGTGGGCTGGGTAAATTTTTCTGTTGCTATACATAATTCCCAGTGGGTGGCAGACCATTCCTTTTTTCCCCCTTTTCAACAAGAGTACAAAAGTGCAGTTTACAATAGTAGTAACTATGGAAGATTTTCAGTTGCCCTATGCAGTGGTCTCACTGTGGTCAAAGTCAACCCTTTCAGTATGTTTTACCCTCAGTACTAGGTAGTACCTTTAAAAAAAATAGGCTAAAACATTTTTTGAAGAACTGTTTTGTGAGGTTGGTAGAGAAATTAATTTGGTTATAACATGTATAAACTTTGTTAAAGTTCTGCTTATGAATTGCCAGGAAGAAAAGCCTTTCTTTGTATAAATAGGAAAATCAGTCAGATATTTCTTCCTTCCTGTCACTTGAAATTATCACAATGTTTAAATCTCCAAATTTTATCCAGTTTAATTCTACCTAGTCTTCTTCCTATCTCTGCCTCAATCCTTGCTCCTAGCACACCAGTTGAATGATCATGTATGTCCTTTAATTCAGATGTTTCTACTGTGCATTGTGTTTCCATTTACATCTGAAGAAGTTCATGCCCCAGGGGACTGTGGGATTGCGCAGTGCATAACTAGAAGGAAAAATACATCTTTTATTAAAGATCTAATATGGTATGACCTTTCTACTTGCTAAAATTCCAGTGACTAAAAAGTTAATTCTAAAAAGAGAAAAAAATTAGATGAATATCAAAAATATTTCTTTGTAAAAAGGAAGAAAGTATGTAGGCTGATCATGATGGTCCTGGCCATGCAGATTAAATTATTTATATAATACAATATTATAAGCATACACACATATAACATTATAAGTCTGAAAAGTCTGAAAGTTATTTTATAAGTCTATATATTATATATATATATTATAAGTATATATAGTATAAGTCTGAAAACTGAAAAGACTAATATAAAAATGTCTACAGATTTAGTCAAGTTTTTTTTTGAAATCAGATGCATTTAAAGAAAAAACAAACAAACCTTGTTTAAGAAAATATAAACCTTGAAAATAAAATAGAGGACGAGCCAATATAATAAAAATGACCATCCTACCCAAACTTATTTATCTATTTAGTGCCATACCCATTGAACTCCCAAAATACTTCTTCACTGATTTAGAAAAAAACATAACAAAGTTCATTTGGAAGAACAAAAGATCAAGGATATCCAGGGAATTAATGAAAAAAAAACACATATGATGGGGGCCTTGCAGTCCCTGACCTTAAACTATATTACAAAGCAGCAGTCATCAAAACAATTTGGTACTGGCTAAGAGACAGAAAGGAGGATCAGTGGAATATACTGGGGGCAAGCAACCTCAGCAAGACAGTATACGATAAACCCAAAGATCCCAGCTTTTGGGACAAAAATCCATAGAAATGGCTGGGAAAAGTGGAAGACAGTGTGGGAGAGACTAGGAATAGATCAACACCTCACACCCTACACCAAGATAAATTCAAAATGGGTGAGTGACTTAAACATAAAGAAGGAAACCATAAGTAAATTGGGTAAACACAGAATAGTATACATGTCAGACCTTTGGGAGGGGAAAGGCTTTAAAACCAAGCAAGACATAGAAAGAATCACAAAATGTAAAATAAATAATATTGACTACATCAAACTAAAAAACTTTTGTACAAACAAAACCAATGTAACTAAAATCAGAAGGGAAACAACAAATTGGGAAAAAATCTTCATAGAAACCTCTGACAAAGGTTTAATTACTCAAATTTACAAAGAGCTAAATCAATTGTACAAAAAATCAAGCCATTCTCCAATTGATAAATGGGCAAGGGACATGGATAGGCATTTCTCAGATAAAGAAATCAAAACTTTTAATAAGCATATGAAGAAGTGTTCTAAATCTCTTATAATCAGAGAGATGCAAATCAAAACAACTCTGAGGTATCACCTCACACCTAGCAGATTGGCTAACATGACAGCAAAGGAAAGTAATGAATGCTGGAGGGGTTGTGGCAAAGTAGGGACATTAATTCATTGCTGGTGGAGTTGTGAACAGATCCAACCATTCTGGAGGGCAATTTGGAACTATGCCCAAAGGGCGACAAAAGAATATCTACCCTTTGATCCAGCCATAGCACTGCTGGGTCTGTACCCCAAAGAGATAATGGACAAAAAGACTTGTACAAAAATATTCATAGCTGCGCTCTTTGTGGTGGCCAAAAACTGGAAAACGAGGGGATGCCCATCAATTGGGGAATGGCTGAGCAAATTGTGGTATATGTTGGTGATGGACTACTATTGTGCTAAAGGGAATAATAAAGTGGAGGAATTCCATGGAGACTGGAACAACCTCCAGGAAGTGATGCAGAGCGAGAGGAGCAGAACCAGGAGAACATTGTACACAGAGACTAATACACTGTGGTATAATTGAACGTAATGGACTTCTCCATTAGTGGCGGTGTAATGTCCCTGAACAATTTGCAGGGATCTAGGAGAAAAAAACACTATTCATAAGCAAAGGATAAACTATCCGAGGAAAAGCAACTGCCTGAATACAGCAGTTGAGGGGACATGACAGAGGAGAGACTCTAAATGAACACTCTAATGCAAATATTATCAACATGGCAATGGGTTCAAATCAAGAAAACATGTAATGCCCAGTGGATTTACGGGTCGGCTATGGGGGGTGGGGGGGAGGAAAAGAAAATGATCTATGTCTTTAATGAATAATGCTTGGAAATGATCAAATAAAATATAATAATAATAAAAAATTAAAACAAAAAAAAGAAAAGAAAGAAAAGAAAATAGAAATGAATATTGAATTTCACCAAATTGCCTAATAAATATAAATATGAAGAGTAAGAAGTTTGTTCCCAAATGGATTTTTTTTTTTAAAGACTCTTACCTTACATCTTAGAATCAATACTGTGAATTGGTTCTAAGTGAGAAGAGTGATAAGGGATAGGCAATGGGGGTTAAATGACTTGCCCAGGGTCATACAACTAGGAAGTGTCTGAGGTAAAGTTTGAAACCAGGACATCCCATATCTAGGTCTGCCTCTTAGTCCACTGAGCCACAAAGCTGCCTTACACCTCAAATGGATTTTTTAAAAGAGTTTCTTAAACTTTGTGTGTTTGTCCCTGAATTTTGAATCTTAGCATGTGTGACAGAGGCTGGCACTAAAGAAAAAGTGCCAGGCTGAAGAGTGTGTGAGATTTATCACCTTGACAGGGAAGGAGACCCAAAGGACTGGAATCTTGAGGAGGAGAAGACTCTGGCTGGTAGAGGAGTTGCTCTCTCAGACTCTTGGTCTTGAGAAGCCAAAGGCAGAAGGTGGGAAAAGACTTTCTACTGAGGGTTACCCATTTTTCCTGCTGGTGTCTGGAAATCCTTCCCCCCCAACATTTCCCAATTGAAGGAACATTCTGAAGAGGAACCTGAGCAGAATTTACCTCAGCTCCTGTTGCCCAGGGGTGAGTCAACCTGACTTTCTCTCAGGGGGCTTAGCCTGCCAAGACCTGAGTTTCCCCCAAACTCAAGGAAGGAGGAACAGGGGTTTAGATAGAGACAGAGACCCACTTTCCCCCACTTCCCTTTCCCATCCTTCCATGTTAGTTATTCTCTTATATTATCTTGACTGAGTTGATATTAAAATAGTTATCTTTTCCCCAAGCTGAGTGTGAGTGAACAGGTCAAGGGGAGACCTTTTGGTCTCGAGTAGTGGAGGGAGGACAAGAGGGACAAGATTGAATTCTGGAGAGCAGCTTTAGCTAAGGAGGGAAGGCAGAAGGGGGAAAATCCTCAAACCCCCTCTCCTCTCTCTGAGCCAACCCTAAACATCAGCTGTCTCCCCTGAACCCCACTTTGAGAAGGGGAGGGTCTCTCCTCTTTCCCTCTCTCAATACTGACAAGCCAAACCCCTCTGATATAAATTAACCCCCTCTTATAATACATATGGCACCCCGGATTTAAAAGAGCCCCATTTATATAAAAAAAAGAGGCATTAGTGACTGTCACCAACTGTCATCAATTGTCAGTTGTGAAGTTGTTGTCAATTATAACTCCTGAGGCTAGCAGTCATAGTCCTTGGCTCTGCCTAGCAGATTCCACACAGGATCAGAAGCATCTTGATTCTTGGTGAGATGGGGAGAACAAGTCAGTTACCAACTGCCAATCTGGTCGGTTATAAAACTGAGGAAGAGAGTCTATTGTAAAAGGGAGGCTGTACTAGGGCTGTCAGCAATAGGAACTAGCCATCTTAGATCCTGGTTAGAAACAAACTTGTGGGGACAGCAACCATTTTCTAACTGTTAACTCCTGGCAGTTAGAGTCTAGTAAAGATCGAATGGCAGATATGTTACAACTAATACTGTGGTTGGCTGTGTTAGGAATAATTGCAATTTCTTGGGGCTACTGTATCATTTATAATACAGTTGCAGGGATGATAGACAATGTTCTGGGGACATTAACCAATAAGACTATGGGATGGACACAGTTACCAATGAATTATATAGATGTGAATTACCTCTGGCAAATCATACCCCAAGTCTATGTTGTGTTTGTGGCAGTGACCAATATCTTAAAGAATCTCAAAGATGGTGTCAACCCGATCTTCCAAAAGAAAACTGTACATGCTCTAGTGATCGATAATAGATTAGAGTCACTGTTTGGTCAGATCCCTATTATACATGAGATATGCCAGGATTATATGCAAAGAAAACAAGGCATGGAGAAGGGAATCTATGTGGAGACTGGAGATGTGACAGGATAGACTAATAAGGATGTTATAGTTACTAATACTAATACTGGGACACCATTAGGGGAAATAGGGGCAAATGTCCTTGCCAATAATATACAGGCACAAAACTACAAGGCACCAACTAATAAATCTGCTAACAATCTTGCAAATGCATCAGAGGCTCAAAATATTATGCCTTTGTGTGTTGTAGCTAAGGTCACTGATAGTTACTGGCATCTTATATGCAAAGGTTCATAAGTCATTCACCACCCATGATTTAGAGTTTTTATGTAAACGTATGCCTAAGTTTTTATTAGAGCCTCATTTAGCAATTAAAGAACTAAAAAGAGCATTTCACCTCTATAAACCAGATTTTGAGGATGTAGAAATTCTTTTATTTGAACTTTTTATGTCCCAGGAACATAAAGACTTTATTGAACAAACTAGAAAAGATTCTTCACTCATGAGCTGGCCAGAAGTTTTTGAAGATCTGGATTTTTCTAATCCAAGATCAATAACTTATCTAAGAAAATGCCATGAGGATCTATTGCAGGGAATGAAACAATTGTCTGAAAGACTCAATGCATGGGGAAAATTTGACAGGTGGTCCCAAGAAAAAATTGAACACTGAAGTGCATTTATTGATTGCCTTATTGAAGAAACTGAGGGACTGTTATGTTTTAACCCTGAGTCAAAAGAATTAGAGGCACATGTGAGGAGACAATTTCTCAAGGGCTGTGATAAGAACTTGAGGAATTTCTTCAGGAACTATTGCTCTAAGTTTGACACCATTTCACTTAATGAACTTAGGGACACTGCCACCTATCTTCTTGATAACAAAGTAGATCAGGAAAAATAAAAGGATGATTTAAAGAAAAACCTCCAAGAGACCAATGAAATATTAAGGCAGAAAGAATTACAGGATGTTAAGAACCTGGCTACAATTAAGACATTTAAGAGACAAACCACACAGCATAGACAGACACCCCAAAGTCAACAGAGGGTGAAAAAAGTTACCAGTACTTGCTTTTTATGTTCTCATCAAGGACACATAGTAAGAAACTGCCCAAAGAAAAGTTGCTATGAACAGGGCCAAAATAAGAGAGATGGGAAAGGTCAAAATGCATATTAACAGGGAAAAGTATATAATAACAAAAAGTATGAGAGACAGGACTCTAACAGCACTGCAGATTTAGAGAACAGGAGACCCCAGACCTGAAATCCATGGCATATAAAGGGTAAAATTATGACTGAGACTAAATGTAATAATTATTTTTGTTGCCAAGGATTTAATTTATAAAATCCTAATAAAAAACAAATCAGGTGGAAATTTTATGTTGTTTTAATTGATAGTGGAGGAGATTAAGGAGAAGGAAGAAGGAAAGGAGTAGGTTCTCTCCCTCCCCCCCCCCCCACACCTGGCTGGTACCAAGCAGGGAGAATAGGAGATAAGGTTCTGGAGTATAAGGGAGGAAAGAATTAGCCTGACCTCCAAAGGGGCTCAACTCAGATGCCCAAACCTGAAATCAGCTCCAGGGCAAAACTCACCACCAAACTCAGACAATAGCCACCACCACGCCAAGATGTCAGAATGCCTAGCACGCTGCCAGCCAGAGGTATCTCTCTGGGGAAAGGGGAAGAGACAGGAAGTGAAGTGCCTTATATAGACAGTTTTAAATCACTTTCCTGTGTCTCATCTATACCTATGATGACTTAGCTTGACTTAGGACAGCCCAGAGATCTGTCCTATTTTTTTTTTTGCACGTGTCTGTTGAAGGCCATTGTTATTGATCAGGAAATAGCTAAAGCAGATCCTCTAAAGAATGGTCTGATTAGGGTGGAAGAGTTTTAAAATGCACAGGCAGCAGCAATAGATTCTGGTGCAAAACCCTGTTATTTAGAAGTTGTAGTGAGAAATAATTATTATACCACATGATGCCAGGCTCTAGCATTATCTAGTAAAAAATAGATGAATTTGGGAGGTGTTCCAGGGAGGAAACATGAGGGCATAAACATAAACATAAAGTGCAAAGGAGGAGATGATAGAAAGGAAAAATAAAACTTTAAAATTTTAGTGGTAGAAAAACAGATAGTTGGGCAAGATGCCAAGGGAAGCAACTTAAGTACAAAATAGAAATCTATAATTGAGATAGAGACTAAAATTGCACAGATAATAGCAGACATGAAATATGACATTATGGTTCACAATACATGGGCACACAAAACTGCATGGAGAAAAGCAAAGAACAGATTAAAATCTTTTTGGAATTTTTTTTTAGCTTGCAGAATGAGTCTAGGGAGTAGAAAATCAAACCCAGCCAGCAAATCTTTAAAACAGCAACTTAAGTATCCACACCATTCTGACAAGATAGCCAAAAGAGACATTGTTGCAAATGACTTTGGAGCTGATACATTTATACATCTAAGTGGGGAAAGAAAGACAAATGAGAGAACTAACAAATCCAAAAGCCAAAGACTTTTACCCACGAGATCATATCCAAAATCTTATAACACTCCACTAGTACTGGGTATGGGTTTAGAACAGATCACTACCAAAATTCCAATGACTGTCTATTCCCTGAACCAGAGACTGCAAAACAATTTAAAGGAGTGTGAACAGAAGAGTCTTTGAGAGTGAACCATCATCCAAGCAGCTCTCAGACTGAAATTAACACAAACACAAACCTGTCCTCTGAGCAAGCTGTTAGCTCACAGACAGTAGTGGTCCAAAGTCATACAGATGTAGTTACTAATAGAGCATTGAATGAGGGTGGAATAACTGAAGAGGGGATGTTAGATTACACTATAACATCTACAAATCCTGAAACAACTACTAGTTATACAAACTATGGGGCAAGAAAAAGGTTCTGATGATAATAGGAAAACTGTGCATGCAAACACCATAATAGCTAATTTACAAGAGATTACAGAGCCATATCTTGGGACAGAAGTGCTAGAAGAGAATTACAAAGATCTCAGTGATACAGGGGAAAGTAGATCTGTATTGAAGTCATTTCCAGAAGATACCAAAAATAGAGGGAATGGTTTCCATGTCAACAGATTCACAAGAGGGAGTAGATAAACAAGAACCTGATCCAAAAGATATGGTAGAACCCATACACTCCAGTAACATAATAGCAGATCCACAGGAAGCAGTAAACTCACAAGAATCAAATTTGTCACTACATAACACAGAATTAGAACATATTACTGGGTACCAGATAGAAAAAGAATTGGGAAATATAGAAATCACTGAAATAGAGTCAGACTCCGACCCAGACGATACAGTACCAAATGATACAATAATAGTTTACCAAAATGGTGATGAAGAACAAGAATCCTATGAGTACATCAAGCTCTATCACAAAGTTCACAAAGATTTAGACGAATGTGACAGAAATTGTCATAGTGAACACCTGAATTCAGAACAATCTTTTCTGAATCTGATTCTGATGAAGCAATTGAAAACATAGGAAACTCTTTATCAGTACAGGAAATACTGTATATTACAGGAGTCAATAGTTGTGAAGAATTTTGTAAGAAATATGACTTAGGGGCAGTGACACTGAATTAGAAGTAATTTGATAGAGAACAAACTGAAGAAGATATAGGCAATTAAATGCTATTATCACATCTGCTTTATCCAACCTTGAGCATTCCATAACACAACAGATACCATCTACTGAAAATACTTGGTACCAGGACTGGTTTGAGTTCCATAGGGTAGCAAACAACACGAAACCTTATAAGAATCCAGAATAATATTAGGCATAAGATGTGACACATGATCCATGAAGAAACCTTAATCAAATCAGGAAAACCCTTAAGCCCATAATGAAAATCCCTGGCTGAAAACAAAACAAAATAAAACTAAGACAAGTCCAGGAACCCCAGTAACTAGAGATGAGGAACATCCAAGATGCTATTGGAGGATCTCACCCAAACAAAAATTATTGCATGAAACCAAAATAGAATAATGCCCAAAACAGATAGTATAAATTTGGGTTCGTTAGATCAGGGAGGATTAGTGTAGCTTGTGAAACACAGGAGAAGTGATTCCTTGTGGAACCTGGGAGTTTATTTGGGTGGATTTAGAATCCCTTAGAATTAGTAAGTCTATAAACAAAATCTCCATCTCAAGTCTAGACTAAAAAATCATTAACCTCTACAATCAACCACATAGGAATAGAATAATTGTCTTATAATCATGCATTAAGAAAGATTCTACATTCATTACTTTAAAAAAATCTTGCTTGAACACATGAAGATGGCACAAATATCCTGTATAAAGTTTCACTCACATGCATCAACATATTCACTCTTACATACACATATGTTAATCTTATACACACACATGATTCTGTAGTTCCAGATACCTGAGATTGTCTTTCAAGGTGAGACAATAGGTAAGTATGTGTCCGGTAAAGGAGCAGGTACGGGAGACCGGCAACAAGCTTCAAGCAGCACCAAAGGATGGAAGACACACTGACAATTAGAAGGAACTTTGAATCAAAGACATTATGGGGAATGAACTTAAAGAAAATGGGTCACATAAGATTAATCATCAATCACATTAACTTCACACATAGGGAAGTACATTCACATGCATATTGGAACAAATATGCATCCACCATGACATATCTAGAACACGAACAAATTTCACACTGACATTAGGGGCTGCGCCATAAATAAGGACAACCCATAAATTGTATATCTGTAAATAAATCTCTACTATCAGAGGATGTATATGTGTATATAAATAACATGTGACATATGTAAATGTGTACAAATAACAGACATGTATATATGTAACAACGATCTGATCAACAAATATAGATAAAAAGGAAAGAGTTAACATACTAACCATTGTCAGACAGGGACAGAGTAGTTTAGGGTGGAAAAGGGAATGTTGTAACTAGAAAGGTAACATGGGGACAGGATGAATTGGATATATCCAAATACATATAATTGTTATGAATTGTATTGGAATTAGTATTATATAAGGCATAGGATAATTCAATTTTACTTAAGTTAAATTTTATATTGATTGCAATAAGAATGACCCTTGTATGAAGAAATTTTTATATTGTAAAAATTTTGTTGGTACATAATCCTAACGCTCTTCCCACAACTCAGTTTTATATAAGATAGGAACTTAGATTAGCAAATAGAGAGCTTAGGATAAGATTTATTATTCTGGGAGGGGGGTGGCTAGATGGGAACAATAAGTAACATAGAGAGATTAGAATAGACATAGAAGGTAAGTAACTGGCGTGGGCCAGGGCGGCACCACACAAACAACAGGAAATGGAGGATTTGTGACAGAGGCTGGCAGTAAAGAAAAAGTGCCAGACTGAAGAGTGTGTGAAATTGATCAACTCGACATCAGAGAGGCCCCAAGGGATTGGAATCTTGAGGAGGAGAAGACTCTGGCTGGTAGAGGAGTTGCTCTCTCAGACTCTCAGTCTTGAGAAGCCAAAAGCAGAAGATAGAAAAAGACTTTCTACTGAGGGTTACCTGCTTTTCCAGCTGGTGAATGGAAATCCTTCCCCCCCAACATTTCCCAATTGAAGGAAGTTTCTGAAGAGAAACCTGAGCAGACTTTACCTCAACTCCTGTTGCCCAGGGGTGAGTCAACCTGACTTTCTCTCAGGGGGCTCTCAGACTGCCAAGACCTGAGTTTCCCCCAAACTCAAGGAGGGAGGAAAAGGGGTTTAGATAGAGACAGAGACCCACTTTCCCCCACTTCCCTTTCCCATCCTTCCATGTTAGTTATTCTCTTATATTATCTTGACTGAGTTGATATTAAAATAGTTATCTTTTCCCCAAGCTGAGTGTGAGTGAACAGATCAAGGGGAGACCCTTTGGTCTCTAGTAGTGGAGGGGGGACAAGAGGCACAAGAGTGAATTGGGGAGAGCAGCTTTAGCTAAGGAGGGAAGGCAGAAGGGGGAAAATCCTCAAACCCCCTCTCCTCTCTCTGAGCCAACCCTAAACATCAGCTGTCTCCCCTGAACCCCACTCTGAGAACAGGAGGATCTCTCCTCTTTCCTGCTCTTAATACTGAAAGGCCAAACCCCATTGGAATACAAATTAACCTCCTCTGCTTAGAATACACATACAAGACAAAATGTTCTTTGTTCCTTATTTTTTAAAAAAATCTTTTTTTGGACTGTGATTTTAAATATACTCTAAACCCCAATACCAACAAACTCCAGACATGGAAGGTGAGACTTGAACCCTGCTGTCTCTTAGGCTGGGTCTTTCTGCTATACACCCCTCTTCCTCTTCAAAAATGATAGTTATAATGTCAAAACGAATGATCTATGTTTTTATTACAAGCTAGGAGAATTGTGTTCATTGTGAAGCCAATAGGGTTTTTGAAGATGCAAGAGAGTTAATCATAGATTCATAGGGCTAGGAGGGATCTTAAACAATCATCTATTCTATCCTCCTTCAAACCATCTCTGACAGATGAGATATTATTCTATTTTTAAAGATTTCTAAAAAAGAAATTCCATAGCTTCCCTTGGGTAACCCGTTTCAACACTTAACAACCTTTCCTGGCAGGAAATTATTCTTCTCATTGCAGCTTAAGCCTATTTCCTTATGATCTGTCCTAAATGGAGATAGAAAACAGCTGGTCACCATACTAGCTCTATGTTTGCTGTATACTGTACTTACATGCAGTGGCTACATCAACCCTACTGTGTTTTCTCTTCTAACATATGAACACTCTTGGGTCCTTCATTTTTTGATCAAGCATTTCTTTTCAAGGCATTATTTACTTAATTATTAAGGATCTGTGTTTCATGCATGAATTCCTTTCATTTATGAAGATTCAGTCTTACCATTCCTCAGGTAAGGACTGAGGGAAACCAAAATTTGGTTTTCTGGTTGTCAATCCTTTAGTAATGAACCTCTCAGAATTTTGAGACTTTGGGTGACAGAAACAAGGCTAAGTAGTACATGATGATTTTCTAGCTTGTTGTACCTTGAAGAGGTAATATTCTGTTGGCATAGCTTTTCTGGAAGACCAGAGTCACATCCACCTCATAATTAGACACAGTAACTGGATTTTAGTGGAGATTTGTTATAATGGCAAGATCGTGAGATCATACATGGAATACTGGTGTAGTCCTTAGAGAATGGTATAGAGGATTGATCTCTAGCCCTAATGTCAGGAAGATGTGAGTTAAATCCAGCTTCATATGTCATTTGTATGACCTTGGGCAGGTCACTTAGCCTCTGCCTGCTTTGTTTTCCTTAGCTGTTAAATGGCAATAATACTTTACAGGGTTGTTATGAGGGTGAAATGAGATATAGTACAGTGCTTGATGCATAAGAGGTGCTTTATAAATGCTTATTCCTTTCTCCATCTAGTCCAATCCCCTTCTTTTACAGGTGAGAAAACTGAGGCTCATAGAGGTTAAGTGACATTTTCAAGGTCACATATCCATTAATATCAGAGACAGGATTTAGATTCAGTTCCTTTGATGACAGTCATTATTCTTCCCATTATACCACATTGTTACAAAAAGCAAGATATTTACCTAGTTAATGATTTAGAAAGAAACTGTGATACATTTTATATAGAGGCTAGAGAGTCCACACTATCAGATTTTACTTATAAAGTTCCAAATCCTATAAGGAATTGATAGGAAAAAAAAAAGCTAATCCATGAATTGTGGTAACAGTAACAATAGCTAACACACACAAATATTATATAGAACTTTAAGGTTTCCAAAGAGTTTGATCCTCAAAAAAACCTGGTGATACAGGGACTATTATTATGCCTATTTTATAGACAGAAAAACTGAGGCTCAGAGAAGTTGTGACTTGCCCAGCATCACCCAGCTAATAAGTGTTTGAGGCAGGATGAGACTTGGTTATTGTAAGTCTGAATATAATCTTCTGCTCTCAAAAAATACTGGCTGCAAATGTGAAATATAAATTAAGGGAATAATTCAGATAATTGTCTAGATATGTTCAGATTCCTGATTTTCTATTGAATACTTTTATGTGGCAGTGGATTGGTTGCTTTATTTAGATCTGAAACACAGGTTTCTAAATGGTTTTAGGATTGCAAATTGGAGCAACCCTTTGAAATGATCTAGACCTTTCTATAGATGAGGAAACTGAGACCCAGACAAATTTAAAAAGGTTCATCTAGTGTCATACTGTTCTACTTGTGTTCTTCCATTTATACTTTGTTATTAAGTTATTTTTCAGTCATATCTGACTGACCTCATTTGGGCTTTTATTGGTAGAGACACTAGAGTAGCTGGCCAGATCTTTCTCTAGCTTATTTTACAGATGAGGAACTGAGACAAATAGAGTTAGGTGACTTGCCCAGAGTCATATACCTAATAAGGGTCTGTCTAAGCCCAGATTTGAACTCATGAAAATGAGTGTCCTGTTTCCAGAGTCTGTGCTCTATCTGCTGTGCCACCTAGTTACCACTCTCATTGCCCTCCTTAGGTATGGAGATCTACATCTCCATACCTAAATTCTGCCGCACTGTATGTGGTGTTATCTTTCCTTGTGTTCTTTGACATTCATAATGTAGTCTGCCTCTACTGCATGGGGAGGATATTTTGCTCTTTGTGGGATGTGACATCATGGAGGCAAAGGACAAAGTCTTTCTTCTCCTTTGTAAAAAAAAGGCAGACTTGACCGAGAGAGATTAGACATCTGCCCAATGCCTGATGGCTCAGCAGACATTTCCTGCCCTCTCTACCCCAAGCCCCTGACTTTCTATCAGAATCAATCAGTTTATTATTTCGGTTTATACTGGAAACAGCCATGATCTGACTCCATGACCAAATCTCTGCAACCTACCAACCAAAAGGCCAATGGCTGAACCTAGTCAAATGACATTTTGAAATTAGTTGATTAGTGAATGTTTAATTCCACCTTTTAACCAGGTTGCACACAAAAGCCCAGCTGCTGTTTTCCTGGGCTGGTTGCTGGCCTTTTGCTTAGGGAAACAGTAGAGGGCAACAGTGTGTATCTTGCGATTTCATGCCCCACTCCCAGGGGTTAAAATACTCTCACTGTAGACAAACAATGGGTGTTTGTCATCTCCTCAGTTTCCATTTGCCATCCCAGACTCTGCTCTGGATGGATGCCTTTGGTAAGTTGCATTTTTCTTTTCTTTCTTGCATCTGGAAACAATGAAGAACAATTATCTGCTGCAGCATCCCTTGTGCCCCAGGTGTTTTGTGACTCACTCAGTTCTCCCTGCAAACTCATTAAGTGGGTTTGGGGAAGGATGCTTTGAGAAAAGTTACACATTAAAAATGGTTTGGCAAAAACAATGTAATTACAAAATCAAGAAGAAGAAGAAAGGGTTTCAGTTGTGATCTGAACACTTGTAACCACCAGCCAAAGAAATACTGCATTGAGCAAAGGGGTGTGCAAACAAGTTGGCCAGAGCTTGTCATTTTCAAAATTAGGCTTGTAATTAACTTTGCCCTATCTCCAGGGAAGATTGGAAGCAGAGCAAGAAAAAAACCAAATGAAGGAAAACACAACACACCAACCTTGTCAAGCTCTGGGTTTTCCAAAATACTCTTTTGGAAAAAAAAAAAAAGTAGCTGAACAACCAGTTCTCCCTGGGATGGCTTGAGCTAGCTAATGAAAATCTTGAGAACAGTAACAAGGATACCCTGGAAGCCATTTGGAATTGAAAGTCTGTGATCTCACAGTGGATTTCAATTAGTGCTGGGTGGTTCTTGTTTCACTCAAAGTTCTTTGCATGTCTTGAACTCTTTATTTTGTCTTCAAGCTTTGGCAGTCCCTAAGACATGTCTTGCCAAATCACTTTTCTCCTTAAATTTTAGGCCCACGTGTATTTTTAGGGAAATTTAATCCATATGTCTGAGTTACATTTAATATGAAATCATCAAAATATTTACATGAGAACCATCCAGAAGTCTTAAGAATGCCCTACTTATAGGTCTTTAACTGTCCCCCTCAATGACTTTTTCGAATTAGGAAGTTGTGTTTTGGGACAAGAAGTAAACAATCTGAAGGAGTCAAAGGTTTAAAGGTTGAAAGGCTCAAAATCTAAACTTGTGAGATCTGATAATACAATGGATATGAAAAAAGTGTGATCTTTTATCTCCAGAAGATGCATTTTAAATGGAAAGAGTTTTCTAAGCCAAAGTGATAGATCAACATTAAACATCACTATTGGATGAGAGGGTGAATGAACACTTACTTTTAACATTTGAGGGGAAATTATTTCAGACTGAAAATTTTTTAAAAAATGAATGCTGATGATATTGATTGAGGACAGACATATCCAATGGAATGTTAAATTTGAGTGTAAAAATACGGAATTTGGAATTGAGAGGAAGTGAGTTCATTCCTTAGGTCTTCTACTTATTACCTTTGTATATATCAGGAGAATCTTGGGTTCTCTGGCTTGTCTGGGTCAGTTTGCTATTTATAAAATAAAGGGTAGAATTAAAAGGCTTATTATTACAGAGACAGAAGAAACCTCACAGGACATTTAATTTAATCCCTTCCTTTTTTTAGGTGAAAAAGCTAGGATAAGTGACTTTGTCTGAGGCCATAAAGTAGGCATCAGAGGTAGGATTCAAACCTAAGATCTTGAAAGCCAGGGCCTATACTCTTCATTATCTCATCCTCAATGTGGCACTGTTCATTAATGATAGCTAACGAATGAAAAAGTCATGTTACCTTGGAGTAGAGAGTTTCTTTGTTCATAAATATTTATTGGTCACCTACTAGGCTCAAATGCCTGGGTGACATTTGATTGTGGGGGATATAGAGTTGTAATAAACATAATTTCAGTCTTCAGGTTATAACATTAGAGGAGCTGATGACATTAACAATATGAGGTAGAATTTTATAATGATATAGTAATATATTTTTTGTTGTCAGTCATTTTTTCAGGCTTGTCTTGACTCTGTGACTCAATTTGGAGTTTTCTTGGCAAAGACTTTGGAATTGTTTATTTTTTCACTTTCAAGCTCATTTTATAGATGAAAATGAGGCAAAGGGTGTTAAGTGACTTGTTCAAAGTCATACAGCTAGTAATTGTCTGAGGCTATTTTTGAATTCAGGTCTTCCTGACTCTAGTCCCTGTCCATTGGGTCACCAACTGACCATATATTATACTTACACATGATATAGTATATGTTATATGTCATAGGTAGTAATATAATAGGCAATACAGAAATAATGCATTACATAATGATAGGTAGCATTTTTAGAGTGTTTTCAGTTTGTAAAATCCTAATATTATCTCATTTTTAACCTCACAACAATTGTGGGAGGAAGGTGCTATTTTAATCCCCATTTTACAGATCAGGAAACTAAATTAAATGTCTTTTCTAGGGTTACACAAATATTTGGGCTCAGCTCTCTAAATCCAATTCCAGTCCTGATGATTCCTTAGATGAGGTGATAATTTCTTTCTTCCTTTCTTCCTTTCTTCCTTTCTTCCTTTCTTCTTTTCTTCCTTTTTCCTTCTTTTCTTCCTTCCTTCCTTCCTTCCTTCCTTCCTTCCTTCCTTCCTTCCTTCCTTCCTTCCTTCCTTCCTTCCTTCCTTCCTATGTCATTTTAGATAAACTAAACCAGATTTTAGGCATTGTGTGGCAAGTAGCTTTTTTCCCCCCTTTGTATCTTCGTTTTTCTACTTATGAAATGAATGGCTTAAGTTAGGCCATCTGTAGATTCCTCTTGATATGAATTTTTTCTATGAAATTCACACTTAGTATTTTGCGTTTTCGTGTTCTGGATCAGTTTACCCATGGAGGTGGAGGAATCTCTCTTTTCTGAATTTTATCCAGTTTACATAACCATGGAAATAACTTATGAAGCTTTTAGATTAAATTTTACTTGCATAGGCCAAATCAATACACCAATCCCAGCCTACCAAGAAAATGCTTTCAGTTCTAGGTTGTGCTCTTCTAGACAGTTATGTTGATGGGAAGCCAACTGGAGGCTTCATCTAAACAGTAGCTTTATATAATAATATTTTCTAAGTTATAAATAAATTATTGCTCAGTTACTAAACCCTTCCATTTTTGTACTATTTCCAAATTCAAGGAACTAGCCTTTGAAAAGGCCCTGGTGTTATTTAAATATGTCTAACCTATGGACCTAAGGTTGTATCTGTCTAGTTCATGAACCCAGAATGGACCTCCTCCAAACTCATTTGATTCTGATTCTTGGACACCAGGGGGGGCTCTGGGAATGTGCTCTTCAGTTTGACTTTTGTCTCCAATTAGATGACTTTAAGAATTCAAAGAAGAAATCTATTGAATGCTAATTTACCAGTCTCTCTCTCTCTCTCTCAGTCTCTCTCTCAGTCTCTCTCTCTCTCTCTCTCTCTCTCTCTCTCTCTCTCTCTCTCTCTCTCTCTCTCTCTCTTTATATATATATATATATATATATATATATATATATATATACATACATACATACATACAAAATAAAAGAATCTAAACCTTTTTTTACTTGGCAACTACAAATTAGTTTAGACCAAAGTCTGAAAGGAATAACGACTGAAACAAAATAAATTACAAAGTTAGAAAACTACTAATGTAAACTGAAGAAAGGGAGGGAAAACCCTAAATGTGATTACCAACAAATAGTTTTGTGCCATTCTTCTTCCAGCTACTGGAATTTAAATGATTTTGAGGACTTAGCAATAATTATATAATTGGAATGAGTCCTTTCCTACTCCTTACCCCTCTTCCATTTCTCCGTCTCCTCTCTAGTCTCTTGTGATCCCCAGATCTTTTCAATTCCATATTGCCTTGACCCATTAGAATATAAACTTTTTGAGGGCTGGGGCAGTCTTGATTGCTTATATTTATAACCCCAGCACTTAGCATAGTGCCTGCCACATACTAAGTTCTTCATAAATTCTCTTTCTCTATCTGTAGATTTGATTGTCCATCTGTCTGTCTCTCTTTTTCTACAGATACAGTCATCTATCATTTCTGTCTCTCTGTCTTGGTCTTTTGTCTGTCTTCCAATACACTCAGGCACAGTGTTTTATCATGCAGCATCATTATTACATTTATAAATGTTGGAATTACTAGTGAACATTTGGTAACTGGCAATATTTTTAAATGCATCTCTTTTTATTTTTAGGACTGTTCTTTCTTCTATTGGCTACACTTTCAACAGATGAGTGTCTTTCTGCTGATGCACTAATAGATTGACAAGTTTTGTGACTTCTGCCTAAAAATCATCTTACTTGGATCTTAAAAGATTTTTTATTTAAGTGTTTTGCTCAAGAGCTGACTCAGTCCCTATGTAAAAGCAAACCCATTATAGAACTGAAAGTAATCTTCAATTATTACTATTGCTAGAACATTAGAGCATTGAAGTAACACTGAGTACTCTATTCTTCTGAATGTATGTAATTTAAGTTGAGGACTTGTAAAGAGAAAGGGCTTCATTGCTTTCTTTCTTTTACCATTTTAAGTTTCCTTATAACCCAAATTATTTTTATTTTTAAATTAATATTTGTTTCAAGTTTGATTTTTTCCCTTTTATCCCTTCATTGATAAATAAAAACAAAATCACTATTATATGGTATTTTCTTCTTTCTTTGATCTCTTCCACTATAGACCCAGTATTGCTATTGTTGAATCCAAAGATATGCACAATGTAGTAGATTGACTAAGATCCACCATTATCTCAAGCTATCATTCTATATCTTTCTTTCCCCTATGGGCCAAACTCCTCATAAAAGCAATTTATATTCCCTGTTTCTTCTTCATTTTTTTTCCTTTCTCCACATTTTGCAAATTCACTTCTGAACTCATTGAACTGATTTTTTCTCTGCAAAGTTACCAATGATCTTTTAATTCCCAAACCTGATGATATTTCTCAGTCTTTATAATTCTTAACCTATCTGGAGCATTTGACATTGTTGACTAATCTCTACTCCTGGATATTTTCACCTTTTTGGGTTTCCATGACACCGCTTTGTCCTAGTCTACTACCAGTCTAATCCCTGTTTCTCAGTTTCCTTTCCTGGCTCATCATCTATGGATCAAATATGTCTCCTGACTGGAATTTTCTCAAAATTCTTTCCTATGTACCATTTTCTTTTCCCTCTCTTGGTTACCTCATCAGTTTCCATAAACTTGAAATGTTAAAAAGTGAAATAATTATTTTTCTTCTTAAGCCTTTCTTTCTTTAAAACTTAACTATTTCCTCAGCTTCTAACACTATTCTAGATTCATCATTTCGGTATTATCCTGGACTCCAAACACTCTTTCTCTTTACATATCCAGTTAATTGCAGAATTTTGCCATTACTGCCTTTATGATAATTCTTTCATAAGACCTTTTCTCTGTAGACATATAGTTACCACCTTAGCTCAGGTCCTCATCATATCCTGACTAAATTATTGTAAAAGCTTCCTAATTGGAATTCTCTCTCTCTCTCTCTCTCTCTCTCTCTCTCTCTCTCTCTCTCTCTCTCTCTCTCTCTCTCTCTGTTTGTCTCTCTTTCTGTCTCCCTCTCTCCTTCCCTCCCTCTCTTATAAATTGGAAATGGAAAAAGGCAGGAGGCATTGAGAGCACTACTAGAGTAGACTAAAATAGAAATGATGAAGGTCAGAACTAAGAGAGTAGCATTGTGAGCAGAGAGAAATGGAGAGTTCTGAGTTATTAGGTAGGGTAGTATTGTGGAAAACACATTGGTTTTAGAATCAGAGAATCTGGGTTCAACCACCCTCCTCCCCCTATGTATTAATGACCCTTAACTACCTGTGTGACCAGGGACATGGCATAAATTCCCTGGGTGTCTATTTTCTTATTTGTAAAATAAGGAGTTTGAGTAGGATTTAAATCCTGTTCTAGTTTTAAATCCTATGAATCTAAAAATCTCCCTCTGTCTCTCTCTGTTTCCCTGTCTCTCTCTGTCTGTGTCTCTGTGTCTGTCTGTCTGTCTGTCTGTCTCTCTCCCTCTCCCTCCTTAACAATAATGATTTAATCAACATAATTTACCCACTTTTCAAAGCTTATATAATCATTAGTCATAAACCAAAACACATAACAATCCTTTTATTGACTTTATAATTATTTGCAGTTTTTAACTTTTATGTAATCATGTTGTTGTGTAAGATTGCTAGCCTCAGAGCATCATGAGAAGACTGCTAGTGCTAAAAAGATGCTCTCTTAGATCATAGTGGGCATGTTTAAATAATTGAAAATACTGCACAGTGTTACAAATGTAATATTAATTAATCTTCTTTTTATTCATGTTTGATTCAATCTCGACTATGTATGAAAAGTATTCAAAATATATAGATTGATGTTGATATTAGTGACTGATCTATATCCATTCATATATACACACAGAGAGATTCATAGTGGCCATACAAGTATATGCTAAAATCTTGGAAATATCTACTTTACCACTCCTTTTTCATAGAGGTTAAATTGATTTCTTTTTCAATGGTGTTAGTTTCACTCTTCACTGAGGGGAAGGCTTTATAGTATGCCAGGGATTAATGTATCCATCCACTGATACATTAATGATTCCATCTCTGAACAGGGTGCTTTGGGAACTTTACAGTCAGTCAGAAATAATTTATGTGGGTGGGGGGATTTATAGCTTATATTCCAGAATACTAGCAAACCCCTTTGAAGAAACCTCTTTAAAAGTTCATTTGACATAAGTTCTCTGAACAAAATCCTCTCTCTAATCACATGTTAGAATATTATGTGATTTTGCACGTGTGAGAAACAACACCCTGTCTGAGAACTATCATTTGCCCAACCAAACCAAATGATTTCTTGCAAATCAATAAACAATTAGCACAGCAGGATCTTATGACCTCTATGCTTTTCTGTCAGTATAAGTTTCTTTTGGGAATCCCCTATGAAAGCTTTTCTCTTTTTTCATGTTTTCATGGGACAAACATTCATAAAATATATTTATTTATAAAGACAGGCATGTTCGTTGGGAGTAGCTGATTTTTTCTGATCCAATTTTTCTATTGTAAAAATGCAGTTGATCATCTTTTCCATTCTTGTGAAATCATCCCTCGGGTGTTTTGAAAATTAGTCTCTAAATGCCTTAAAATTTTACAAATTCTCGTATGATTTATTTTAAAGTTATTAAACCGGGTCCACCCACTCTTCTTGCTTTATAAATGCCATCAAAACCTCATGATTTAGTTCACTGGAAAGAAGCATAGATTTATAGATGGATGAGAGATCAGAGACTATCTAATTCAACCTTCTCAATTTAATTATGAGGAACTGAGGTTCAAAGAGGTAAAGTGACCTACCTAAGGTCAAACA
The DNA here is from genome assembly GCF_027887165.1 of Monodelphis domestica. Taxonomy (NCBI): domain Eukaryota; kingdom Metazoa; phylum Chordata; class Mammalia; order Didelphimorphia; family Didelphidae; genus Monodelphis; species Monodelphis domestica. The sequence goes on along the minus strand of NC_077229.1, from coordinate 395,957,572 downwards.
AGAAGTAAACAAGAGAGCTCAGATTCACACCCAAGTCCTCTGACTTGAAATTGAGCACTCTTTCTACTTTTCCCCACTGCCTCATATATCAGTGGATCTGAGAATTCAACAATGATTCCACTGTTGTGTAAAGAGAAAGACCATTATAAAGCATAGTTCTTTTTCAGTTTTTATCTCTTGGTGTTTTTCAAGTTAATATACAATAACTATTGAGATGGATAATCAGATTTAGTTAGTTCTCACCACCTTTAGGACAAGCTCATTTTTTACCTTGACTGATTTTTTTTGGTTTTATGAATAAAACTAATAATTGTACTTTTTCATAATGTTTTGTGATGAAGCATTGTCATTACAAGGACTAATAGCTTATCTCATCAGCCTGTGAATCTCCCTCCTCTGCCCATTTTTTTGCAAGAAATCTCAGCTAAGCAGAATTAGGAGGAGGAGTTTGGAAATTCATGATTTAGGTGCACAGACCAAGCTAGAATATGATCTTATAACCTTTTATTGTAGATTTTTCTACTGGTATATGCTATATGGGAGTAAGGGAAGAACCATCAATCTAGCTACGGTCTTTCTCACACCAAATTCCCATGTATTTCTGAGCTCTCCAATCCTCTTTCTTTCCCTAGCATGTACTTATTCACTCTCACTTATTTTACATAAAATTACTGACATCATCCCTCCTAAAAACTCACTCTTTGCTACTTATAACTCTTTCTAAACCAGAACTTGCCTTCCAGGCAAAGGTACCTTTATATATTCCTTTGATCATTAGGTGGCACAGAGGATAGTCAGCTGAACTCAGTCAGGAAAATCGGAGTTTGAATCTTGCTTTGGATAGTAGTTGTGTGGCCCTGGGCAAATACTTTAAACTCTCAGTCTCAGTTTCTCTTTCTCAGTTCAAAGAGTTGTTGTCAGGAGTCAGTGATATAGCATATATAAAGTACTCTGAAAACTTCAGGACCCCATATGAATGTTAGGTATGAGTATTATTATTAGTTCCCCCAGGCTAGTCTTTTCAGTCTCTAAATTAATCAACTGGTCTTGATGCTATTGCTCCCAAAGCACCTGTGGTTGAATAGTCAGGCAAAACAAATTCCCACATTGATTATGTCCGAAAAAGACATACTTATTATTGTATTTTAAATTTATTACCTTTTTGAGAGGAAGTGAGTTCATTTCCTCATTATTGTTATGGACTCTATTATTATATTGATCAGAGTTTTAAAACCTTTCAAATTTTTTTCTATAATGTTATTATTGTATAAATTGTTCTACTTCCACTCATTTTACTTGCATCAGTTTATGGAAGTCTTCTTAGTTTCCTCTAAAACTATTTCATTATTTCATATGACAATATTTCCATAATATTCATATGTCACAAATTTTCTAGCCAATACCTTCTTAATTTCCAATTTTTGGCTAACACAAAAAAGAACTCCCCTAAATGTTCTTTTGTACCTGAAGATCCTTTTCCTCTTTTTTGATTTCTTTGAGAGTATAGACCTAATAATGATATCACTAGGTCAAAGGGGTTATGCATAGTTTTGTAACATTTTAGGTGAAGTTCCAATTAGTTTTCCAGAATGGTTAGAGTAATTCACAGCTCCACCAATAGTATTTTTCCACAGACCATATAACATGTATCATTTTCATCTTTTGTCATCTTTGATGATCTTATTGTTCCATTGTAAAAATGTCCAAGTTGCTAATTAACATTTCTATAATTATTATTTAAAACTTTTCATTTTCATATGGCTGTCGATACATTGAATGATGTGACTGTTTTTCGCCTTTTCCCTTCTTGGTGCCACAGCAATATATGCTCCTATTGGTTATGTTCTGAAAAGTATTGCCCTTGACTCTCATGCCTTCTGCTTTGACAAAGGAATCCTCCACTGGCTGAGGCAGTTTTGGGACTCTCTTGTCTGGATTAATAGTAAATGTCATCACTTTTATCTGTTTTCCTCATGGAGGAATTGAATAGCTTGCTTAAAGAAATTGCATTGGAGGGGCTGTCATCATACCTATTTCTTTTTCCCCTTATTTCTCTCTTTTTCATAAGATCTGCTCTTCACTTCAAGGATATAACCAGCCAACACCTTGACTAAATATGGTTGCCTGATCCTGCAACAACTACTACATCTGTAACCAGTCAGTTCTATACTGTTGAGAAATATGCATTTTTTTCATTCTTTGATCCAGAAAAAACATTTTCTATCATCATGCAGGCATATTTCACATACTCTTAGATACATCTTTAATACATCAACGATTTTATGATTACATTGTAGTCATTGTTCCTTTCAGTGGTAAAGACTGTATCACAACCATGCCTTTGTCTCTTCTAAAGTTCTTCTCGAAGTTCTTCCATAAATGTTCCACAATGTATCTACCCAGAGGAAAAAAGAGAGATCTTTCTTTAGGTTCTTCAATCAACTATCAACTATTCAATCAACAATCAACTAACTTTAATAATTGTATAAAAATATGGGCAAAATAGCCAATATCTATCATAAGTGTAGCTTTCATGATGAGACCTGAGATGACATGAGATGAATTCTACTAGATCATGGTGATGAGATCCATGAATAGAAGGAATGAGACCAGCTCACCCTAGCACAGGAAACTCATGAGAAAAACTTGAACCAATAGAGCATCTGCTTTACCTTAAAAAAAAAAAAACCCAGAGTGCTCTGGGCTTTGGCACCTATCATAGAACCAGAGAAAAATGCCAAATGATGTTCTAATTGAACCACAAGGGGAAGGGGGAATGACACATATTATAGGATAGTGTTTCTACTTGCCAAAAGCTGAGGGAGAAATTAGGATTCTATGTATCCCTTCTTTATGTCAAATAGACTGACCATGTGCAATTACTTTCTTTTGTTAAGGTTTCCATAGCATAATCCTTGTCATCATAGGCAAGAGGCAAAATCACAGCTCTACTGTTCCAAATTCCATGCCACATTCCATGCTTCCTTTCTTAAGAGACCAGTAGGGCTTGAATAAAGGTCTTGCCCTGGTAGGAACAGAAAGCTTCCTCCTTTTCTAAAACCTATTGTTCCCTTTGACAGTTGATAGCAGTGCAGAAGGAATGTATTAACATGCCCCTAGACCAAATAGCTATAAAGTAATGAGGTGTCCATCAAAAAGAAAAGAGCCTCTTAACAAGTCCCTGGTCCTAAAGGCAGCTGAGATCCCTGCAGGGGCAAAAGGTATAAGTCATGAAGGTCAAAACCAAATAATCAAGCAAGAGACCAAATCATAAATTGGGGTCAGATTCCCAGGCTTGGGGGAGAAATACAGAATTCAGGATCTGGGGGCAGACAGTGACAACAAAGAAGGCACAAAGTTAGGTAAACAGGGTTGTATATTAGATTACCTAGGGAGTATAGTACATTTCTGGACCACTGGCAGCAAAGAAGCAGACCTGGAAAGGAGGATCACCAGCACAGAAAATCCAAAGGCCTTAAGGACCTGGCGTCACCAGCTGGTATTTTCTTTTCTGTCTGACCCTGGTTCTTATGTTAACCTTTGCATGCCCACACAGCTCACATCCTTCTAGGACTTTTGATTCAGAATTTGGAAATAGCATGTAAAGTTTCCTGAGAGAATCTGGTTCAGTGGTCATTATAATCTTAGTAACAAGTTCCACCTTATAATCTTGTAATCTAAGCATTGAGGTAGGCCTTCCTGAATATTTTTGATTTTCAGAGAATACCTAATATAATAATTTCTAGTTTCATTCAAAAAAAACATCATTATTGCATGTCTTGTGTAAAAAATATGTAGTTCCAGAGCATATGTATATGCTAATATCTCATTTTAAAGGTTATCTGTTGCTGTTCTTCAAATAGACTATTTTGCATTTCTCAGAATACATTTTTCAACCCCAGCATCAAGCTTTCAGCTCCAGTTAATAATTAACTTCACAATCTGTGATCCATGGAAACAGTGATTTCAGTAAGAAAATCTTGGGCAGGAATGGATAATCAAGTGAAAAAGTAAAAAGCATAAAGAATGTCTATTTAGGTATTGTTTCAATAACTTTTTCATTTCATTTGCTTTGCTAAAGAACAAATACTCTTGGTATAATAGTTGTTAGTAACCTTCCTCCTCCCTCTCCTTCTGGGAGAGACTGGGGAAAATGAACTGTGTTTACCTGAGAGCATATAAGCCTGAGGGTGGGACTGCTAATTTCTGGGGACTAGAGAAAATCCAAAAGGAAGGAATCCAAAAGAACTTTGGAATGAGGAGCAGAGGCAATTTGGAGAAGAGAAGTGTAAAGGATTTGTAATATTATTGCATTGGAAGATGTGGCATCTCAAACTAGAGAATTCCTTAATTCATCCTAAAGTTATCTGAAAATCTTTGTGGATTGGTGACCAGGCCATTGAATTATGGAGAGCTACTTGGAATGCAGAGAACGTGTAGGAGGGGGAACTCACACTCTCTAGGCTCTCAACACATCAGGCATAAACTGAACTTAGGGTCCACCATACTTATACTCTTGATTGTAAGTGCCTCTGGGGAATTATCTACATTTTTGGGACTAATGGTCACTTATTCAATTTTCTATTTTTTCAAAGTTCTATCTCTTAATAAAACTTTCCTTGATATTAATATAAATTTCATTCAATCATGTAGAGAGTTTGTCTCTTTATACTAGATTGTGCCATGTGTATGTTTCCCCAGGTTTCCTAGGTGGGGACTGTAAGCCAAGAAATGGAAAAAAACCTGTTGTACTTGTGCTAATCATTTCCTGTGAGTTTCTGATTCAAAGTCAACATCTGTAAAATTTGTTTAGATGCCAGCACAGAACAAATTCTTTGTAGAATGCAGATGATATCTAGATAGTTTAAATAGCTGTTATTCAGGGAAGTAAAGGAAAACAAAGTTATTTAGAGATGAATGCAGAAAACTTTATTGAATATTTGAATAAGGATAAATGAAATTAAGTGAGATTTGCCATCTGTTTTTTACATATTGCTTATAAATGGCGATCCATTAGAAGCTGACAAAGTATGTTGTAGTTCATGGTTTTGCTTATGTCTCTCAATGATGTAGTCATTGAATTTGTGCTTCATTGTTTTCTGTCAAAGAATGGGAGTTTATATGATCCCATGAATCTGATGACCATATTTCCCAGACTACTTTACATGATTTTTTTCTTCTGCTTATAACTCAAGATAAGCAGGAAAAATATACATCTGAAGTAGCACTTGAAGCTACATCATCGAGAAAGTTCCTAATTTGTGAATGTGTTATTTTTTAAGCCTTGTTTGTAGGTCAGTTGTTTGGAATGTGGAAGAGATTTTCCCAGAGAACCAATGTAACAATGGAGAGGGAGCATTAAGTAGAATAGTTTCTGGCAGTTCTGGGGGAACCAGTGGGAATGTGGATGAGGAGTCTACAGATATAAGAACTCTTCTAGCAATAGCTTCCATTGAGAGCTGAATGAGTGGTGAAGAACTCAGTTAGAAATGTGGCAAGAGAGGCTATAGAAAGCAGTAGCTCTTAGGGGAACAGAGACTTCAAGAAGTTAAAAGGTGGGGGCTTCCAGAGCAGCAGCTTTCATGGTAGTAGTAGTAGTAGTAGTAACAGGAGCTCTGGCAGTTATAACAGCTAGGTAAGAAGAAAGCTTGAGGTAATCCTTATATATATCCTTGGTATATATATGGCATATAAAAATAGTGTTTCTGTGAAAGCGAGTTCTTCGTCTGCTTAAGATCAAGAGGGAGTGACAGGCTTTGTTAGGGAGAAGGAGCCAAAAATTTTGTTTGTTGTTCAGTCATGTCTACTTCCTTATGACACCATTTGGAATTTTCTTGGCAAAGATACATGAATGATTTGCCATGTCCTTCTCGAGCCTATTGTATAGATGAAGAACTGAGAAAAACAAGGTCAAATGACTAGCCCAAGGTCACACAGCTGATAAGTGTAAAGCCAGATTTGAATTCAGGAAGATGAGTCTTCCTGACTTCAAGTTCAGTACTCTTTCCATTGTGTCTTCTAGGGAATCAAAAAGGTGATATAGTTTATGAGATTAAGCAGGAGCTGGGGTATGGTTCTGATGGAAAACAGATAAAAGTAGGAGGATATGTCAGGGAGTATCAAGTAAGGAATGGGCTATGACAATCCTAACATAAAGGAAAGTAATAACACATAGCCAGAGAGACATTGCAAAGTCAGTACTGTCTCATGAGGTTCATAAATTTGTTGAGGGTTAAAGGGAACCTGCAAGGATTGTGTAGAAATGAAAGAAAGAAGGCAAATGTCAGTGTGAGTGAAAAGTCCCTTATCCCTTTATATGAAGATTAGATTTTTAATGTTATAGTTAAATAATGATAGCATAAGTGATGATTTTACTAGGCCTTTTATGATTATTTTAGTATAAGTTTTAAAGTAAGATAACTGCTTGAATATAGCTAATCATTGTTAGCATAGGCCTCAGTTTTAGCCTTAGCCTTAAAATTTCTACACCATGTACCCTCAGCAATTAAGGTCTTGAACTTGTGACTTGGTCTTCATTAGCATAGAGGCTTTTGCCTCTGTCAAAAGCCTGGTGATACCCCTTATACATCATCAGGCTTTTGCTCTGCTTTGAAGCCTAACACCTCTTCCTTGGCCTGATCACTTTAGTATACATCATTATTGACATCATCAGGCTTAGAAAGTAGGGTTCTGCTCTTCCCTTGTCTATTGAATGACTTCTACCAATGAGAAGTATTTCCTGATTACTTCAACTAATCCATATCTCTCTATTTTTATTACTATCCTGAATTATTTTTGTACTGGTATATAAGTTGTCTAATTCTTTGGGATATAAAAGAAGTCGTCTCACAAGACTCTGGGTCTTTTGGTCTTGGCCAGAAGTCTGGCTTTATTGTGAAACTGGCCATCTCCCAATAAACCTAGTCCTTTTTGGCTTGGAGACATTGATTCTCTTATTTGTGTTTCTGTGCTTCAAAATTATGCAACATTTATGGTGACCACAAAGGGACTGGCAAATTCTGACCTTCAGGGGTCCTACCTCCAAAAGGGGCTTCCTCTTGGGTACCCATATTTGGGGCTTTTTGCTCTCTGTCCCTTCTTGAGGGAAGGATCAACAAACTAACATTCTCCACCAGCCCAAACCAGCATCTCTAAGCCAGTGGTGAGTAATTTCTCAATACTGCAAATTGAGTTTACTCTCATTTCTCTTTCTTTCCTTGCTATTATATAGTAAAAATGTATGGCAGGCAACTAGTTGGCAGCAATCAATTCAACTCAACAAGTAGTATCAAATGTGCAAGGCACTGTGATTTGCTAGAAATGAAAAAAATGCAAAATGCAAACAAGAATTACCCCTAGGTAATCTCAGAACAATTAATGAAATAGGTGGTTCAGTTATCTGGGTAGAGGATACAAGAGACCAGGGAAGGGATTCAGGTATTGTTATAATTCCTTTAGGCCAGAGGGCAGTGTAGGAATAGCCTACTCAAAAAGCCAGACTTACACATTATGGGAGACATTGAAGAGAAAGAAATGCCAAGAAAAAGCCAGTTAGATATGGATAGTGGTTTGCATTAGCATGTTATTTATTGTCAGGAATGGATGGGGAGGAAGTCAGAATTAGTCAAGTTCAAAACTTGGATTAGAGTTCAAATGATCCCATAAACTGAGACCCTTAGAGTCTAAAGGACAGAACGGGGCAGACACCTGGGAAATTGCTCTTTAGAGTGGTAAATTTGTGATAGTCTTCTGATGTATATCCATGATATTGTTGAAGCAGCACTTCAATCTATTTACTTTTTAGGATTGCTTTTTAAAAATTCTTTCCTGTTCAAACTGCATTTAATGTGAATGTGGCAGAGAGACAGCCTGGGGCTTAGGGAGAAGAGTTGGTTGCTCTTTCCCCTAGCCCAAGCTGACATGCCCTTTTGTTCAATTTAAATACAATTATTTAATTAAAATATTTAACTCAACACAATAAAATTCTGGTTTATTGTGGGACAACAGGTTTCACACATACATCAAACAGGACCCCAAAATTGTTTAAACAAAACAAAACAAAACAAACAAAAAAAAAAACAGACAGCCCAAAAGAAGCAACTTCAGAGACAAAAAAGGGACAAAAATAGAAATATCTTTTATCTTTGGCCTTTTAACCTTCTCATATGAACCAACTATTTATTGCACAGCTAAGTGCAGACACAAAAACATTATTGGAATGCTCAGAATCAGATGGTATATTTTTCATCATTTTTGCTTTTTTTAAAAATAAGATTGTTTTTTTCTTCTTTGAGATCATCAGGCTGAAATGCAAAGCTTATAGGCACCCAAGCACAGGTTTTATTTGAGTTATGATAACTAATCTTAGTTATATTTGACAAATAAAAATTGTTCAAATTCTCTTCAAAATACTTATCTGGTGTATCCTATGAAGAAGGCACAACCCAGAAACCAGATGCTAGAACAAAAACACTCTTTACCACTTCCCACCAAGAAACACACAGACACACATTTACAGAAGCTAATGTGAGTGACTATTAAGTATTAAATAGATGCTTAGCAGTTTCTTCCTCTCACTCTGTTGGAAAGGAGAATTTTCTAATTCACACATTTAAAAAGATTTTCTTTGTATTGAGGGAAGATGTTTGATTTCTTTTTTGATCAAGCTAGTTTTTTAATACCTTCCTGTAAAGTGGTACTATGACACAGAAATTACTTCATGATTCTTGAGGGAGACACACTCATGAAAATTAGTTAGTTCTTCATTAAAAGTGCCTGAGTCTTAAGTTTACACATACATTATCATCATCATTATTTATAATAATAATAGCTACCATAATTATAGAAAATACATTAATGCAAATTGTTAAAAAAAGAGTGTACTGCATTCCCTTAATATTTTTTCTAAGTGGGCCTAAAGGCACAAAATGTGGAATGGAAGCACAAAATAAAATCTTGTAATAATTATAGCCACTATAATAATCTTTCTGATTTTTGCAAATATGTCAAAGAAATGTCTTTTTGTGTGTGTATTTCCAGTGGGCCTGTTTATCTTAAGAGGGTTGTTTACATATAAACAAAAAGCTTTATCTCCACCCTTGTCAAGCTCTGGGTTTTCTAAAATACTCTTTTGGAAAAAAAAAAGTAGCTGAACAACCAGTTCTCCCTGGGAGAACTTAAGGTTAAACTTTTTTCCTTAAAAATTCAAAACTTGTTTTGGGGTACTGAAAAGGGAGTACAAGATAGTGTTAAATATCTATACCTTATCACTCCTTATCTGGATTATTACAATAAGTTCATAATTAGTATCCTTGTTCCTAGTCTCTCTATACTTTTCAGTCCAACTTCCACCTCCCTGCCAAATTGATATTTTTAAATCCACTGTTTCCTTGTTCCAAATGCTTCAGTAGATTCCTATAACTTCAAGAATAAATTCCAATGACTAGCATTTTAAATTCTTTCATATTATGGCTCCATCCTATTTTTTCAGTATCTTTCTTCTCCTTATTATCATTTATGTTCTTGATATTCCAGATAAACCCCATGTTACTGTACTGAGTACATGACATTTCATTTTCTATTTTCAGGTCTTCAAGCTGAGTCTCATTTTTGGAATGTTCCTCCTCCTCATCTCTGCTTCCTAGAATCCCTAGTTATCTTCGGATGCCCTCCTAAACAATGTTTTTCATGATTCCCCTAGGTCAGTGATGGTGATCCTTTTAGAGATAGAGTGCTGCACCCATCCTTCCCCCCCAACCCCAGATAGGGGAGAGAGGAAGCACTCTCATTGGGCTACTGGGCAGAGGGGTAGGTGATGAGAGGTGCATGTGGAGAATGGGAGGAGAGTGACCCCAGCACTCGACTCCCCTCTAGCTCTGGTCCCCTCCAACTATGTGCCAGGCTGTGAGCTATGCCCTTCTCAAACCTAGATCCTCTTCAACCCCACCATGGGAAGCACCTTCATCACAGACTCAACAGGCTGTCATCTGCTTTGCACCCTTATGTAGCATGTGAGTCCCCCACCCCTATCCCAATACTTTACCCCAACAGGGGAGGGAAGAAGTGCTCCCATTGGGCTGTTGGGTAGAGGGGTGGGATAAAATGAGCAATGTCCTTAGGCACATAGAGAGGGGGAGGGAATAGCTCCACCCCAAGTCCCTCTGACTTTCTAGGAAGGAACTCTGGCAGGTGAGTGTAGGTATGCCATAGAGAGCTCTGCATGCCCTTTTGTGCCATAGGTTTGCCAACACGGCCCTAAGTCTTAGTGCTCTCATCCACCCTGAGTTTGTATTTTGCTTTGCATGTATTTTGCATTTATGTATGTATTGGATCCCTCTATTAAAATATAAAGTCTCTACGGGCAGAGACTAAATATTTTTTGTATCTCTAATACCTAGCACTATAGGAGGAGCTCAGGACAGATCAAGCCCACTGAGGAAAGCAGCCATGCTTGCTTGAGATTGCTGGCAAGGTCCCAATCTCTCTCACAAAGGCATGGCTGCTCTTGGCCAAAGGTCATCATTAAACCCTGAGGCTCTCTTCACTCTAAAGAGCAAAGAAGTTCTAGTAAGGTCATGACTGAAAATACCAAACCTGCCTTTTCTTAATTACACCTATCAGATTAGCCATCACTATTTCTCAATTTGCTTATGTCTGTAATAGCAACCCTAGTAAATTTCATGTGTGAAGTCATTTTCATAAACATTATCTTGTGGAAAAGTAACACCCCACCCCCCCAAGAATGTTGTAATGCTTGGTATTCAACTCTCTATAAAAGTCTTTCTCTTTGTCATAATAAATGAAGATCATAGCTCCTAATCATGGTGCTTTTCAGGCATCCTGACCCCCAGTCTTTCCTGTTCTCCTTCTCTCTCTTTCTCTCTCTCTCTCTCTCTCTCTCTCTCTCTCTCTCTCTCTCTCTCTCTCTCTCTCTCTGTTAATCTCCCTAGCAGGCTAATTTTCTCTCTCCATGGCTACACTCAGATCCAATCACACTTTACCAGACTTCCATATAGCAGAACTTTCCACATAGTAGAATCTTTGTAAATGTTTATAGATATATAATGAATTGTTTCATCTTTTAAGGAACCATGTAAAATCTCAACACATGCACAGAAGACCTTCCATTACAGGAGGTCCTAGAAGACAGGATTTTGCTCCACTAAATCCAATTTCTTCTAAATAGTTAAACAATAATCATCATGGGATCTTATGTCCTCTGGACATTTTAGGTGATTATAAGACATTTTAAGATGTATTTTATTGAAGATTGTTGCTTTTAAAAGTCTACCTGTTTCTTTATATTTTTATTAAAATGTTCTTAATAAAAACATATGTTTTCATAGTGATTTTATAGAAATGAAAAAGAAAAGATATGGGTCAGCAGTTGTCCTCTCATACATCTATTTTTTTCCCCATTTCCCATACTTTTTTATAATAATTTGATGTTTTTCTTTTAAGTTCTTGATAATTGATTCCTTACCAATCTCAAAATTATTACTTCAGAATTCTATTCCAGAATGGAATCTGCCATATCTGTTCACTCTGGTCCAGCTGCTCTTCATATTTGTTTTCTTCAATGCCACGTCTACCATTTCATGCTTTACTTAAGAGACTATAACATTAGAATTAAAATGTTATGATTTAGCAGTCAAAGATGGAAAAAATAACTTGTTATAAAATGTTGTCAGATCTTTTTTGTTTTGCCATCTATTTGTTGTCTTTCTTCCAATTTCTCCTTAAATGCTCTTGGGGTAATTGGGTCTCATTCCCGAGTTTTCTGCTAATTAATTTTTTCTTCATCTACTTCTCAGTGCTTTATGAGGCCATAATGTTAATAATTTTCCACCATCTTCCTCTGTAAAATTGTGAAAATGAGCTTATGCTCTTAACTTTTTTGTCCTTGTTATTTTAACCAAAGATTTAACCATTGATAGAAGTGGCACAATTGAGAAGGAGAAAAGAAATGGCTCATAGGAGAGTGAAAGGCGGCTCAGGCCAAACGTCCACTATAATTTTACACGTTATCCTTGGCATCTATGACATCTTCAGATTGACTGGCTTTATTATCAATATCTAGCCTCAATTTCCTCACCTGCAAAATGAAAAGGTTAGATTTGATGGTGATTAAAGTATTTTAAATTTGTAATTCTCTTATTCTATGAACTACTTCTTATTTATTTTGAAGAGGTTCAGATAGATTTGATCCTAGAAAATATTGTCTTCCTAATATTTTATATTGAATATTGTACAGATTATTGCATAGGTAGATAAATGATTATAGTGGGATTAAATTATAGTGTTTGAAGATCATTTTCTGTAGTATCATTGAAAAACTACCCACAAAAATTCCAGTACTAAAGAGGGCAAGAAGAATGATTTGAATCTCATCTAGCTGGCATATAAATTTGATCTCTTCAGCTGTGTCTCAGTATTTTTGAAAGCATTTAATTCTGTATGGTTTAGAGATTAAAATTGTACAGTAAAGCAAGAAATAAAAAATGTTCTTACATTTTTAAGGCTCAGTGTTATATCTCAATGAGTAGAGAGAACATTTGGCTTATAATAATATCTGATATGACATAGTTTATTAGTTGAGTTCTTGAAAATGTTTTGAGGTCTGGATTGTTTATATTGAGATTTTTCTTTCAGCCCATGAAAGAACAAATTTCAGTTCAATATTCTAACTAACTGGTCATATCTTGCTAAATATTCAATAGGCTTTAAAATTTTCACATTTTTCAGTGATGTGTGCACAGTTTTTATTCTTTTCATGAATAATTTATATTAATCACTAAGTCTGAGCACTATTAAAGTTGTAACCCCTCTGAAATTACTTATGAGAATGACCTGGTCCTGAATTGACAACGTAGTTAGATCATCTATTTTCCATAAAACTTCAGGACTTAGTCATTTCTGTCTTTACTTGCTTAAGTATTGCTGCTTGAGTTCATGAAGATATTTTCCCTAAAAGACCTTTTGATTCCTCTCAGATCTTAGTCTTATAAGTTCTTATTGGAGGTAATCCATTTTTGGTTACATTTGATAAAATCAATTTCATATACTGATGTCAGCCTTTACTGTTGCTTAATGAAATAATGTCTACTTATTCTAAAAATATTCCCATAGGTTTTCAATAAGCTTATTATGTGCTCTAAGAAAGAATTTTAAGCATCTTCATCCTTTATTTTGTTGAGTTAATATTAATTTTTCTATAACTTCCTTGAGTGATGTGATCCATTTTCACTTAGTATTGCATTAATTTTTGTTAGGATATTTTACTACTCATTTTGGGTCCATTTTATAATTCTGAAAGTATAAATCTTTGAGCACCAATACTGTATAGTGTAAGTTGATTAGAGAATGGAATTGCACAGGTCCAAATTGAGTTTTTTCCTTTTTAGTTTTGATTTCAAAATTAAGAGTCTTATCTTTGACATCATTATGCTTCATTGTGCATTTCCCAGAATAGAACCACGTATTTATAAGAATTATATTCATTCATTTGTTCAATATATACACCAAATTTAAACTTTCCTTGATTTATGTTAAGAATTTTTCATTTATTGAGTCCATGATAATACGATATAATTGGAGAAATATTCCACAAGATAGAGAAGCTTTTTAATGAGTTTTTCAGTGGAGCTATGTAGCTTGTCATTTATATACTTCAAATGATTAATAAGTTATTTTGGTTTCACTCCCTCTTTAATTTGGAAGCCTTACTTAGTTCTATTTAGCAGAGATATCAATGGATTCAAGATTAGATAACTATAATGGATTCCAAGCAAAATTTCACTTTTATATAAACTGTTTTGAAATTATTGTTATGGTGGCAAATTTTATATAACAAATAATTTTCCATGTGGTCATCATTTTACCTGAGTCTACTTGATTTATTAGTAGGGGAATGTACCATATTGGAACTGAATCAAAAGCTTTGTGATAGTCAATAAAAATAGAATAAAAATTATAATATTTTTAAATATCTTGGTCAATAATTAAATAACTGATAATTTCAATTCTTTTACTGTTCAACTTTTTTTGTAAATGCTTATGTATTTTCTCAGTGATGCAAATTATTATGTATATGTATGTGTATTTTTGTATATTACATGCTTATAGTATATAAACGTACAAATATATATAAGACCTATATTTGTAGAAGTCACTGGTTTTGTTATCTTTTATTAACAGATATGTGATTCCTTTTTAGAAAAGTAAGATTAGGCTTCATTTGAGAGGAACTGGAAATTGCTTTGTTTTATTAATATGGATGGCTTTCAGAGCATTAAATATAAAAGGACAATGGTAGCTTATTTGCTTCATTATTATTACTATCTTAACTCCATAACGGATGAAAAAATGAAATTCTAATAGTATCATTCATATAATATATAATATTGTATAATAATACATGAACACAATAGTATTAGCATTATTACTACTGCTCATAAAAATCCAATGCTACAAAAACTCCAGTTGTATAATATGAGGAATAGAAAACTCAGGAATGATTAATATGATAAATAGCATAATAACTATGCTGCGGAGGTGACTCCCTTGATATTTCAATTCTAGATTGAAACAGAGCTACTGTGTAGAAGTGTCAAGGCAGGCAGAGTTATTGTTATACTTCTCCATGGACATCTTCCCTTTTATTGCCTTTACCTTTGCCCTCTATCCTCCCACCATGACATAAACAATGGATTGGACACTGAGGAGTTGTTATTGTTGTTGTTATTATTATTATCTTGTTCTAATCTTTCTTGATAGGGTAGAGATAGAATGAGTTCCAGGAAAAGTCAGTATTCTATTGTCATTCTTTTGAATTCATTGCTTTATGGACAATTTTTTATCTTAACAAAACAACTGTTTTTTGTTTGTTTATTTGTTTGTAGTTGAATAAAAGTATTTGGCTGTAATTCATCTTTTACTGATTCACTGTATTTTTAGTATTTCTCAGAAGCAGAAAGGAACAAAGAGGTGATTTGAACCTCATTCTGTTACTACATAAATTTGATGTCATTTGCTAGTTCCCAGTACTTTGGAAGCCACTCCTAACATATATCTTTGAGAGATTTTATATAGTATTACCTATTAAAAAGTTCTTTCTTATTGATTTATTTTTTATTTTGGCAATAGTATGTTATGTTTGAGTTTGTGGTAATTGTCTTGTTCTTTCATATTTTGTTAGTTGAGTTATCCATTTGCATTTGTAGGATGAAAATGTTGCCTGTCAGTCCATAAAATATAGGAAAGTATTGATGTATAGCAATAGGTCAGTAGGTTTTCAGAATGTGTTAAATTTTTATAGCTCACAGCCACTGTGTCCAGCATTTACTTGTACAATATTCACTGATCAAAAAAAATCAGAGCCCCTTAAATATGTTACTTTTGCAGTTTCTGGTAGTGATGACCAGGCCCTATATTGTCATCAATAACTCTTCTGTTTCTATAAATAAATCAACCTGACTCAGACATTTACTTAATATTCATTTATTTATACATTGTTGTCTGCATTCATTAGTAGACTTTGGATTCAGCTCTTGGAAAGGAGCCATTTCAAAAGCTCTAACAGAAGGATATTTTGAGATGCAGTTGACAAATCCAATTGCATTTACTACTGTCAATCTTTATTACTAATCAGTGCAATGATAACTGGGTATTTTGACCTGCCTTGTGTTCCTTTTGACTATGGTGGTAATTCAGGGAGGTGGGAAGTGAAAGGCTAAGCTTTCTATGGGGAATATTTTATTTTAATTACATGCACATAGGCATATGCATGTATACATATGTATCTATATGTGTGTTTACACATATATACAAGTTTTTGTTACCTAATCTATCACAGTCCATTTTATAATAAACAAATTTACATTAGTAAAGGTAATATGGAAGTGTTAATAACTAAAATAGGTTTCTCCCACTGAACTTGATTTCAGGATGTCATTAAGTCTTGTATCATATTCAACAACAGCCTTCTCTTTGATATATTTATGTTTGATGTGTCTTGCCTGGGGATTAGAACAAGCTACATTTGGTAGTTATCACCTTCAAACATAGGTTCAATGGATTCATGCTTCAAACCATTTACTTCTTTCTTTGACATATGAAAAAAATTTATATTATTAGAGGCATTTTCAATGTTCTGAATTAATTGTTTAATAGGATTTTCAGTGGGACCATAAAACTTGGTGTCATTCACCTTCATACAGTAGTTAAAATATTTTGGTTTATTTCCTTTATTTTGGAAGCCATACTTAATTCTGTTTAGGAAATATGGTTAGGTAAAACACAGTGGACTGTGACAACATCCCTAAAAAAATATGTATTCTATTGATTGTTTTTGACATCATTTTGTTGGTGGATATTGTTATCATTATACTTTGGCCTTCAATTAGAAGTTTGGCCAGAGAAAGATTAATTTCAATCTGATATATATGGTCAATATCTTTGGTCTTGGTTGATGAAAGTCTGTTGAGAACACTATGGAAGAAGTGTTAACCCATATCTCCAAGACACTCTACCAGCACAATGCCAGAATATGGAACTGCTTCCTTTTGAATTGCTTTTGGAATATTCTGAAGGGTATTGGGCAAGATTAGGTACTGGAAACTGAGGCCCTTTCTGGAGTTCAACTGTCAAGCATTCAAACTCTACTTCAGAGTGCAACTCTGACAGTCTGGCCAAGTAGTTTGAATTATAAGCATACCTTTGCCTGAAAGATTGTTTAATGGAGAACTCATACAAGGTAAGTGCTCACATGGAAGTTAAAAGCATCTATGCAATTATACTCCGAAGGTCTCTCTGAAGAACTTTGGTATTGATTGTGAATCATGGGAGACTCTGGCACTGGACCATTTTGCATGGCATGCCTGTATCAAAGAAGGTGCTATGCTCTAAGAACAAAGCAGAATTTCACATAAGATGTGAAAATTTTTAGATATCTCCATTCCAAATGTTCATTTGAACTACTTATGCCTGACATGTTAGAGTCTTCTGAGCCTGTAATCATCTGATCATCTAAAGCTGGACACACTGTACATTGACCGCAATATAGTGATATCATTTTTGGTTTTCTTTGAGTATGAAAGACAACAACAATAATACTTTGGTCTATTTTCTATTTTTGCTATATGTATATAAACCATGAGACTAATATTGAGTCAATGGAATTGTGATTATCACAAAGGTAGGATAAATGTTCTCATGCTTTCAAAGAATTGTTCAGTAATTACAAGTTTGATAATTAGTTGCTCTTTATATCCCTGTAAGTTTGGGTATGACCTTTTTGGTCTTAAAACAATATAGTTTTCTTATAAATGTTTATAGATTTTTTGTAAGTGAAACAATCTGTGAATTCTTTGTATATAGTACATAAACACGTAATTGAACTATTTCTCATCCTTTGGTAAAAAATATGTGATGTTCTTAGTTGAGAAAATTGTGATCAAGTTTATATAAGAGAGGGAACTAATAAAGTATCTTGATAGTCTAAATTCATATACTACTCCAAGTTTTTTGAGCCAATAATGATGGATTTTTTTTGACCTCACTCCTTTTTAGCTTTAGAGTAGACTAAAGTTCTAATTATATCTTTTGAAATAACTATTATGTCATTCATTCTACTAATGGTTAGCAAGTTTTTGATTCTCATTTGGTCAAACCTGTGTTTTCATTGTGTTGGACTTCTTAATAACAACATAAATAATAATTGTCATCCTCATTTCATTATTCTCATTTTTAATTTGGAATATAGATAGAAATGATTCTGTAACAGGTCACTCTTCTTGTGTGGACTATGCATAGTTGGATAAAATAGCTACTTTTTATAGTTGAATAAAGAGTACAAAAATATAAACTTGTTCTTTTGATTCATGGAAAACATCATTGGTACACCTCTAATAGCAGATAGGATATTGGGAGTGATATGTATTGAATATTATTCCTATATTATTTTTATGTCTCTGGAAATGCCATTAAATTTTCAAACCTTTTGTCATATGTAGTTCAAACATTATGATTATTTTATATGATATAATAAAAACTTGTTAAATTTTATGGACCATTGTTATGGGTAACAGATTCTGTGATGATCATCTGGTTCCTGTACAGTATAGTTTTTGGTTGAGTTCTTTACAATATTTGTTTTTAGTATGAGAATTTGTTGGAGTTCTTATTGTGTAATCCTATCTACTAGGCCATATTTTTAAGTACAGATCAGGTATAAAATTTTTATAGATTATGATGACTTGTCATACTGTCTCCACAATACCTTATGTGATCTATATTGATTACTAATCACTGAATCTTTCAGGATTACCCTTTTATAATTTCAGTTGTTTATGATCTTCTGAATGCAACACTGATCCTGCTACTAAGTGTAGGGGAACACAGCTCTAGTGCCTGTTTTGAGGGAGGCTGAGGAACTGGTGGATCACTTGAGTTTGGGAGTTCTGAGCTACTAATAAATAGGGCTAAAGACAATTGGCTTTGCATACTCCGCTTCACAGATATGGTGAGTCTACAGGAGCAAAGGGCCACTAAACTGCCTAAGAAGGGACAAACTGGTTCAATTGAAGAAACAGGAAGGTTAAAGCTTCCAGGATGATAAGTAGTGGGATAGGACCCATGAGTAGTTGATGCATTTCTAGGCTTAGCGAGATTTGTGCATCTAATCTCTAAAAAAATGGAAGAGGGGCAGTTGAATGAATCAGTGGCCTGAGAGTCAGGTCAAGAGACAGAAGGTCCTAGGTTCAAATTTGACCCCAGAGACTTCTTAGCTTTGGGACTTGGGCAAGTCACTTAACTTCCATTGCCTAGCCCTTATCACTCTTCTGCCTTAGAACCAATGCATTGTATTGATTCTAAGACAGCAGGTAAGGGTTTAAAAAGAAAAAGAAAACAACAGAAGAAAAATAAAATGATTTCTACATTTGTAATTAATTGTATTCTGCTATTAAAACAAATATCCTCATTTTTCATTGTTATTCTAGCTTTATGACACAACACATTTTTCTATTTTCTTCTTCATGAAATTATGCCATAGTCATCAAATCACAGATAGAGTTTTATGGGTTATCAAATCTAACATTTTCATGTAGAAATGTGGGAGGGGAGGGGAGGGGAGGGGAGGGGAGGGAAGGGAAGGGAAGGGAAGGGAAAGGGAGGGAAGGGGAGGGGAGGAGAGGGAAGGGGAGGGGAGGGCCAAGAAATTACTTGAATAGAGTTACACAAATAAGAGTCTTCAATTCGATATTAATTCAGTGTTTCTTGACTCCAAGTTACCAGCATGGTATAAACCTGAGATATCTGTGTAATCTATAAGATGTTGGTTCCTTTTTTACTGAATCCTAAGTCATGCCAATGTAAATCATTTAGAAAAGAAAAAAAATTCAGTAAATATTGAGAACTCACTGAAGATATTTGAGCAAGAGAATAATAAATTTGAGGTATAAGCCTCTGGATGAAAACATCTAGTGTTAAGTTGAAAATGTGGGTCTGAAAATTGTGAGAAAGGTTGAGAATGCAGATGTAGATTTAATGACCATCCACATAGAACTGAAAGCTTCTGAGTTGTGAGTGGAAACACCAGAGAAGGGAATATAGGGAGAATAAAATAAAGTTGAAGACAGAGCCTTGGAGAATTAAGGTATTAAGAATTTTGAGGGCAGAAAGAGATGCAGAAAAAATATTAATGTGGGAAGCAGGAAAATGGTGGAGATTTCTATCAAATGCCTTTAGTATTCCTTATTGTGCCAGTGTCTTCTGGATTGGTAAATTTGCAGGCAGAACTATTATTCACTTTATTATTACCACACACCACTCCTCTTTTTATAGATAGGGTTTCTTTAAGATTCACTTCTTTGAGATTTCATTCCTCTCTTTTCTTGGGAAGTGGTTTCCTTTAAAATCCAATGCCAAAGGGAGATTAATGGTAAATACCTGACATTGCAAACCAGCTATCTTATGATATGTTTACTAACTCATTTTCACAACTAGTGAAACCCTGATGAAATTATTGTTTCTGCTTTGTGAAGTTGTTAAAATAAATAAAAAACCTACTCTTCTTTAAATATGACCCTCCCCATCTCAACTCCCACCCCCACTCAGATCATAGTGGTTGGCAACATAATATTTGAAATCTCCTTCCTTCAAGGTTTTTCCTTGTTCTCTTTGATGTGCCATCCAAGAACCAGTGTATACATTTTACCAACTGTTTAGATACTGTTATATTACATTTGCTAGCTTAAGAAACAAAGCAAACTTAACCAAAATTATGTATTAACATCTTAAAATCCTCAAAAGAAGTTGAGAGGATCTAAAGTGAATGAGTAACCTTCCATACAGTCACTATCCTTTCAGGAAGGGAGAGGGAAAAGGGAAGAGAAGTTAAAGTCTCTCAACAGTAGATATTCCTTCTGGAACTGCTTGCAACCTTTCATTCGTAGGCCATGATGCCCCTTTGTCTCATTTATTCAGCTTCTGCCTCTTTTGATCCTTCCACTCTTTGTTCCCTTACAAATTCCTTCAGACTCAATTTAGGATGAGAGTCTCTGGGGAAGAGAGGTTGAGGAGGATGACTCTGAGATATCAAGAAGTAACTCTGACCCTAAACTTTTAGGTATCAATTTCCTGAATCTCAATCTCCATGGTGATACCAAAAGGAGGTAGGCACACTATACCTTTATAATTCATACATAGAAGATGAAATAGTCTCTCTAGTAAGGAGGTCAGGAACATATTAAAGGGCATATAAAAATTTATAATGGTAACTGTGGGAAATATCATGGATAATAAATACAAGATGATTAAAAGTGTTGTCATGAAGCAGTCAGAGCTTAGCTGGCAAGTTAACCTGTATGAATTTGTAGTGAACATAACCCACATTGTTTTATGGATTTCTCCAGCAATACTTAGCAGCCACCGAAGGGAATGAAAAAATCCAAAATTTGGGCCTAAGTTTATGAATTTTCAAGAATGTACTGGTGGAAAGTCAAGGTGTCAAAGGATTTTAGGGTAGTATCATTGAAATTACATAACATGGGATCCAAGCTGAATGTTGAGATCAGTCAGTGAAACTCAGGCAGAAGTGATAGAATGAAAAATTAAAAAGAGTCTTTAATACTGGAATTACTTATGGAGATGACAGTTAGAAGGAGTGAGGATACTGGTGGAGAGAAAATTAAGATCATTGCTAAAGAAGGAGTTTTAAGAGTTTGAGATCTTAAGAGAAATTTAAGTGAAAATATAACTAAGATAAAGATGAAATAGAATGGAGACACAAGAATTAATCTTCAAAAAAGACATTTTTCTGATAAAGGTCTGATATTCAAAATGTACAGGGAATTAATGCAAATATATATAGAATCAGTGAGACTTTATGGTTTAGTCAATTGAAATCTGGCCTTGGAGGTAAGGAGTCATAAAGACATGTGGTCACAATTTGTTAAAAATCTCAAGATTTTAGGCAACTCTCTTAGGCTATAAATTGAAAAATAGTTATCAATCTGTATTTGTTAAGGGAGTTTCCTTTTGGAGAGTTCCTTTCCCTGGTGAAATCAAATTTTTTTCTCAACTGTGTGGATATGAGAAATATAACTTGCCATAAGTGATTTAGAATAGTCTTTGGTTTGTTTGTTAATATTTTCAATCCTTCCTTTGAGAATTGTTTATTCATTTTTTTTACCATTTAAAATTTAGATACCCGTAAGTGTGAAGATAGGAACAATTTTCAAAAGAAAAATTGCAAACTATTAACAACTACCTGTAATATTTTTTCCAATTTGTTAGTGCTAAGAGTAATGCAGATTAAAACAACTGAAGTTTTACCGCTTCCTCAAGGCTTTGGCAAAGATTACAAAGGATGGAAATAGTTAATGTTGAAGAAGCCACAGGAAGACAGGCACAATAGCATACTTTTGACGGGATTAAGAACTGATCTAACTGTTCTGAAAAAATACATTAGATTTCTATTTAAAAAATTAATTACTAAAATATCCATATCCTTTGACCCCCAAATCCCACTTGTGGATATTTATCCCAAAGTAGTCAAGGACAGAAGGAAAAGTTCCACATGAATTAAAATATTAATAGCACTTTTTTATTGTAAAAAGAATTAGAAACAGTTAATACTCATTGATTAGAGAATGACTGAACCGATTCTCATACATGGATGTATTACAATATTATTATAGAATAAGAAATGATAAATATGAAGAATTCAGAGAAACCTTGGGAGTTATAAAATGATTCAGAGGGAAGGAAAAAGAACCAGGGAGATATTTGCATAACACCTATACTAATATCAATTTTTAAAAAGAAAAGCTACTGTGGTTAATTATGATGACCTTAGTTGGCTCAGAGGAAATGAGAAATATATGCCATTCCTTTTTCCTTTCAGTGGGGAGGTAGGTGACTTATGGGTATAGAATGCTGATTGGGTTGTCAGATGCAACTAATGTTTTGGTTGTATTTTTTTTCTGAGCCTTTTCTAAAAAAATGCTGTTTCAAAGGAAGCCTTCCTAAGTGTGTGTGCATATGAAATATTGACAAATTAATGTGATAAGAACAAAAAGCATCAAACTGTTCCCAAAGACTGAGATATTGCATAACATTGGCAGAATAATTGTCAGAAAGGGATGAAGGTAGACACAGCTTACAGTCCCTCATCTTTGGGCTATGAATGGTGAAATTGAAGGAGCCAAAGTATCCTAACAGTAGCCTTAACTGGGAGAAGATTTCAGGAAAGTGGAATAGTAAGGGGAAATCCTTAATTTTAGTGAAGGTGCACAAAAAGAAATTTGTTTACTGTAGAGCAGAATTTCTAAAGCACATAGAAAAGGAGGGAACGGGGAAAGAGGAAGACAATTGTTGTGGGCAGGGTAAATAGTAGTCAGAGCACATGAGATGATAGCAGGAGACAAGGGGTTGTGCCTAGTGTGGATAAAAGATGTAGAAGAAGTTGGGAATAAGCTGGAGGCACATGCTGTCAGTAAGAGAAAAGTTTAAATATGGAAAATATTATTATTAGAGAATGGTATACTCAGTCAGGCCTACTTAATAAGTGGATAAATGTTCAATCATGGTTATTTGTCACTTTAAGATTTGCAAAGTGCTTTTTAGGGCAGCTAGATGGTACACTGGATAGAGAACTAGACCTAGATTCAGGAAAAATGGAACTGACATCTGGAATCAGATAATTACTCTATGTGTTACTTTGGGCAGGTCACTTAAACCCTATATGCTTGACTTTCTGCAGCTATAAAATGGAGGTAATAATAGGGTCTATATCCCAGAGGTGTTAGGAATATCAAATGAGATAATATTTGTTAGGTATGTATCACAATGTCTGATACATAGTAGACAATAAATGCTTGTGTTCTTCCTTCTTTACATATATCACTTTAATTAATTCCTCAAAACCAAAATACTACATTAAGTACTATTATTAATACTATTTTTTTAGATGAGGAAACTTAGGAGGTTAAGTGACTTACCCAGGGTCACAAAGCTAGTAAGTAAAAGACAAAATTTAACCTGTGTCCTGACTCCAAGTTTATCACTCTGTCCAAATTTTATACTGATTCTGAATAATCAGTTCATGCAAGAAATAAAGCACACTCTAGTTAACCATTAACTAGTCTATGAATTCCCCCAAGGAACTGCAACTGTGGTGAAAGAAGTTGGATGCTGCCAAGAGTTTTAAGTCCAAATATCTGTTCATCTGAGGCTTTCCAACAAAAGAAACCAGCTTCAGAAGTTAGTTCAAAAGAATTTATATGTGTTAATTACAGTCACCAAGAACCTTCAAGAAGGACTGGGAAATTTGGTCTGTAAACCAGTGTGGTCCTTGGCAAACAGGGAAAAATCCTGGCTATCTGAAGGGTATTGGTTATAATTAAGAATTTTCCTTAAGTTTTTTACCTGTTGGTTTTCCCCACCTATACTACACATGTGAGAAAGTATTATTACTATTACATCATATACATTTTATATAAATTTAAAATGATTTCTAGTATTTTTGAAGTAACTAAAAATAAAGCCTATACTTTTCTCTTTTAAAATAGAAATTCCTAGGGAAACAAAAATCAGTGTATAAAAATGGTTATTTTAATATTGTTAGGCATACAATACATTGTTGTTGTGGTGAGTGACCTCTTGGGGACTATACCTGAAGTTGTATTATTAGTTTAGGAAATGGGGACTGGTAAAAAGATCATCAAAACCTCTGTTTTATTTTTTTTAAATTCTCTGACATTTATTAGCGAATTACCCTGGGCAAGTCATTTAAGCTGCAAAAGATCCATATTCTTCACCTGTAAAATAAAGAATTATATTTCACCATTTACCACACAGGGATATTAGAATGAAAGTATTTTTGTAAACTTTTAGGGTTCAATTTAAATACAAATGATTAAAAACAAATCTGCTTGGTACATTAAATTTAAGAGTACAGCTTATATAGGCAATGACTAAATATTTATCAATTAAAGTGACTTTAAAATATTTAAGCTTCTTGTGATATTAGTTTATACTGGTTTATATATATATATATGTATGTATATATATAGTTTATTAATTGCTGAACTCTAAGGGTCCTAGCCACTTAGGTCTTGGGCAGTTTTATGAGAAATTAATAAAAAATTCAGGAATAGATGAAATCCTCCTCATTCAAGTGAGACTTGAATGTCCTCATTTCAGAAAAGGAGCAGAGAACGAAGAGGAAATATAACTCTAGGTGCCCAGAAGTCATTTTATGAGCTATGCCTCTCAGCTGCTTCTGTTTCTCAATTTCTACATAGTCAGAGAATTTCATAAATCAAAGGTTTGCTGGGATTGAGAAAACATCTTTACCTTTTCACATGGTACTTAGCATGAATATTTCTTACATGCATTGATTTCTTTCACAATGGATCATAAACTTAAACCTAAAAGTGGCTCATCTTAAAAAACGAGGAAGCTGAAGTGAGGGAATTGCCCAAGTCTAAAAAAGAAGTAAGTGACATAATTGGAATTTTAACCTATATTCTTTCGTTCCAGATCCAGGTTTTTTCCTACTTTGCCGTGCTTCCTCCTTATTGTAGAATGTGAAGGGATATGAAACTGGGGAGAAGTTTGAGGGGTCAGGAAGGTAGGAAGGAAATAAACATTTGT
This sequence comes from Monodelphis domestica, assembly GCF_027887165.1. Classification (NCBI taxonomy): domain Eukaryota; kingdom Metazoa; phylum Chordata; class Mammalia; order Didelphimorphia; family Didelphidae; genus Monodelphis; species Monodelphis domestica. The sequence goes on along the minus strand of NC_077229.1, from coordinate 395,932,414 downwards.
TAAGCGTCTACTATGTTCCATTTACTATGCTAAATACCTTACAGATATTGTCTCAGTTTATGCTCATAATAATGTTCTGAGGTAGGTGCTATTAATATCCCTATTTTGCAATTGAGGAAGCTGAGGCAAAAGGAGTCTAAGAGAATTGCCCAGGGCCATATATATAATAAATATCCAAGGTTGAATTTGAACTGATGCCCAGTGCTCTATGCGTTGCACAATCTACCCCATCATTTATTGAGGATGGAAGGATTACATAGGAAAATGTAATCAATTTATATAGATGGGTTTCCCTCCATGGAATTCTTCAAATATAGGTTGGATGATTACTTGTTGCTTATGTTATAGTAGAAATAACTATTTCTGTTTCAGTTTGATGAGCTGACTTTGAAGGTCTCATTACTCTTAAATTCTATGGGAAGAAATTTACCACAAATAGGACTCCACTATCATTATGTGTAGGCACTGAAGGATAATCCTTGATGACAAACTTCAGAGGTTGGAAAGTAGCCTGGGAGAAGAGAGATGAGCTGTTATGCCTGAATGAGAGAAGTCAATCTCCAGTTTTACTTACATGATTTTGCAATCTCTCCTGAAAATAACTAGACAAATGATGTACAGGGTAATCTGTATGTACTGGAAGACATCAAATATTGTTTTAAGAACTCGGGAGAAGGTGGAGCTGGAGTAGTAAATGGTATATGAATGAAATGGGAGCTGGTTAGGGCAGGGAAGAAGGTAGAATATAAGTCCCTCATATCCTTTGGCTTCTATGAGTTGCCCGGATAAATCCATGGCATCCTACTGCTCCAAAAATTATAGCTGCTAAAGGTCAAAAGGAACCTAGAGACTATTTAGTTCAGCTGATGCCCAAACAAGACTATTATCCTTATCATATCTAAGAAGTAATTTAGATTTTGCTAAATATCTCAAATAATGGGTAATATGTTCCCAATTATTTGAGATCTTTAGCAAAATTTAATTTTAAGCCATTTAATTTTTAAGAAGTTTCTTTTTCTATCAAGCCCACATTTGCCTCTTTGTAATTTCTACCCACAGTTCTGCCCTTTAGAGATAAGTAGAATAAGTAAAGACTCTTCCATTTCATAGCCTTTCAAGTATTTGAAGGAAACATTCTTAACTAATCTTTTCTTCCATAACCTATACATCTTCAGTTCCATCAACAAATCCTTCTAAGCTGACATAAAACCAGCAAATAGCCAAGCATCTTTGGTTGGGTAAGACCAAGTAGTGAAAAAAAAAAGATTCAGTGCTAAAGTTCTCTTGCATTTAAGAAAGCCCTTAGTACTAAAGTATGACCAAAGGAAGATTAACTGGAACTAATGGGGCTGTTATACAAACGTCTTGTCATAATTATGGGAAATATATGCTGAGTTGCTCTGTATAGAAGAGACATAGCTACATTGATGAGCTTTGCAGTTCTTTGGATTAAATATAATTGCTATTCAGATTAAGAAGTAATTTTTGAAATTACATTTTCAAAAAGTTTGCAATCTGAAATATGTATAAATGCTATATCATCTTGAAAAAGGAAGGAAAAGGATTTGCCAAAGGGATGGTGGTGAGGATCTGAACAGTCCAGTTAACAAAGAAGTGACCCTGTATGGTTCATATATTCCTAAATGAACCAATGTAATGGAGAAAAGTTTGTAGGTGGTAAAAGAAACAGGATCTAGAAGAGACAGCTGATGTTTAGGGTTGGCTCAGAGAGAGAAGGAGTTTGAAGATTTTTCCCCTTCAGCCTTCCCTCCTTAGCTATGGCTGTTCTCCCAGATTTGCTCTTGTTCCTCTTGTCCCCCCTCCACTACTAGAGACTAAAATGTTTCTTCATAAGAAGATGTCTCTCCCCCTTAAAGCTGTTCACTCACATTTGATTCAACTTTTGGGGAAAGGATAACTACATTAATGTCAATTAACTCAATCAGGGTAATACAAAGGAATGGTTGACAGGGAAAAGAATGGGAAAGGAAAACGTGAGAAAAGGGGATCCCTTCTCCAACTAATCCCTTTTTCCCTTCCTCCTCAAGTTTGGGGGGGAACTCAGGCGTTGGCAGTTTGAGCCCCCTGAGAGTTAATCAGGTTGACTGACCCTGGGTTTGGCCCCTTGGCCACAGTTCAGACCCAGGGCAACAGGAACTGAGGTATAGTCTGATAGAGATTCAAAAATGTCTTTCTCTTCAGGTTCCTCTTCAGTAGTCTTTCAATTGGGAAATCTTGGGGGGAAGGATTTTCATTCACTAGCAGGAAAAAGGTGGGTAATCATCAGGAGAAAGTTTTAACCAACCCTCTCTCTCTCCAGCCCCTCAAAACTGAGAGACCAACTGAAATCCCAGCCAGAATCTTCTGGTTTCTCTCAACATTCCAGACCTCCTGCGACCCCTCCCCCATGGAGGAGATCAGATACACACACTCTTCAGCCTGGCACTTTTTTTTAGTGCCAGCCTCTGTCACTCCAATAACATTAAAGCCTACAGGACAGAATTATGAGTTTTCCTGAAAACATTGGTTTTCCTCTACTTATATGATTCCTGAAAAGCATGTATTTGCTCTCCCCCAGATTCTGAGCGAATTGGTGAGAGAATGGAACTCAAGTTTATTTGTGAAGTATTATATATGTTATCCATGTATTTGCTTAAAGTGCACATGTATTATTATTATTATTGTTTCTTTTGGCTTAATAATTATATTTAAGATCTAAAAGTGTTATTATTGTGAATGGTTGATTTGTTTAAATAGAAACACTAGAAGGGATGAGAAGTAGGTATGCATTTCCACTAAACATGATTACCTCCAAGACCCTAAGAATGTCTATTTGAATATTGTTAGGTGGTAATGTTTTGTTTTGTTTTGTTTTTTTTACAAACCTGGACATGCTAATATGACAGTAAACTGCAATAAGTGAATCAATTCAGAGAGCATCTACATTAGGATTCAGCAAGATCCAACAGGAGAAAAAGTATGTGTTGTCATTAAAAACAAAGAGGCACTACAAGTCTTCAAGGAGAATGTATATACAACTATGTAGGAAAGAGGCTGCCCATGAATGTTCAAGAATTACACCCTCATAGAAACCCCAAATTTAATTCTTTATATGGACAGCTGATGGGATGAGTGTCTTATATTTCTCTATTTGTTCATGTGTTTATCTGAGTCATTAGCTTCTTCACTTTCTATGTGGGCAAAATAAAGGCTATCTTATACTTATTATTAGATATTAAATGGCTGCCAGAGTCTGTCACCCATTTTGGGGGATAACATAAGCTGTGTCTATTTTTTGTCCAGGTAAAGAAATAAGTCAGAGAGAGTCCTTCACTCTTAGGGGTCAGGACCCTAGAATTTCATATAATCTATATGAATGCAAAGTGCTTTGAAGACCCGAGATTATAGATTTCATATCAGTGTCCTACTTAACATTTTGCTCATCATTAAAATATATATGTATATATAATTGAAAATGTTTTTTTTATTTTTTCCTATTTGGGAGAAATAGAGAAAGATCCCCAGAATAAAGTGGGTATTTGAAATTTTACATTCCTCCTCCAAATATTCAGAGGTCTAATATTAGCAACTATATAGCACATTTTGGAGAATATACAACAACGGAGGCAGTGCATTTATTCAATCATTATATAAATTATGAATCATCTGTACCTTTGATCAAACAAAATTTTTTCTCATCTATTGTCCTTTGAAGACCACTAGCCATAATTATCATAGTCCAAACCTCCCTTGTCATCAAATATTCTTGCTCTAGCCATAACTGAGATATACTTTTATTTACATAATATTGGTGGTAAATATATAACAATATTTTAAGTTTTGCCATTTTAGACAGTTCCCTTCTTCCCCCAAAAAACCTGAAGTTGAAATTTAATTATTTACAGTTTTTTCTAGATGATACTTTGTATACTGTAATTTTAGCAGCATAAAACTGTGTTCAGTTTTAATTACCAAGGTACATGATACAATTGGATTTTTCTGTAAAAGTAGTCCCCCAGTTTTGCAATCTTGGAATGACACAAATTGAAGACATTAATGATTTCTTTGCCCACAGACTTCACATGGCAGAGTGAGTCTCTCAATTGGGCTTGAACAATCAATTTCATTAAAGCTTTGATGTTTCAGGATATCCCCTAGGTATACTTTGGACCATTTCTATAGGAAACCAAATGATAGAAGTGTTGCAAACAGTTATTGCCTTATTCTTGTTATGTACAATGAGATAAATGCATAATGTTTTCTCTACATGTGAAATGGATATTTTCTTTAGCTTTTATTTCATGTCTATGTGACAGGTCTCTTTCATCTATCCAGATGCATGGAGTCCTCATAGTAAATGTGGAAGAATTTGATCTTCCTTATCAAAAGGTATAATGTTTCCTAAAGGAATATGTGTTCTCAGGAAGATATTAAAATACCAATTTTTACCAATTTTGATTAATGGTGGAAAGAGAACCTTGAGAATGTTCATAAAAAAGTTTGAATTAAAGTATAATTTACAATATCTATAAACAATCAAAAGGAAATAGCACATTAAGTGATAGGTTCAAAAGAAGATATTTTACATGTGATGCTGGGTTCTAGTTGAGTGAAACTGGATTATTAGTGATTCTTTGAGAAATGACCTGAAAGGCCATCTAGACTAATCTGGACTTAAATTTGAAAAGTGCCCATATAGCTTCTTCTTGAAGAATTCTGGCAAAGGGACCTCTCAAGCTATCTCACTACATTTGGGCACAGTTCTAATCACTGGGAAGTTTTCCCTTATATAAAACCCAAATTTGACTTTTTATAATTTCCACTCAGTCTTTCCGTGAATAAGCAAGCCAAGTTTAATATTCTTTTAATTTATGATCCTTCAAATACTGGTAGACAGATGTTATGCACTATACTAAGTTTTCTCCTTAAGCTTTCAATTAAAAAAAATTCTTTCAGTTGGTCTTTATGTGGTTTGATCTCAATGCCTTTTGCTATCCTGGTTACTAGCCTCTTGAACACTCTCCAGTTTAACAATATCCTTCCTGAACTGTTGTCCCCAGAACTGAATTCCAGTATGATCAAGGTATGATACAATAGTCCTCTCACCTTCCTATTCTTAGACAACAAACATCTATTCATATAGTCTATATTTGCATTATTTTTTTAGCTTTTAGGTTTTAGGTTTCTATGTCACATTGTTGACCCATATTAAGCCTACCACAAAATCTCTGTCTTTTCAGATGAACTGTTCCCAAGACAGAGCTCTTCCAATTTGTGCTTGTGAAGTTTGTTTCTAACAAAAGATCAAGTGAAAGACTTTATATTTAATAATCACTATTAAACTTCATCCTAATAGATCCATCCAATGTAGTCCATCCTGTTAAGATCTTCTTATTTGGTTAACTTGTCCAAAATATCAGTTATATTTTAATCTTTGTGTCATGTAGAAATCTGATACTCATAATCTACGTTATTTTTTCCTAAGAAATTGATAAAAATGATAAATAGCAGAGGACCAAAGATAGATTCCTGGGGCATTCCATCAGAGACCTCCTTTCAAGGAACAATTAAGGACAACGTTTTTGCATCTGGCTTGTTGATAGCATCTAGGACAATCCAATTTTATATACATTTTTCCATATTTTCCAAATGTCGTCTGTTCTCTGATACCAAGCCCTTGCCTGCTTTTTCCCCATGTTGGATCACATATGAACAATTTCCCCAAAATGTGTTGCTCTTCCAAAACAAATTCTCAATATCCTCCAAGTGCCATCTGAAACCCCTGCTTTTTAATGAATCCCTATTTGAATATTCCAGGACAGTGTGATCTCTCCTTCCTTTAACTGAAACCCAAGGAACTTGTTGAATCTACTACACATTTGTCACTCAGTAATATACTACTTTACATTAGAATTTATAATTTCAGGTAATTTATCCTTAAAAAAAGATTATAAATACGTAGAGGATGGGACTATTTTATATTTCTTTGTACTGCCTACAGATCCTATTGTAATCCTATAGGGGGAATTAGGGAGAAGGATCAGCTAAGTAAATCTATGCTGAATAAAGGGATAAATTAATAGGCAACTTCTTTCAGAATTATAAATATTGCCTCTATAGGCTGTTATGCTGTTAATATAGTTGTAGCTCACAGCTTGTTGGTAACTATGTTGAGTAGTAGATACAGTATTAGACCTGAAATAAGGAAAACCTGAGGTCAGATCTTTCCTCAGAGAGTTATTGGATCATCTGGCTCTAGTAAAGCCATTTAACCTTTCTCAGCCTAGGTTTTCTCATTTATAAAATGAAAATAGTAACAATATTTACTACAGAGACTGGTTGTGAGAATCAAATGAGATCATATTAATAAAGCACATTAAAGAAGCATATAAATGCTGGCTATTATTATTATTAGCTCCATCCAAACTTCTAATCATAGGAATGGGTTTCTCCTGGAGTAGGGCTGGATTTCTTTCCAGAGAAATTGGAATTTCATTTACTCTAGCTTGTTAATCTACCTCAGAGATGATTGCAGTACCAAGAAAAACTCAATTCTGCTCAGTTACCATACGTTTCATATGTACGTATATATATACACATATATATGTATGTATATGTATTGGAGTTCTATGATGAGATGGCTAGCTTGGCCTTGAAATAGTTCCACTGAGTGCAAAAAGTGCCAGCTCTATGAACCAAATGGAAAGAAATTCTCTTTTTGTAAAACCTTTCAAAGTGGACGTCTTTTACCAGCATCTAGTGGTCAGGGCCACAAACTAAGAAAAGAAACTTTGAGTTTCAAAATCATCAATTATGAAGGAAAGAAAAGTATAATGGGTATATAATGCCTGTTCATACAATACAGTAAATCATTCCTAATGGGAAAATGGAAAAAGGAAATGCTGCAAAAAAAGATGCAAAAGAATTAAGGGGAAAACACTCATAGAAATAACTGCCTTTGATGAATGTGGCAAAATGGTAAGAAAAGTGATTGGAAGTCTGAGAACTGAGGACAATATCCCCATATCCCTTTACTCTCTGTGTGTTCTTAGGTAAATAAGTTTCCCCTCTAGACTTCAGCTTCCTCATTTGTAGAGTGTCATTCACTGGGTACCAGTAGGAAGCATCAAATTCTGGGCAAGGAATTGAGAAATATGTCAACTTCTCAAAATAAAAAATAGGAGCAAAACAGAAGGACCATTGTTCATATGGTAAAAGAAAGAGATTTTTGTGGATGGTCTCCATTGACATTCACATGTAGGGAGGAAATGAGGAAGATTTGTAGTATGATAAGTAGAGCTACTCCATAAAACTAATGAGAATTTGTGGACCAGAGTCACATATAGGCATGGGTAGGTTGTGCTTAGAATCCCTGGAGGAAATGCCTACATAGATTGGATCATAGATGTATTTGATTGTTGGACTAGTGGATCCTTGAGGTTTCTTCCATTTTGAGCATTCAAGGGGTCTGAAATAAATGGATGACTTGTTCATGGAACACTTGTCCATAGTGGTAAGTGGAAATGGAATGCATTTTCTAAATCTCTAGCTATTGGGGAATTCAGATAGCATTATTTTGCAGTTTAAAACTATTGGACAAGCAAATAATCCCCTAACATTAAAGAAATGTTTTATGTGTTTTGAACATAGGTTTTAATCGTCTAAATAATGACAGGAAACCATTTTATTGCTGTAGAGCTAACATAAATAGAAGCCTGGAGGAATACTATGCACATATTACATTATATTAATTGTCTATATTATCTTTGATACTGGAGCCTGCTCAGGCACACCAAATGGGTTAATGACTCCACTGTAAATAAATGGAAATTGTTTTAGGCAATATTAATTGAAAGGCACTCATGCAATTACAAATTCCTGAAAGCTACTATGTACTAGGTAGAGATCTTCTAAATGCCCTACTCTTTGTTTTGAACAACTTTTATAGTAGTCAGAGGATGTCTGAAGATCTTGTCACCATCTGAGATCTATCTAATAAAATCAAACCATCTACATAGACATATAACCACTGTCAAGTAAATATAGTTTGGAATTAGGAGTAAGGAATAATAGAAGATGTGTGATGACTGTCAAACTTCCAACAAGAGAAGTGATATTTGCTTCCATTGTTAAAAAGCAGTGATTCTTAACCATTTTTGTTTTAAAAAGAGTTTTTTCTGAGTTCCATTGCTGACTCTCCAAACCTTCTCTACTATGCTACAGCAGGCTCCTAATCCTGGAAGTTGATTCCACCTCTGGAATTCTTGAACAGGAATCACACTTCATTCTTCTAACCTTTTCTTCTTATTGTCTGGCTCCTCTCAGAACCCCCATTTTAAAGAAAGTGTCCAAACCAGCCATATCTTTGTTCCTCTCCAGGGTCCTTTCCAGACCTTCTGTACATGAAGGTATCTCACCCCACCATACATTTTTCTCCTTCCTTAGAACATAAGAGACTTGAAAACAGAGATTGCCTTTCTTCCTACTTGTATTTGCATTCCCAGGGCCTAGCATAGCACCTGGCACATAATAAGTGCTTTAATAAATGGTAACTGATTTTTTGTGGCATGGACACCTTTAGCAGTCTAATGAAGCCTATTGACCTCTTCTCAGAAGAATGTTTTTAAATGTATGAACTATATAGGTTCCAAAGGAAAGAAATTCTATCAAAATGTCAAAATATTTTAAAAATCCAAATAAATAAGATTATGGGCTGCAGGGCAAATCCATGATATAAAGCAAGCTTGGGAGTGATACTGTGGGCTTACACAATAGCTAGCACTATATATTTTTTCCCCACTATATCATAATGCCTAAAAATAGCAAACCTGAAAAATTAATTGAAGGTCACCTGAGAATAGGTTGCTTTTTATTTATAGATGTGAATGAGCTATATGCATTCAGATGCCTTTTGATTTTCCTGCCTTTTTCCTATATAAGGAATTGGAACAAGATTAATTCACTCTCTTGGTTAATTGAAAGAGGATATCAAGGCTAGAAAAGATTTCAGAGAATATCTAATCCAACATTCCACTCCCCCGACACCTCTCCTAATTTTACAGAAGTGCCTCATAGAAGTAAAATGTTTATAAAAGGTAAGTCAAATAGTTAATAAACCAAGGAGTTAGGATTTGAAACTAAGTATTTTGAATTTGAATCTCTGAAGCTTTCTAGGACTTAGAGAAAGCGAAATTTAAAGAATACCTCGCATCGTTGGTACCTCCCACCTTTTGTTGCTAGAAATTAGATTCTATTTGTTAACATAACTTGGGAAACCACTTCTAACCTTGGCACAGTTGTCCAATTCTATTCTTTGGCCTTGAATGACAGGAGATAACCACAGCTTGTAATGGACAGCAGTCTGTATTCCCCGTGTCACTTACGCTGTCACCATTTGACCTTACAATCTGTCTTCTGGAGACTTAGGAGCTGATCCAAGTGGGTCACCTTGCCTTCCTAAAGAGGGCCATCTGTGTAGGTCACCAGAAGAGGCAGAACAAGAACCCAAATAGCCCAACAGCAGCCCTGGCCCAAAAAACATACACAATTACCCAAATCAAAGGTGAGTATTGGTTAGTGGTTCTCTCCTTCATGAGGAATAAAAGGTGAGCTTTGCTTTTTTGAAAAAAAAATTACTGTAAGAGAAAAAAAATGGGACTTATGTAGTCGACAATATAAGTTCTAAAAATGCAATTTCCGGATTAATAACAAAGCCTCTGTTCTAGTTCACCAGTTCCTTTAGGACGTGTGCTTTTGACCCACACAGCATATTGTGCCCCATGGCTCTTAGCTGAACTATAACTTAATGGTTCCCCCACCCTCAATACCTTTTTTAATGTGTGATGTCTATTAAAACTAGCTTCTGCTTGTATCAAGAGTCTCTGTGGAAATGAGATAGTTGTCTCAGTGGACTGACCACCAGTTAAATATTAAAGCCCATACCTTTAATATTTAAGTCTGGAGAGTGCATTATAGTAAAGAAAACTAGATGAATGAGCATTCTATGTGTCTCCTCACCTTTCCCAAACCCCTGGCCATTAAAAAAAATCAGGCAATGCCACACTTTGTATTCTTTTCAGTCTAATTAAGATGATAAAACAACAGCCCCAAAATCTTTTTGCTAAGAAAGATTCAAATATATCCATGAGTCTATACATCTTTTTTTCAAGGCACATATTAATTTGTTTAAAAGTCCATGCATCATTTGATAGATTTTTGCCATTTGTCATCCTATTAGTCTATATCTACTAAAGTATATAGTGAAAAGTCAGGGGAAAGGAGAGAGAAAATCATAGTAGATATTTAAGTACTTAATTTTGAACTGCTTTATATTTCTAATTATGCTCATTTTTATTAATGAATCCCTGCAAAAATTCAGAAGTGCATGAGAATTAAAGAAGAGATGCATCCATTCAATCAAACAGCACTTATTAATCATTAACAATGTGCCTAGAAATAAAAACAAAACAAAAAAACAGCACCTGCCCTTAAGGAACTTACTTTCTAATGGGGAAGACAACAAAGAGATAAATCAATTCATGCAAAACAAATGGAATGCTTCAACTCTTATGTAGTTTGGGATTTTTTTAAAGAGCCAGAGAGAATCTTAGCAATCACTTAAGGTACCTCAGAACTTGATTTTTAGATGTGTATTCTCCATACAAACAAGTTGTTTCCCAAATTCTCTGCCTGCCTTTCATGATAATGGGTGGATTTTGTTGTAGTTTTTCCTTTGGGGAGGAATCAGATTGTACTGTTTGTGATGAAGAAGTATAAAGAAAAAAATTACTTCTTAATTTAAATTTGTTTATCTATTGCCTTTCAATAAGGAGGTCCAAGGACTTAGATATATTACTAGATATAGTGAAACATTCAGAAGATAGAGGAAGATGTTCTTAGCTAGTAAAGTAAGTCTTTTAAAAATAGAAATACTAGAGTGAATGGGCTCAATGAGGAGAAAGGATAATTATGAGAGCAAAATTTAGTTCTTAGAGAAATTTTATGAGACTGGGACTAGAGAGTCAAGAAGGGATTGTAGATTGAATTGAATTGAAGGATCATAGATCTAGAGTTGAAAGGGAACTTTTATTTAGTTCATTTTATCTAGTCCAGTCTCCTCATTTTACAGATGAGAAAAATGAAACAAAGGAAGGTTGAGTGATTTTTCCATCTGAATTGAACCTGAACCCTTCTTCTATAGGTGTTGTCTCCCTCATTAGAATGTGAGGTTCTTGAGGTCAGGGACTATGCTACCTTTCCATTTGTATCCCCAGGGTTTAGCACAGTTCTTTACACAGAGTAAATACTTAATAAGTGCTTCATTCCTTCATTCAAGCAAAAATCATTTACCTTTGGGATTTTGAAGCCACTGTTAGTGAATTCAGGAATTTTATTCATCATAAGAAATCTACTGGAATGAGCACAGGCTTTTAAGTCAGAAGACCTAGATTCAAACTCCACATTTAACATTTACTTCCCATGTGTCCTTGAACATATTGTTGTCTCCTTTTTCTTCTGATTTTCCTTACTTTTCTTTTTCTTTTACATAATTACTACAATACTTCAAATGATCCATAATCTTAAGGCTCAGAAAACAAATGTAAAGAGATTAAATAATATGCTCAAGATCATATAGGCACTAAGTGATGGAACTAGGGACAAAAGTCCTTTGATGGCAATTCCAGTGCTTTTTACTGAGGTAGTGCTGTAAGGTTTTATAATTTGTGATGACAACTAGCTTGTCTACTCTTGAAAATGATAGGACCACCATATATTTCCCTTAAAAGAACATTTCTTACATTAAAACCCCTAAATCTAGCAACACTAGCTTCTAGATCCTAAAGATATAGAATTTTTGTAATGAATGATTTATTAAGTACTTACTATGTGCAAAGTACTGTGTTATACTGGGGATACAAATAGAAAGTAAGCCAGTCTTGATCTTAAGGAACTCACATTCTAATCAGGGAGATAATATATAAGGGAGTTTTCAGGTACAAGTCAGATGGAAAGGTCCATGGTTCTGAGAGTACAGCAGCAAAGCATGTCAGTGTTTTTCCTTCAATGTCATTCCCACCAATAAGATATCGGTTTCTGATGCAGTATCATTTGATAGAACTTATTGGTGGTGAGAATTTCCTTTTCTGGGTTTTCATTATCTGTTCTCTTTAGCATCCACTAGAGCAATTGCAAGGCTGAATCTCTACATTTTTTTACTCTTTTTGTGGAAAAAAAAGTTATTATACAGACACGTGACATTTGAATCACTTACAATCTAATAACTATACTAGTATAGTTAGTAGTAGTCTCTCGGTAACTGAGAATGATGATTGTCTTTGTGTGCTTTCATCTGTGATGTAAATGAGTTTGCACAAAAACACTTGTGGGTGAAGGAGATTTAAGTGGAAAAGTCGATGCACAGAGACAGTCCCACTCTCTTGGTGTTGGAAGCCTGGGTCCAGTGGCACGAAAAATCATTACACCCAGGGACTTCTTCGGCTGCATTGGATGGCTGTGTTGTCTTTTGTGCTCCAACATGCCCTAAGCACTCCACAGTGCCTTGCTGCGTTGCCATCTCAGCCACTGAATCTTCTTATTGGTTTCTTCCATCTGTTCTGCCGAAGCAGTCTTCACATGCTGGGTGAGCAAAGCCTTGGTTCACCAGGGGTCGACGACCTGATGGCTACCCTCACAAGGTTTAGCCAGCCTGTGGAAGCTGTTGCCTGGGGTGTGGTCACTGCCATATGCTAGCAGCTACTAGGAGCCACAAGTGAGAACTGGGTGTCAGGTGAGGGTCAGAGGTTGGAGAGCTTCCCAAGGAGAGCATGACAAGCCCTCCATACCAGAGATACTACCCCTCCCTGAGCACCCCATACACCCCAATAACCATACTATTTCTTCATAAATATGGATCATGTTTTTTTTTTTAAACATTTGCTACAGGTCTCCTTTGGGCCCAGAGAATATCAATCAATATCTGTGTTGATTTGATTTGATAACCTTTTTAATAATATTTAGACTATCAATAACTAATGTTTAAGAATATCTTACAAATGATTCCTTTTTCACCACTTCATTACTATCACCATAAAAGCAGAAGAGCATTTCACAGCCTGCATAAGATTGAGGGCCAATTTATATTTCTTATTTTATGATAGTAGGGCATTTGTAGAAATACAGAATTTTGCCTTATTTTGCAATTTCCCATAATTTTCTTTACCTCACAATCTAAGACTTATTTGTATTCCTTTTTCCCTTTCTGTTTTATATTCCTAATTAGAATCTAACCTCCCTCTGTGTAGGAACTCTTTGTTCTAGTTATTTGGTTCCTCTAGTTTCTAGATGGGATGGTGGTATAAGAGCTTTATAAATGCTTACCAAAACAGGGTGAGATATGGAAATAGTAGACTACTATTGTTAGTCTATGCAGTTGAATTACAATAACAGTATCATCTCTTTTTTGTTATTTGGAATCAAAACAGTTAAATTCCTTTTGATTCATTTTCTCCTTAGCAAGTTAGAGACTATCCGCTGTCATGGCCTTCACTGGCCATGGCTGGAGAAGATGGGACTGGACAGAGAGCCAAAATGCTTAAGTTGAATATTGAAGATATTTGACTGTTGCTTCTGCTGGGGTGCATATATAAATCCTTTGAAAGAATCTAAAATGTGTTATCATAGATTCTGAAATATTGATTCAAAATAGCTTAAGATGAGGGAGTAGATATTGATATTTGCTTTCCTCCACAATAATGAACTAGTTTGATTATCACCATTTCACAAATGATGAAAGTAAATCTTATATTAGTCAACTGATAGACTCAAGGGCACATAGATATTTGGAGGTAGACCTGAAATGAGAACCAAGGTCTTCTAACTTCCAGTTCTTTGTCCCATTACTTGAAGCAACCCTAATTCAATAACCCTAGTAATACATCCTTCATTCAAATAATTCAATATGAAACACATATATTAAGTGCCTACTAAGTGCAGGAGAACAGAAGTATTTCAGGTATAAGGAGGTTGGGGAAACCTGAACCATGAAGTCTTGGAAATTTATTGAGAGAAAAGCATCAATATGAACAATATAGGTGTGGTTTTATCTTTGGAGACTAAGATAGGGAATTGTCACCTAAACTAGAGTAAGGATGTATTAGGAGGGAGACTCAAGTCTCCAGATTCCTAGGTAAAATTTACAGAGAAATAGACAAAGCACAGAAAATCTCTATAGTCAGGCTCTCAGGGTCTGGAGACTTACCCACCTTTCCTTATTTCTGTGATTCAGAGTTGCTATTTGCTGAGATTGAAAACTTTTCCTCTGTTGGAGTCAATTATTCCCACTCCATCTATGGACTATATCCTCATTTGCTGTCCCATTTCTTTGCACTCTCCAAAATATTCATTCTACTATCAGGGAGAAAATCTCTGTACTACATCTCCCAAAAGGATGTTCATCTTTCCATTTTTATTGACCTCACCAGACAAAACAATTCTAATTCATAAGGTGAGTTGTACAAAGTAAGAGGTTTAAGATGAGGGTGGTGAAAATGGGGAGGTAAAAGAGAAGACTGATAGCTGGGACAGGTTAGATGTGAAGTAACGCAGAGATGAGGAGGGGGCTTTAGTAAGAAGGGTCAGCCCTTATAGAGAACTATAATAGTCATATTCATGAACTTTGGAGTTGTGATTGGACTCTGTGCCTTCAGAGTTAAGGTGAAAAGTGTCAGCAGTTCACAAAGCCTCTCTAGAGATCCCTTAGAGACTGGAGGAGAAATTCCAAGTAAGAGGTGGCATAAACTCTCTATTTACAAATGGGGCTATAAATTCTGGAGTGACTACTTTGACTCCTCCTAATATAGTGAAGAATCAGAGTAATTAAAAGGGAATTCGATTATGATTCCCCTGGAGGTGCTGGAGAGATTCCCTTTGCATATGGATTCTTTTACTATTTTATTTCTTTTTTTTAAATAAGTTACATTGTTTCATTCTTAAAGGCTTTTAATTTTGTGTTTATGTGTCTCTTGTATGGTCTAGCAACTAAAGAATGAATTAGATTGGTTAGAGATTTGGACTGTGAGTTTTATTAGAGATTACTTCCAAATAGTCATACAGTAAATGGTGGTAAAGAGTCTACACTCACAAAATCTCCTTCCCCTTGTCTCTATAACATTAGCTTTCCATTTTCCCATGTTCATGGCTCTTTTTAGATGATACTCCATGTAAATATCTTAAAAAAAAACAACAGCAAAAAAAACCCTTACCTTCTATCTTATTGGTTCTAAGGCAGAAAACTAGGCAATCGGAATAAGGTGATTTATGATTTATCCAAGATCACATAAGCTAGGAAGTGTTTGAGGACAAATTTGAACCCAGGACCTCCCTCCTCTGGGCCTGGCTTTCTGGCCAATGAACTACCTAGCTGAACCTTAAGTATTCTTGTAATCTAAGTTCCTTGAGAGTTTGACCATTTATTTATTTGTTTGTTTATTTTTGTATCTCTAGTACCTAACACCATTCATGGCACACAATAGATGCTTAATAAATGCTTGTGGATTGCTCTATCTCTTTTCCCTGATGGACTGGTTCAATGACTAACTAGGTCCCTACTACAATTTCCAGAACCACCCTCTGCCACTCAAACCTCAAAATTTCTTATCTCTTCGAGGCTGATCTCATTTGCTTCTCTTAGTCTTTCTAGATCATTTTTGCTATAATGTACAATACTACCTCACTTTTCTTCCTTTCTTAAGGAATTCAAAACTTCTTCCTCACCCCAACCATAGATCTCATACTCGGGCATTTCAATAGACACATACTGTCCTCTTTTATAATCATTTTATCAACTTCCTTCACATACTTTTTACTCCACACAAGAAGATGGACTTGGGTTTTGACCCTCAGTCATAACTGTGCCACATGCCTGTGCTTGATCTCTGCAATTTCTCTTTTCAGGCATAATTTTCTACCTTTTCATCATTCTCCCTGCCTCATTCTTCCTAAGAATAGATTTTATTCAACCTCATTATTATTTCTAGTATTTCTCTGTTTCTCTGTTCTCTCAATAAATCATCCTTTATTTGACTAAGTTCTCTTCTCTTTCAAGTCAATACATTTAGTTAAAAGTTCACTATAGAAGAGAATAAATAAAAGCTCATGTTTGAAATGGGTTTTTATATTATCTGTGCATTTTAATTATTTACACTAGATTTGTCCAATAATAAGTGACCAATGCTTGAATATATACTGAAATATAGTTTTTTAGTTTTATAGTGACAGTCTATACAAAGCTTAAAATATTTTGATGTTTCAATTTCTGAGGTATATAATTGAAAATCTGTTACCCTAAAAAAGAACTACATTTCCGGGGAGCCCATTGACTTCCTGTCATTTCACACTTCCTGGAGACAGGGGATATTAGGAGGGGATGTTGAGGGTCCTGGTAAGGCAGGCTTTTGAACTGGCTTATCAGCCATGGGCATGTGGTCTTTATTTTGTATCCTTTTTAGTCCTTGATTTCTAATGATCATTAATAAACCTCCTAAAACATAATATTTTATTATTTGAAATTAATTTTACATTTTACATTTTTAGCAACCATTAGTTGGAGAAGAACCTCTCAATTTTTTTTAAGATAGCCTAGATGAAACTTTTTAAGCTACATTTCTCTTGCCAAATCTTTTTACCCATCCCACCCACCCTCTCAAACTCTGAGAGAATTCTGAATTCTCTTTGGAGCTGCTGCCTTTTTCTTTCCCTACTTTTTGCCATATTCTTTTCCTTACTGGCTAGGCTATTTTTAGCCAGGAGCATCTTGGTGAAGAAGAGATAAGCACTCATCTTTCCAATCTAATTGAACCCATGTTCCTCAATTCCTGCTGCTGCCTTTGGCATTGCTGATTCTGCTTCCTCCTTAACTCTGGCTCCAGCCCCAGCCCCGGGTCCCAGACTTCTGGTAGTTGCCACTGTGTCTTCAGAACTCACAAACTGTGAGCCACTCTTCAGGCAACCTGTAAAATCTGGGGTGTATTTTCCTTAGGCAATGATTAGCCTCCTAACTCCCTCTCCACATGGCTGGGGAAACTAGCATTTTAACCCGGGGGGGGGGGGGAAAGGAAGTTACTCTTCCAAACAGGAAGTAAATTACAAGCATGACATACTCTATGAAAGGGTAATATCTTACCTATTTCAAATAGATTCTTCCATTCATGAGTGCACTGATCCTTTAATTTATCTTGCCTGAGCTTCAGGGGAGAAATTCATCTTCCTACAACCTTTTGCCTTTTGGGCCTGCCCAGTCTCTAAGATTCATCCAGTTTGAGATTCCTCAACTCCATGTTCTCCCTCTCTGTGGTAAATCCCACAGTTCTGACAAAAGTAATCTGAATGGATAGAAAAAGTAACTTTAAAGAGACTGAAGGTGAAAATTTTAAGGCTCTTCATATTCCATTGTTTTATGAAAGTCTCTGTATTTTATTGTATTTTGCTGACTGTTTTGTTTAAGATTTAATTTTGTTGTTTGAAGTTCATATATTAATGTATTCAATACTTTTCTGTTACACTGAATCAGTTTTACTGTGTTTTAACTATTAGATATGTAAGAATTGAAATAATATTTCTAAGGTTTATTAGAAAGGGTAGATAATTATTCCTCTCAGTAACCTGACCGTGTGTTGCCTGACCTGCAAGTCTCTTCCTCCTTCCCTTCACCTGCCTGCTCTGTTCTCAACTTTTTCCTTCTTCCTTCTCTTCTCACTTCTCCCCTTCCCCCCAAGCCCAAAGCCGTAAATTTTATAGACGTACAACATGTAGAGGGACTCAAACCTGGCACAACTGTGCTATGTCAGGAATGTTTGATGGACAGGTCAAGCTACTCAGGAAGGGGACAGGATGAACTTCCTTTATACAAATACCCCCTGTGATCCTTTGGGAGACCTGTTTCCCTAACGGATCATTTAAATATAACTATCTTATAATTCTAAATGCCTTCTAGCTAAAAGTACACACAATATTGAATTTTTCTATGAGGAAGTTACAATAGTTAGAGATGTGAGTAAAATACAAAAACTGATTGACAGACACATTGACAAAATGCCAATTAGGGGGCAGTCCCCTTTGGCTTAAGAGCTTACATCCAGAATAAGTATGTTAAACCCCCTTCAGTTGAGTTCATTATATCCCAAAGTTCATTCTGGATCTTTTGATGCAGTGTGTGGCTTCTTCAGGCATCTTTATAGCACCTTCTCCAAAAGATCCATTTTCTTGATTTGAGGTATTGGCAAGTTTTTTTTTCCTGAAATTTCACCAAAAATTTTAAAACTTGGATTTTTAGGATAATTACACAATCCCACCTGAGGAGGGTATTGACCAACACCAGAATCACATTGGAATACATAACTGAATTATGAAGTATATGAAACAATTGTCAAAAGAAAAACAAAAACAAACCACCCAAAAAGTAATCCCAAAATAAAATTGTAAAAATTAAGTTCTGTATAAAAATAAGTATAGAAATGATAAAAAATAAAATAAAAATCTTACCTGTATAAAATTCTTAGTTAAAAAATAAACCTATTACAGGTTCTTGAATCACAGCAAAGCTCTATTAAAGTGACTTATGTCCCTTAAACCTGTAGGACAGTAGCATCAATACAGCACTTCACCCTTTTGCATCCAGGACTGTAGAAAAATGCCAAATTATAAGAGAGAAAGGATTAAGTTTTAGCAGCAAAGGGGAAAAATCATTCCCTGGTCTGATTTTACCATTACTGTCAGGGATAGGGGGAGCCAGGATGATAGCCAAACTGAGGTACTTGACTTAGAATATTGCACATGGAGTGTGGTTCAAGGGAGTCCTGCATCTTAACATATGTCAAGTGCCTTAACCTTGATTCTCACACTAGGTTCATGTCCTTTCATATTAGTATAGAACTCCAACAATCCTCCCTGGATTGGGTTTGGCCATTTTTGATCTCATGCTACTTGGCATGGTATAATGACTCTTTTGTTCCCTTCTCCTGGAATCAGAAATAATCATTGTTGGCAGGTTTCCATAGTTGAAAGCCTTTTGTGTGTGCATATTGCTAGGGCTAATAGATACTGTAAACTATGTCCTTCAGGTAAAACAGCATTAATACTGATTTCATGTACTTCAAGTATCACCAAGGTTAGGAAAAAAGAAAGAAACAAAATCAAATATCCTATTTTAAGCATAAAGAGAAAAA
Source organism: Monodelphis domestica (assembly GCF_027887165.1). Lineage (NCBI taxonomy): Eukaryota > Metazoa > Chordata > Mammalia > Didelphimorphia > Didelphidae > Monodelphis > Monodelphis domestica. The sequence goes on along the minus strand of NC_077229.1, from coordinate 395,913,194 downwards.
AATAATTAAAAAATCATAATTTCACAGTTTATATTTCATGTGACAATGTGTTAGCCAAGCAGAGGCACAACACAAAAAGTGCTCACTCAGAAATGAAATATCTAACCCTCTTAACTTGGCCAAGATCCACAGTGTGAGTGTACATAATTTTTCACCAGGTAAAAGCCTTTTAAAAACAGTAGTACAACAAGTACAGATGCTAAGAAGTACAAAAATCCTGAAAATTGTAAGAGCCCAATTAAGAATAACTGCAAATAAACCTCTTCCTTGCAGCCAAGAGAGGTTCCACCAACTATCATTAGGATTCACGTGAGTCTCTATAGCTACTTGCTGTGTGTCATTAAAAAGCTTTTGAAACTCATAGATATTTGTCACAATTTCTGCAGATTTAGCCAATCTTTCAACCGTGGCAAAGATATTTTAAACAAAGTCTATTATTACTATCATTCCAAAATTTGGTGGGAGAGAAACCCAGAAAAACCTCTGGACTGGTGATGAAAAGTTAGATATATAAGAAATCCATTTCAAAGCTACAAAGCTTCACAGGAAAAATCATTCCCACCTAATGGATGAGATTATAATAAATCACAGGTTAACTAAGCCACTTGGGCACCTCCATCCCTCTTTATATGAGACTATAACAGTATAACAGAACTGTCTCCAATATATCCCAACCATTTTCACGTGGAGCTGAGGACTAAAAAGTGAAAATCACTGCATATGTGTCATCTATTACATTTACAATAAATGCAGAGATGGGAAAATACAACAATGCCATTTTGCTTTACTTTAACTACAAATAGACCCTTACCTCTTGTTACAAACAACTCAGAGGCAGGAAAATGATTGGTCAGAGGTAGGGATGCTCCCAGATATCTGAAAATCAATTCTGAATACCCATTAAAATCAATTTAAATTATTAGACAATTAAATTCCCAAAACTTGTATACATGTTGAAACCAATGTGATGGAGTCTATCCATCATCTCTGTGACAATTAACAAAGGCAAAAAAATGAACAAAATTTTGTTTATGGGTTTATTACAATGATATTCTTCTACAGTACAATCATAGACATAGGGAGGGTACAAATAAAGACAATGTAGCAGAAAATTCAATTTTGATAACTTAAGAAGTGGTTAAAATTAAATTACATACATCATGTATTTAGAATTGTGTTAAAGAGACTTCATTCTGGGGAGGTTGTTAACTGCAACAGTTAACATCATTAAAGCAATTAGGTCTGAAAAGGGTTAAAATTCACCTCCAGACTCTTTGAGGTTCCTTCCCCTCCCAAGTACATCAATCATCATAATTTCTTTGTCCACATCTCTAGGGTCCCCCATACTGAGGGGAGTTCCCACACTGAGTTCAGATGTTTGGGTGTGAGTTTATTTGTCTTATTCAAATAACTATTTCTCCTATCAATATTACTATTCCTGAAACTTCTATTCCTATTTTTCTGATTTCTCTTCTAACAATTCATAATTACATGGCCCACTTTTCAAAAAAAAATAGCATGTTAGTGATTGTTTTGTGGATTCTTGTAAGGGAGCTATGATCTCTCCTTGCTTTACCTTTTCAACCATTTCAGTTAATTCTTTTATTTCCTTCTTAATGCTTCCACTAAATTAGTGTTCTCCTTCTCCATTTCCTTATGTCTCTCAAAAGCATAAACTGCCACTCTTTTCAATTCTTCAAGGACCATAGTAGGCCAGTTTGGACAGCTAGCCATGAAATAATTCCTATCTACTTTACAACTGTTTTTTATAAATTGTATTCTGATTTGTCTAAGGTCCTGTTCCCTATCCAAATCAAGCTCAATATATCTTCCTCCTAGCTCAATAAGTCTATCTATAAACTGGGCAGGATTTTTGCTATCTTCTTACTTAAGATTTTCAAATTTTATCCATGTACCAGGTCTATCAGAATAGGCTCTCATAGCTTTTATCAATGCATTTCTAGCCTGGCATAGTTGTAAGTAATCTTGCTCTGAATTTGGGTCCCATTTGGGATCTTCAGTTGGCCAATGAACTGTTCCTTCTCCTTGGGCCTGACTAACAACAGAAAGAATCTTATCCCTTTCCCTTTCTGTTAGCAAGGCCGGGAGCAAATCTTCTACATCAAGCCATGTGGGATTATATGTGTGGAAAATGCTTTCAAACTTATTTATCACCACCACAGTCTCAGCTTCATATGAAGGTGTTTTTCTTTGAATCTCTCAATATCCTGTGGAGAAAAAGATGTATGATGTCTAATATTTACTAAATTTCCACATCTGTCATATATAGGGACATCTCTTAGAGGGAAAAGATCTTCTTTTGAATCATCTGTGGCAACTGCTGCTTGGCTAGTTTTTTGGAGTTCAATGGATTGGGTTATAGTGAGGCTAGTAGGGGAAGGGTTGGGGTGGTTGAATAGAGCTGGTCAGCAGATGGGGAGGCAGAGTTAAAGGATTGGGGGTGGGGCTGGGGGCATGTTGGAGAGGAATGGGGGAGGGGCTGGGGGCAGGATGAAGAGGAAGGGGGGTGGGACCAGGTATGGAGTGGAGAGGAGTAGAATGGGTGAGATCTAGAGGAGTCATAGTAAGGTAGTTGGGAAGGAGAGTATGGAAAAGAATTGAAGTAGGGATGGTATGGGAGGGGGACATGGGAGATGTGTGAGCACTGGGTAGTGGGATGTTAAGGGAGGGTAGAGAGGTAGATTGGGGGAAATGGGATGGGAGGAGTAGGGGATGATTAAGTTCTGACAGGGAGAGGAGCTGAGGGGTTCAACTCCTGGTTTGGATCAGTATGAAGAGAAACCTCCTCACAGGACAGGTGGGATGATAGAGTATGTTTCTTGCTACATTCCCCTGAAGGAGTTAAGCTAGAATGGTTTGGTTCCAAAGAAAGAATGGTTTACTCACAGGAGGGAATGGTCAATTTATTAACATGATATGCCCACAAATATCAACCAGTATTTATAATCTTTGGAATCTTTGTTTTTAATGGCTAACTTCAAAATTTTTAAGATCTTGAAGTCAAAAGAGCCATATTTTGGCCAGGTAAAAGATATGCACATCCATGCCTTACAAAGCTTTCTAGCTTCTTTCTCTGTCATTCAGTTCTCCTTAGGCAGATTGGGATCAACCCAGGAATTAAGAACTCTATGCACAGGTGGATCAGGAGGAATATTTCCTGATTTCTCTTGAATTGTTGCAGTGTTTCCCATTTTGTCTAGTCTGTATGTCTTATTTAAGCTAGTATGAGTACTGCTAAATAGTCAGCTTAAACAATGAAAAGTCCCTAAAATATAAAAAAGTGGAGACACAATGTTCTTCAATGCTATTATGGGAGGCAACGAAAGGAGGTTTAAAACTGAAAAGCTAATGTAAGGAAACAGTTATTGTCACAAAACTAGAGCATCAATAATGAATGTGTATTTAGTATAAAAATTGTTTTTATTAATAATCAATAAGTATATAGATTTATTATAATTATTGATGATGTTAATAATTAATAATGTGCATTTATTAGAATTATTATTAATCATTAACCACAAACAACCATAAACAAGTGTCAATAATCAATAATAACCATTATTAATTAATAATAGTGACTAATTATGGTTATTGAAAATTAATAATTATTGTTATTGATAATGTTATTAATACTATTGTACTCTAAAATTATTCCTGAGTATTGCATGTAATTAATTTCATTTAATGTTGACTTTGTTTAATTTTAGAAATTTGGTTTTAATTTGAATTCAATATTATTAATATTTCCTATTAATAATCCTTCTACTTAAATGAATTCAAATTAATAGCATTATTTTAGATCACTAGTAGCAGTAGCAAAGGAATTCTTTTTATTTTTCTGCAGTTTTAATTCTCAACAGTAAGTGGCTCTATAAATGCTTGTAGAGTGGAAGGCACCTGTGGGTAGGCCTATCTCAGGGAGAAAGGAATGTGTATGAGGGGGAAGGGAGAGACCAAAAGGAAGAGAAAGAAAATGTGGCTTTTGATATGCTAAAGGAAGGCAGGCAGTCTATCAGGAAAGTTTGACCATGGGGGAGGGAGAGAGAAAAATTCAAAGAGCACTTTCTTGTAAAAGTGAAGTTTTCCCTCCCTGAGAAGTTAGTTAGGGGCCACGTTTTTTCAAAGCTGGGTGGGCAGGGACCTCCTAACCCTAGTCCACAGCCTGGAAAGACCCCCAGGATTAATTTAATGGGTGTCTCCAAGCAGGTTTCTGCAGCAGTGGCCCAGTGAGTCTGGCATGCGGGGAAGGTCAGGCAGACACTGGGCTGGGAAAGATCTGTTGAGTCCTAGTGCCCCTTGGTGTAAAAAAACAACAACAATTCGGTCCTGTTTGAAATGGGGGAGGAGGATCTCCAATGTACTGATCTGTGCTGAGCTGAAGAAAGGCAGCAGGCATTGGGGAGCCCTTGGAGAGCCTGGGGAGAGTGCAGAGGCTGGGAAGTAAGGGGAGTCTGCATTTTTCACACCCAGGGAAAGTCAGACTGTCAAGGGATGCTCAGGATCCTGCCCTGTACTCTACTGCCCCACTCTCTTCCAAAATGGGTCAGATGACGTGGGGTGGGTTGGGTTGGGGTGGGGGTTGGGAACCAGTCGGAGAGAGTCCTTAACAATTGGGGGAAAAAAGCAGCCACTCCCCCGCCTGTGTCCTAAAGACCCCCAGTCCTGTTTGGGCAAAAAAGCTGGGACTTCTGACTCTACTGTCCCAGGGAGCCCCTAACTCTAATCCACAGTCTTGAAGGACTATTTTAGGATTTAGGATTTAGGATTAATTTAAGGGGTGTCTCCTCACTCATCCCAGCACCTGGCTGAGCAAAGTGGCAGTATGAGCCAGTGGTTTCAGAAGCCTGGGGAAGTCAGAGGCTGGGCTGGGCTGCATTCCTGTGCTGTAGCCAGGACTCTACTGACCCACCCTGGGCTATGGTAAAAGAACATGGGTGGGGAAACACATGGGGGGGGGGAGTTTTCTCAACAATCCATCCAAAGAGGTGCTTTAGATGGTTCTGCTTCTCTTTCTCAGTCAGTTTTGTATATGCAGGCAAGGCAAGCAACTGAAGTAGTTTCTATTCTTTTTTTTTAAACATTATTTTATTTGGTCATTTCCAAACATTATTCATTGGAAACAAAGATCATTTTCTTTTCCTCACCCCCCCCCCCCGCCCCTTCCCACCACCTCTCCCATAGCCAATGCATGATTCCACTGGTTATCACATGTGTTCTTGACTAGAACCCATTTCCGTGTTGTTGGTATTTGCATTAGAGTGTTCATTTAGAGTCTCTCCTCAGTCATATCCCCTCCACCCCTGTAGTCAAGCAGGTGCTTTTCATCAGTGTTTTTACTCCCACAGTTTATCCTCTACTTGTGCATAGTGTTTTTTAGATCCCTGCAGATTGTTCAGGGACATTGCAATGACCCTAATGGAGAAGTCCATTACCTTCTATTGTACCACAGTGTATCAGTCTCTGTGTATAATGATTTCCTGGTTCTGCTCCTTTCACTCTGCATCAATTCCTGGAGGTTGTTCCAGACTCCATTGAATTCCTCCACTTTGTTATTCCTTTGAGCACAATAGTATTCCATCACCAACATTTACCACAATTTGTTCAGCCATTCCCCAATTGAAGGGCGTCCCCTCATTTTCCAATTTTTGGCCACCACAAAGAGTGCAGCTAAGAATATTCTTATACAAGTCTTTTTCCTTATTATCTCTTTGGGGTATAAACCCAGCAGTGCTATGACTGGATCAAAGGGCAGACAGTCCTTTATCGCCCTTTGCGCATAGTTCCAAATTGCCCTCCACAATGGTTGGATCAATTCACAACTCCACCAGCAATGAATTAGTGTCCTTACTTTGCCCCATCCCCTCCAGCATTCATTACTTTCCATAGCTGTCATGTTAGCCAATCTGCAGGTGTGAGGTGATACCTCAAAGTTGTTTTGATTTACATCTCTCTGATTATAAGAGATTTAGAGCATTTTTTCATGTGCTTATTAATAGTTTTGATTTATTTATCTGGAAACTGCCTATTCATGTCCCTTGCCCATTTATCAATTAGAGAATGGCTTGATTTTTTGTACAATTGATTTAGCTCTTTGTAAATTTGAGTAATTAAACCTTTGTCAGAGGTTTTTTTATGAAGATTGCTTTCCAATTTGTTGCTTTCCTTCTGATTTTAGTCATTGGTTTTGTTTGTACAAAACCTTTTTAATTTGATGTATTCCAAATTATTTATTTTGCATTTTGTGACTCTTTCTAAGTCTTGCTTGGTTTTAAAATCTTTCCCTTCCCAAAGGTCTGACATGTATACTATTCTGTGTTTACCCAATTTACTTATGGTTTCCTTCTTTATGTTCAAGTCATTCACCCATTTTGAATTTATCTTGGTGTAGGGTGTGAGGTGTTGATCAATTCCTAATCTCTCCCACACTGTCTTCCAATTTTCCCAGCAATTTTTATCGAATAGTGGATTTTTGTCCCAAAAGCTGGGATCTTTGGGTTTATCGTATACTGTCTTGCTGAGGTTGCTTGACCCCAGTCTATTCCACTGATCCTCCTTTCTGTCTCTTAGCCAGTACCAAATTGTTTTGATGACTGCTGCTTTATAATATAGTTTGAGATCTGGGACTGCAAGGCCCCATTCCTTTGTATTTTTTTTTTCATTATTTCCCTGAATATCCTTGATCCTTTGTTCTTCCAAATGAACTTTGTTATGGTTTTTTCTAAATCAGTAAAAAAAATTTTTTGGAAGTTCAATGCATATGGCACTAAATAGATAAATGAGTTTGGGTAGGATGGTCATTTTTATTATATTGGCTCGTCCTACCCATGAGCAGTTAATGTTTTTCCAATTGTTCAAGTCTAGTTTTAGTTGTGTGGAGAGTGTTTTGTAGTTGTGTTAATAGTTTCTATTCTTAAGCTTATCTAAGCACTTATTTAAAACTTTGCAGAAAAAAATTAAAGTTCCTAAAAAAAGATCCCTGACTAATGGTTGCCATCTATAAGAATTGAAATAATATTTCAACCCAGATATATATTTATTTATTTATTATTAGAAAGGGTAGACAATTATTCCTCTAAGTAATCTGACCATGTGTTGCTTAGCCTGCAAGTCTCTTCCTCTTTCCCTTCATCTGTCTGCTTTGTTCCTGACTTTTTCCTTCTTCCTTCTCTTTTCGCTTCTCCCCACCTCAATCCCAAAGCCTTGACTTTCATTGACATACAACACATACAGGGACACAAACCTGGTGCAACTGTGTTATGTTAGGTAAAGCCTCCCGCCAGCGAGAAGCTTTATGGTAGGAAAATAGAAAAGGGATAGAAGTTTTGGATCCTGCGAAGGGCGAGAAGGAGCCAAGCTTTTGAGATGTCAATAATAAGTCAGTAATCAAATATTATTAATATTTGGGAGCTTCAGCCATGCTCCAATCAATGGACATCACTGAAATGCTATTTTCCACCCAGAGATCCTGTTTAACACTACACTGGTCAGAGATGATATAGCTCAGCTGGGAGAATGAATGGAGACTAATAGAATTAGAGAATGCTAGGTATTAGCATTGAAAAAGAAAGAGAGAGACACCTGGATGAAGGCCAGGCCTCAGGTAAAGATAGAGAGGAGAGAGAAAGGTGGAGATAGCAAACCTGTAGCTGGTCCAAGAAGGAGGAGCTGTAGAAGGAGAGGGAGAAGAAGAGGAGAGAGAAGAAGAGGAGGAGCTGGCCACGGCTTTCCAATTTATTGTCTTTGATATGCAAACAAACTCAATACATATTGATAAGTTACATGATGCCTCAATGCATATAGATGAGTTAAATAGTATATTGCCATTGGATAACTGCAAATCGTGATAAGGTGAAGGTGGGGTTTTTATCCTCAGGTGAGTGAGACAAAAGGAAACAGGGTTTCGCACCCTAAGTTCAGCCCTGCTAGGAACAGAGTTCATTGCCATGCGTAGGATGGCCATCTGCCCATTCACAAACCTTGCCTCTTTATAATACCTATGGGCTGGACTGCTACATTAGGAATGTCTGATGATGGACAGGTCAAGCAACCCAGGAGGGGGAGGGAATGAACTTCCTTGACATAGATATATTTTTTACCTTTCCACTATCACTATACTGAACAAAATATTGTAAAGTCCACAAACAGATTTTTCTTCCATTTTGCATTTGCACTTAACAGTGTCACATAGATGATGACTGAACTCAACCTGGCTAACAACCTTTGGAGAATTGAATGAGCTAAGAATTTAAATGGTAATTATAAGGCGTCTTCAGAAACAATTTTAATTAACTAGTGGTTTCTTATGGATGATTTTTAAATATTTATATTATAAAGAATGTTGTATTAAAGGTAGAGAAACAAAGAAATGTTCCTACAAAGGTGTTTCTTTGAATCAGGAAGCCAAAAAGAGCTCCTGCAAAACTTCAGTTTAATTTACTTCCTCTAGAACAATCTAGATTTCTTGGTGATGTTCTAGATCCAAATATGATTTACTTTGTTTAAAAATATATTTGTCACAGTTGATATATTTGCTACATCTGTAAAAATTATGACAAATATCCATCAGTTCATAGATATTTTTTGTCATACAGCTACTTATATGAAATATGATAGTGGATTTGTTTGCTATTGTAATTAACTGGGCTATTGTGAATTTTGAACTAACAGCATTGAGAAGATTTTTCTTTAAAGTTTTTGGATTTTGCAGTAATATAAGTTTAAAATACATTTGTTCTAATATCAATGTATATCCCAAAAGTTTTAGACTATAAAAATGATGCCATTGTTTGCTTTAAAAATTATGGGACTTTGCTTAATGATTTTGTCTGATTCCAGCAGAAGGGAATACAAAAAGAGTCATTGCCCAGTGCCAAAGAAGCACAAAGCTAAACTGCATAGTGCCAAATGATCACAAGGTCAAAGAGACCAACCAATCCCATTGGGATTGATGATATTTTCGGCCAAGACAAGAGGACTTGAAATTGTTTGGGGTTTGAGGTTGTGGCTGTTTTGACATATGTCAAAGGCACATCGTCCTTGTACCACATTCTACCAAGTATCTCAAATTTGACTCTAGCCTGGCTCTTATAAAATAGTCCCTATTTTGTCTTTCATTGTGTGACAAAACTTTCTGTAGTCCTGGCTGCTGATTGGGTAAATGCATAATTGCTTAAATCACTTTAATTGGGCCCTGATTCAATCTTATAGGTTTATTTTCCTTTACTTAAAATTTTTACACATAAGACTTTAATAGTCTATATTTCATCCAGAAATTATTTTTTCTTTTTTCTTTGGATTATTAAAATATTTTTTATTTTTCCTGTCAATTGATTCATATACCTCATAACTCAGCCCTACACCCTTAAGTGATCCCAGTGTTTTTCAACCCCCCTCTTCAGAGGGTAATGTATTATTATTCTAAAATGCAAACATTTAAATTCTTTTCAAGAGTAATTTTAGAATAGGAAACATGCTACCTTTCCAAATCCAGAAAATGAACTGTTTGGAGAAGGCACCATTAAGATGCCTGCATAGACCACATGCTGCACCAGAAGATCCAGAGTAAACTTTTGGATGTGGTGATTTGAACTGTATGGGGTTGAATGCATTTGTTTTGTGTGTATACTCTTATGCCAAAGGAGATTGTCCCCTAACTGGCTTTTTGTAATGTACCTAGAAATCATTGATTTTGTTCTCTTTTCCTTTTATCCTCAAATTGTTGTAATTTCAAAGTTGGTTATCTTTATAAGATTAATTGGAGAGACTAATCTTCCATGGATCTCAGGGGGTAATGTATAATTGAAAATCTTTTGCCCTAAAAAAGAACTACATTTCACTGGAGCTCACTGACTTCTTGTCATTACGTACTTCCTGTAGACAGGGGATATTAGGCAGGGGCATGGAGGGTCCTGGCTCTTTACTTCCTGTCCTGATCTTGGTGGTGGTAAGACAAGCACTTCAACTGACTGATCAACCATGGTTATGTGGTCTTTATTTTGTATCCTTTTTATTCCTTGATTTCTAATGATCATTAATAAACCTCCTAAAATATAATATTTTATTATTATGAGATTTAATTTTAATTTTTATAGCAGAGATAATAAGACAATAACAACAATTATAAAATAGGTAACATCATAGTGGTTCATTAAGTTTGGCAAAATTTTTTACAAATACCATCTCAATATGTTTTCACAACAACCCTAAAAAGGTAGCTGTTGTTATTATCACCATTTATAGTAATGAAAACTGAAGCAAACAGACGTTTTATAACTCACCATAAGAACCTGTGGCTAGATTGGAACTTGAGTCTTTCTACCTCTACATCTACCACTGTATATCCTGCATCACCTAGTTGCTTTCAATCTATTAAAACTTCAGTTGAGAATACAATCAAAACAGAAAAATGTTCTTCAAGTTGCCTTAGGTGATAGAATTGGTTAAGAAAATAATGGTAATTAGCTAATAAAGGGGAAAACATCTTAAAGTCAGTTTTAAGGGTGAAAGGAAGAGAAGTAATTTGGGTAAAGTCAAAAGAAATTTGCCTCTCTCCACTCTGCTCTATCTGATACGTGATGGTAAGAATCAGAATCTCCAGGTCTCCTTTCAGACTTCTCAATGTTGTTCTCACACTTGTAGTGAATCCAAATTGTTTCATGTTAAATTCAAACTCCTAATTCTATGATTCAATGTCCTTCACCTAGTGGCCTATCACAACTGAAGAATTAAAATGAAGCCTTTTCACATTTATTTCAAATCATTCATAAGGGGAAAAAATGACTGATGTATATTGTCTGTACTTCTAAGAGTCAAAAGATTTTTTTCTCTATGATTTGTTATGTAAACATAGTTAATCACTATGTAAATATAGTACTCAAGTATTAAGAATAGTTGAGATTCTTCTTAATAACCATATTGAAATAAAGAACATGTAGGAATGATTTTCATGAATATATGTAAAGATAATTAAATGCATTACCAAGGCAAGGCTTAATACAAGCACCATATTTGCATAACCACCTATTATGTTTACATAGTCATGAGGCAAACTGTTAACCCATGCTCTACAACTCATTCAGAGACTCAGCACTCAGGGAGTTATTATAAATATAATAAATAAAATTTTACATAATGTGTAAAAAAAACTTTCACCGAGATATTCATTTACTATTTTTGTTGCTTCCGTAGAGATGGGAACATAGGATCATATGGGGTGGTCTTAGAGATAATCTTGTCAAATAAACAGTCCACAACATCCCCAAGTGAAGTCACAATTGGATTAAAAATGTAATTAGCAAATATTTAGTCAAATAAATCAGTTGTAAAAAGAAATAAACAAACATGTAGGTTTTAAAAAGTCAATATGCAATACAGGGATCTTTATGCATGGTTTTGTGGCCAATATTTCTGTTTAAATATAGCACCTTGGATCTAGTCCTTGACTTTCATTTTATTGAGGGGGGAACCAAAGAACAGAAGGATAAAATGATTTGTTCAAGGTTATAGAGTCATGAATGACAGATCAGGAATCTGTACCTAGGTCTTCTCATTTCAGTTCTCTACCAGTTCCCAAACACTGATATTTGTAGTTTCATCCATAGATAGTTTTTAGGTGTTCAATAAAAAAAGTTTTGATAAACTGTCAGAGAGAGGCTGAATATCAAAAGCTAGATGAGACACTAGTCATTTTAGGTGAAAAGATATGTTCTAAAATATTTATGGCAGTTCCTTTTGTGTTGCCAAAGCACTGGAAACTGAAGAGATGTCCATCAATGGGGAATGGCTGAACAAGTTGTATGCTTGTAATAGAATACTATTGTGTCATATGAAAAGAAAAACAGGATGATCACAAAAAACCTGGGAAAAACATAAGAAGTGATGCAAAGTCAGGTGTGTAGAATCAAGAGAAGATTGTACACTGTAATAACAATAATGTATGATGATTGATTGTGAATGACTTAACTATTATCAATAAGGCAAGGATCCAAGACAACTTCAAAGTACTAATGACAAAAATGGAATATCCACTGCCATGGGGGTAGTGGACAGAGTTGGTATGTATATTGAGACATAGTCATTTTTCTCTTTCTTTTTTCCATTAATTTTTTTCCTAGTATAAGCAATATGTTTCTTGTTTGGCAACCTCACAAATAGGAAAATATGTATTATATGCTAATATGTATACAACTACATCATAATATTTGTTTTCTTGGGGAAGGTGGATGAATGGAAGGGATGTAAAGAACATGGATTGCAAAATGTGAGGAAATAATTATTAAAAATTGTATCATTATGTAACCTGGAAAAATAAAAATTAAAATGCATCTGAGTAAAGGAAAAATCAGTAACAGTAGTATTAATTGGACTAAAAGCTAAAACATCAGATGGATTTGCCAAATCTAAGAATCAGACTTGGAAAAATAAAGAAATCCAAACCAGAAAGGGAATCACTAGTTTAGAGTAAACTTCAGAAATAAGAAATAAGTCAACCTTATATGATTTAGAAACAGTTTATAGATGAGATTAATGTGCTCTTCTTGGCATCATTATGATATAACCAAATCAAAATGTAATAAGTGGAAAGTAATCTCTATATGAATAAAATATCATTAAAAAATCAATCTCTTTTAAGTGAATATGAATCACTTTCTCAGAGCCTACTCATCACTAAGTGATTTGATAAAAGCATTTCTGAACTTGCAATATTTAACATGAGACCTTGAATCACAGTGACCCTATCAGAGTAAAGCACCATATGTATGGTCTCGCTTGACTCTGCTAACTAGGCTTGAACTTTTTTCAACTATATTTAAAGAAATGCTTTATATGAGTAATCAAAGGTATATCTGGGTAGAGAAAAATCATGAATGGTATTCAGTCACTAGGTTTATCTCATCCTAGTTTATGATTTAAGTCTCTAAAGCCAGATAAAACTTCTGTAATTATCTAGTTCTCTATTCATAAACTATTCAAAGTTCTTTCTTTTTCTCATTGCTAATTAAACATTACCAATACATAGTTATAAACTGTTTTTTTCCTGAAGTTTCTGCCATTGTGAGTCTGTTATATATGAGTGCTAAAGTCCAGTGAGCACATTAAGACTATTTGTGGATTGAAACACTGAAATTGGCAGTCTCCTGAGGATAGCAAAAAGGTTTTTTGGGGTTGGGTGGGGAGAGTAGGATCAAAGAATGGGTAGGAATGTTGCTTTTTGAATATGGATCAATGAAATATTAGTAATTGAATACTTACAAGTAAGGTGATAATAAAAGCATAAGAGTAAAATAAGAGAAAAACTACCAGATCTTAGTGATTGAGGGGACTGAGGTATAGCTAGGCATTAAATAGATTAGGAAAGAAGATTCATTGTTAAAAATTAATTATATTTTTTCCACCTATCTCAGCACATCCTTCCCCTACCCACACTATAGAAGGCATTAAATGGCAAACAAATATGTGTGTATGTATGTGTATTTATGCACACACATGCAGATTATGTCTTTGGTATTTCTATTTTTCAATTAATTCACTCTCTGGTGATGAATGTTCCCAATGTTCTTCAGACATTAAGTCTGTAGCTGTATGTCAGGTTCTCTTGGCTTCACTCATTTCACTCTTAATTATCTTATGTAGTTCTTTCTAAGCTTTTAAAAAAAAAGTTAAATTGTGCATTGTTTCTTATGGTAGTATCTTATCACAATCATATTCTATAATTTGTTTAGCTGTTCTTTAATTGATGGGCATCCCTTCAATTTCCTGTTCTCTGCTACCACAAAGAGAGCTGCTATAAGTACTTTGGAACATCCCTTTTCCCTGAGAAGATTCATTTTTTCACCTAGCCTTTTGCAATACCACAAATTAGCTCATGATAGCTCAAAACAACTATTACAGAAGTTTAATTTTGAAATATTTCTGAAAAGCATTCATCAGAGCCATGTGAAATAACATATAAGGTAATGAATAATAAATTTTAATAATAGTTATAGTTTATGCCATGCTTTAAGATTTATGAAATATTTCTAATGTTATGACATTTGATCTTTAATACCCTTTGAGATTTTATTATTCTCAATTAACAGATGAGGAAACTGAGCTTGAGATGGGTTAAGCAATTTGCCCTAGGCCACATGGTCAGCAAATATATGAGACAGAATTTGAATTTGAGTATTCTAGACTTTGAGCTCATTACTCTATTCCCTATGCCACCTAGGACCAAAATAGAAGAAAGATTCCTTATCTACAGAAAAAGAAGAGACATCACTTAGAGAGTGTAATGTCTGAAGGGGAGAAAGAACAAACAAGGACACAAATGAAGGTGAGAATGTTATCAATATACAACATGACAAGATGAAAACACCGAAGAGAATTTTTAAATGAGAACTGAACATTTGTAGTAATTGTGAGTATAATAGCAGAGTAAGAATGATAGTCTATGGAGGTGTAGAGCTGGAAGGTTATGTTCTGAAAGACTATAGGAAAGAAAATGGTATGCTTCATAATGGTGTTGCATAAAAGCAACATTTATCTTCATTTAATCAACTGATTGACAAAAGCTCTCAAATATAGAGTAGAGATAAGTCTGAGAAATAGTTAATGAAGATGAGATAGCAAGATACTAACAGGGGCACAGAACTGAGAGAGAGAAATTCACATGGATAGTGGAAATGATCCAGCATGTCACCTGATCTTTCTTTAGAAATATAAATTAAAACTGATATAGAGGAATTGAATGATGAATTAGGAATGAACATTGGTTGTCTAGGAAGGACTACCATTTATTTGCTCCTGGTTTGACCAACTTGCAGATAAATAAAAGCTCACCTATATTTCCCACTTACCTATTTCTAGTGCAAAAAAAAAATACCTAGGGATAAAAGAAATAAAATGAACATTGTTAACTAAATTATTTTTTGCCTTGAGCAAGCAAAGAGTTTTTTTTTAAAATAATCTGAATATTTAAAATTTTTTTACCTTTTACTTATCATCCAATGCCTGGGGATTTTAAGCCATTTTCATTGTTGTTATTTATCTTTCCAAATGTTTGACTCATGCTCTTTTCTTTTTATTTTTAAAATCCCTGAATCTTCTCAATAATACCCCACCTCCTTCAACAAAATTATTTTTTGTAACAAATATATACATATAATATAGGTATTATCAAGAAAAAGAAATAAGCATAATGGACATGATGGTAAATATGCTATTCTACATCTATAATTCATCTTTTCTCTGCTAAGAGATGGGACACATGTTTGATTATCAGTTCTCCACTGTCATGATTAGACACTTTATCATTCAGACTTTTGGGAAAGTTTGCCTCATTGTTTTACTTTATATTATTGTGGAAATTATACAAAAATTATTTTCATGATCTGTTTTTATTTTTCCATATCCATGCAAATAACAGGGCAGTTGTTTTAAGGCGGTATTTTCTTAAAATCTTTGAAATACTTATAACACTTGCTGTTTTGGTTGTATAAGAAACAACAATTTGAAGTTTAAATGCTTTGAGATTTGGGGGTGAAAAGCTTAATAAAAATAATAGAATGACATTATATTTTTATGATTAAAACATAGATTGAATTAAAAAATTTTCCCTTTGTAAAAATCTAAATCTTGGTAAATTTTTTAACTAAGTGTGACTCTTCTGATTTATCTACATTCAAAAATCTTCTATCCACAACTTCATATTGTTTTATTTTTTTAGTCTTGAGCAACTCTCATTTGGATGAGCAGATTTTACTACAGCTCCTCCCCAAAAAAGAAAAGTAATCCTCACCTTTGCACTTAAGTAATTATGGAAAATTTCAATCTCAAGCATATCTTTTGGCAAATTGGAGCCAAGTGAAAACAAGGTGCATAATGGAGCCTGAATGTACATGACTACTGTACAGAGTTCACTACTATATATGCTCTAATATATAGTCAAGGGGTAATTTCACAACTGGTATGTTTTCTGCTGACCTGAAACTGAAGTGGAGGGAATAATCCAAGAGTTTGTTGAGCAAAGAGCATCAAAAAGATTTAGTTAAAATGGTGTGCATGGACTGGTAGATGAAATTTTCTGGACTGAAACCTAGAAATTCTCTTTAAATTTATGAGCATAAGGAGCCAAATTTGATAAGACAGAAGAAAAATCAGTGCAGATCAGCAAAGCAGAAAGCATTTCCTTAAAGCACCTTCTTTTCCATACTGTATTATTTACTTAGAGTTGGCATTTAACCTTGAGTTGTGTTACTCTCCTAGCTCAACCGACTATTCAAAATACACTTGAAGATTGCATGTTCTTCAAAGGCACACTTCCCATCAATGTGTAAATTGGCTTTTGCTCAATGGGGGTTAGTGTTGAGAGAATTAAGGGGATTGGGTTAGAGAGTAGTTAATTGTGGGAATTTAGTGAGCTACACGTGACTGTGTTTTGTGATTCTGAGTCTATTCCAAATTCTATCTTGTGAAAAAAATTTATTTAGTTGTGGGAACTGGGAGAAAACCTTATTGCAAAGTTTCGACTTAGCTCTGAGTGTCTGGGAAACTGGACCACTTATACCTGCTATCTATCTATCTATCTATCTATCTATCTATCTATCTATCTATCTATCTATCTATCTATTTATTTATTTGTTTATTTATACATACATACATACATACATACATACATACATATATATCCTTACCTTCCATCTTAGAATCAATACTGTGTATTGATTCCAAGGTAGAATAGTGGTAAGGGCTAGGCAATGGGGGTCA
Source organism: Monodelphis domestica (assembly GCF_027887165.1). Classification (NCBI taxonomy): domain Eukaryota; kingdom Metazoa; phylum Chordata; class Mammalia; order Didelphimorphia; family Didelphidae; genus Monodelphis; species Monodelphis domestica. The sequence goes on along the minus strand of NC_077229.1, from coordinate 395,896,427 downwards.
AGTGAGTTTCCCGGGGTCACACAGCTAGGAAGTGTGAGGACAGATTTGAACCTAAAACCTCCAATCTCTTGACCTGGCTTTCAATACACTGAGCTACCCTGCCTTCTATACCTGCTATTTAGAGATCCTTAACCAAAGATCTAAGTTATGTTGACCAGAAACCCAGTCAGATCTTAAGACTGAGTTTTCTCATGATTCTACATCTCTAGCAACTTATATTCTTTTTAAAAAGAATTTAAGTTTATTTATTTAATTAATTAAGAATATTTTCCATGGTTACATGAATCATGTTCTTTCCCTCTCCTCCCACTCACTCTCATAGCCAACAAGCAAATCAACTGGGTTTTAGATATGTCATTGAACAAGACCTATTTCTGTATTATTAATATTTACACTAAGGTGATTGTTTAGAGTCTATATACCCAATCACATCCCCATCGAACCATGTGATCAAGTAGTTGCTTCTCTTCTGTGTTTCTACTATCACAGTTCTTTCTCTGGATGTGGATAGCATTCTTTCTCATAAGTTCCTCTGGATTGTCCTGGATTGTTGCATTGCTGCTAGTAGAGAAGTCCATTATATTGGATTGTGCCACAGTGTATCAGTCTCTGTGTACAGTGTTCTCTTGGTTCTCTTTCTTTCACTCTGTATCAATTCCTGGAAATCATTTCAATTCATGTGGAATTCTTCCAGTTCATTATTCCTTTGAGTACAATACTATCCATCACCAACAGATACCATTCCCCAATCAAAGGGTGTCCCCTAATTTTCCAATTATTTGCCACCACAAAGAACATGGCAATACATATTTTTATACAAGCCTTTTTTTCTTATGATCTCTTTGGGGTATAAAACCAAGAATGGTATGGCTAGAAGAAGGGGCAGTCAGTCATTTAGAGATCTTTGGGCATAGTTCAAATTTCCTTCCAGAATTGTTGGGTCAATTCAAAACTCCACCAGCAATGCATTAATTTCCCAATTTTGTCACATCTCCAACATTCATTACTTTCCTTTGTTCTCATATTAACTAATCTTCTAGGTGTGAGGTGGTACCTCAGAGTTGTTTTGATTTGCATTTCTCTAATTGTAAGAGATTTAGAATACTTTTTCATGTGCTTATTTGTAGTTTAATTTCTTTATCTGAAATTTTTCTATTCATGTTCCTTGTCCATCTGTGAGTTGGTGAATGGCTGATTTCTTGTACAATTGATTTTGCTCCTTATAAATTTGAGTAATTAGATCTTTGTCAGAGGTTTTTATTACAAATTTCCCCCCATTTTGTTGCTTCCCTTCTAATTTTGGTTGCATTGGTTTTGTTTGTACAAACCCTTTTTAATTTAATGTAATCAAAGTTATTTATTTTACATTTTATAAAATTCTCTATCTTTTGCTTGGTCTTAACTTTCCTTTCCCATAGATTGAACTGTTAAACTATCCTATGTTCATCTGATTTACTTATACTTTCCTTTTTTATATTTAAGTCATTTACACATTCTGAATATATCTTTGTGTAGAGTGTGAGATGATTATCTAAACCTAATCTTTCCTGTACTGTTTTCCAGTTTTCCCAGCAATTTTTGTCAAATAGTGAGTTCTTGTCCCAAAAGCTGGGATCTTTAGATTTATCGAACACTAGCTTGCTGAGGTCATTTACCACAATTCTATTCCACTGATAATCCCTTCTGACTCTTAGACATATTGTTTTGATGACTACTGCTTTATAGTAGTTTAAGATCTGGTACTGTTAGACCTCCATTCTTCACATTTTTTTTCACTATTTCCCTGATATTCTTGATCTTTTGTTCTTCCAAATGAACTTTGTTATAATTTTTTCTAATTCAGTAAAAGAAGTTTCTTGGTAGGTTGATAGGTATGGCACTGAATAATTAAATTAATTTGGATAGAATTGTCATTTTTATTATTTTAGCTTGTCTTACCCATAAGCATTTACTACTTTTCCAATTGCTTAGATCTAGTTTTAATTGTGTGAAAAATATTTTGTAGTTGTGCTCATATAATTCTTGTGTTTGTCTTGGCAGATAGATTACTAAATATTTTATATTATCTAGCGTGATTTTAAATGGAATTTCTCTTTCTAACTCTTGCTGCCAGGATGTGTTGGAAATAGAAATGTTCATTATTTATGTGGGTTTATTTTGTATCCTGCAACTTTGCTAATGTTGTTAATTATTTCCACCTGCTTTTTAGTTGATTCATTAGGATTCTTGAAGTAGACCATCATATCATCTGCAAAGAGTGATAGTTTAATCTCCTCATTGCCTATTTTAATACCTTCAATTTCATTTTCTTCTTTAATTACTAGTGCTAGTGTTTCTAGTAAAATGTTAAAAAATAGAGGTGATAATAGGCATCCTTGTTTCACTTCTGATCTTATTGGGAAGATTTCTAGTTTATCCCCATTGCAGATGATGCTTGCTGATGGTTTTGGATAGAAAATATTTATTATTTTTAGGAAAGACCCTTCAATTCCTATACTTTCTAATGTTTTCAATAGGAAGAAGTGCTGTATTTTGTCAAAGGCTTTTTCTGCATCTATTGAGATAATTATGTGATTTTTATTGATTTGCTTGTTGATATGGTCGATTATGTGGATGGTTTTCTTAATATTAAACCAGTCTTACACTCCTGATATAAATCCCACGTTATCATAAATAAATAACCCTAATGATCACTTGCTGGAGTCTTTTTTTTTAAATAATATTTTATTTGATCATTTCCAAGCATTATTCATTAAAGACAAAGATCATTTTGTTTTCCTCCCCCCACACCCCCCATAGCCGACGCGTGATTCCACTGGGTGTCACATGTGTTCTTGATTCGAACCCATTTCTATATTGTCAATATTTGCATTAGAGTTTCGTTTAGAGTCTCTCCTCTGTCATGTCCCCTCAACCGCTGTAGTCAGGCAGTTGCTTTTCCTCGGTGTTTCCACTCCCATAGTTTATCCTTTGCTTATGAATAGTGTTTTTTCTCCTAGATCCCTGCAGATTGTTTCAGGACATTACACCACCACCAATGGAGAAGTCCATTACATTCGATTATACCACAGTGTATTAGTCTCTGTGTACAATGTTCTCCTGGTTCTGCTCCTCTCGCTCTGCATCACTTCCTGGAGGTCGTTCCAGTCTCCATGGAATTCCTCCACTTTATTATTCCTTTTAGCACAATAGTATTCCATCACCAACATATACCACAATTTGCTCAGCCATTCCCCATTTGATGGGCATCCCCTTGTTTTCCAGTTTTTGGCCAACACAAAGAGCGCAGCTATGAATATTTTTGTACAAGTCTTTTTGTCCATTATCTCTTTGGGGTACAGACCCAGCAGTGCTATGGCTGGATCAAAGGGTAGACATTCTTTTGTCGCCCTTTAGACATAGTTCCAAATTGCCCTCCAGAATGGTTGGATCAGTTCACAACTCCACCAGCAATGAATTAATGTCCCTACTTCACCACATCCCCTCCAGCATTCATTACTTTCCTTTGCTATCATGTTAGCCAATCTGCTTGGTGTGAGGTGATACCTCAGAGTTGTTTTGATTTGCATCTCTCTGATTATAAGAGATTTAGAACACTTCTTCATGTGCTTATTAGTAGTTTTGATTTCTTTATCTGAAAAATGCCTATCCATGTCCCTTGCCCATTTATCAATTGGAGAATGGCTTGATTTTTTGTACAATTGATTTAGCTCTTTATAAATTTGAGTAATTAAACCTTTGTCAGAGGTTTCTATGAAGATTTTTTCCCAATTTGTTGTTTCCCTTCTGATTTTAGTTACATTGGTTTTGTTTGTATAAAAGCTTTTTAATTTGATGTAGTCAAAATTATTTATTTTACATTTTGTGATTCTTTCTATGTCTTGCTTGGTTTTAAAGCCTTTCCCCTCCCAAAGGTCTGACATGTATACTATTCTGTGTTTACCCAATTTACTTACGGTTTCCTTCTTTATGTTTAAGTCATTCACCCATTTTGAATTTATCTTGGTGTAGGGTGTGAGGTGTTGATCTATTCCTAATCTCTCCCATACTGTCTTCTAATTTTCCCAACAGTTTTTATCGAATAGTGGATTTTTGTCCCAAAAGCTGGGATCTTTGGGTTTATCGTATACTGTCTTGCTGAGGTCGCTTGCCCCCAGTCTATTCCACTGATCTTCCTTTCTGTTTCTTAGCCTGTACCAAATTGTTTTGATGACTGCTGCTTTATAATATAGTCTGAGATCTGGGACTGCAAGGCCCCCATCATATGTGTTTTTTTTTTCATTATTTCCCTGGATATCCTTGATCTTTTGTTATTCCAAATGAATTTTGTTATGTTTTTTTCTAAATCAGTAAAGAAATATTTTGGGAGTTCAATGGGTATGGCACTAAATAGATAAATAAGTTTGGGTAGGATGGTCATTTTTATTATATTGGCTCGTCCTATCCATGAGCAGTTAATATTTTTCCAATTGTTCAAGTCTAGTTTTAGTTGTGTGGAGAGTGTTTTGTAGTTGTGTTCATATAGTTCCTGTGTTTGTCTTGGCAGATAGATTCCTAGGTATTTTATTTTGTCTAAGGTGATTTGGAATGGGATTTCTCTTTCTAGTTTTTGCTGCTGAGCTGTGTTGGAGATATATAGAAAAGCTGATCACTTATGTGGGTTTATTTTGTATCCTGCAACTTTGCTAAAATTGTTGATTATTTCAATTAGCTTTTTGGTTGAATCTCTAGGGTTCTGTAAGTAGACCATCATGTCATCTGCAAAGAGGGATAACTTGGTCTCCTCCTTGCCTATTTTGATGCCTTCAGTTTCTTTTTCTTCTCTAATTGCTACTGCTAGTGTTTCTAGTACAATGTCAAATAGTAGAGGTGATAATGGGCATCCTTGTTTCACTCCTGATCTTATTGGGAATGCATCTAGTTTATCCCCATTGCAGATGATATTAGCTGATGGTTTTAGATATATACTGTTTATTATTTTTAGGAATGACCCTTCTATTCTTATGCTTTCTAGTGTTTTTAATATGAATGGGTGATGTATTTTTTGAAAGGCTTTTTCTGGATCTATTGAGATAATCATGTGGTTCTTGTTGGTTTGCTTGTTGATGTGGTCAATTATGTGGATGGCTTTTCTAATAGTGAATCAGCCCTGCATCCCTGGTATAAATCCTACTTGATCATGGTGGATGACCCTTCTGATCACTTGTTGGAGTCTTTTTACTAGTATCCTATTTAAGATTTTTGCATCTATATTCATTAGGGAGATTGGTCTATAGTTTTCTTTCTCCGTTTTTGACCTGCCTGGTTTTGGAATCAGTACCATGTTTGTGTCATAAAAGGAGTTTGGTAGAACTCCCTCTTTGCTTATTATGTCAAATAGTTTGTATAGTATTGGGATTAACTGTTCTCTGAATGTTTGATAGAATTCACTGGTGAATCCATCAGGCCCTGGGGATTTTTTCTTAGGAACTCCTTTGATGGCTTGTTGGATTTCATTTTATGATATGGGATTATTTAAGAATTCTATTTCCTCTTCTGTTAGTCTAGGCAGTTTGTATTTCTGTATATATTCACCGATATCACCTAAATTGGTGTATATATTGCCATATATGGCCAATATTGCCATATTGCCATATATATTTGCCATGGGCAAAGTAATTTCTAATGATTGCCTTAATTTCCTCTTCATCGGAGGTGCTGTCCCCCTTTTCATCTTTGATGCTGTTAATTTGCTTTTCTTCCTTCCTTTTTTTAATTAGATTGACCAGCACTTTGTCTATTTTGTTTGTTTTTTCAAAGTACCAGCTTCTTGTCTTATTTATTAAATCAATAGTTCTATCACTTTCAATTTTATTAATTTCTCCCTTAATTTTTAGGATTTCTAGTTTGGTTTTCTGCTGGGGGGTTTTAATTTGATCGCTTTTGAGTTTTTTTATTTGTATTTCCAATTGATTGATCTCTGCTCTCTTTAGTTTGTTGATATATGCACTCAGGGATATGAATTTACCTCTGATTACTGCTTGGGCTGCATCCCAAAAGGTTTGAAAGGATTTCTCACCATTGTCATTTTCCTCGATAAAATTATTAATTGTTTCTATGATTTCTTCTCTAACTAAATGATTTTGGAGTATCATATTGTTTAATTTCCAATTAGTTTTTGATTTGGTTTTCCATGTACTTTTACTGATCATTATTTTTATTGCCTTGTGATCTGAGAAGGCTGCATTCATTATTTCTGCTTTTCTGCATTTGTGTGCTATGTTTCTGTGACCTAATGTATGGTCAATTTTTGTGAATGTGCCATGTGGTGCTGAGAAGAAGATATATTCCTTTTTATCCCTATTTATTTTTCTCCATATGTCTATTAATTCTAATTTTTCTAAGATTTCATTCACTTCTTTCAACTGTTTCTTATTTATTTTTTGGTTTGATTTATCTAAGTTTGATAATGGTTGGTTTAAGTCTCCCACTAATATGGTTTTACTGTCTATTTCTTCCTTCAATTCTCCTAGTTTCTCCATTAGAAATTTGGGTGCTATATTATTTGGTGCATACATGTTGATTAGTGATATTTCCTCATTATCTAAAGTCCCTTTTAACAAAATATAATTACCTTTCCTATCCCTTTTGATCAGGTCTATTTTTGCTTTAGCTTTATCAGATATCATGATTACCACTCCTGCCTTCTTTCTGTCAGTCGAGGCCCAGAAGGTCTTACTCCATCCTTTAATTCTGACCTTGTGGGTGTCAACCCACCTCATGTGTGTTTCTTGAAGACAACATATGGTACGATTTTGGATTCTAATCCATTCTACTATTCGTCTACATTTTATGGGTGAGTTCATCCCATTCACGTTCAAAGTTATGACTGTCATTTGTGGACTCCCTGGCATTTTGATATCCTTCCCTGGTTCTAACCTTTTCTTCTTCGGCTCTACCTTTTCGTCCAGTGATTTGCTTAAATTGGTCCCCCTTTTCCCCTCCCTTGATATGTTTCCCTTTTTAGTCCTTCCCTTTTTGTTCCCTTCCCTCCCCCCCCTCTCTTTCCCTCCTTTTTTGTTTTCCCTCTCCCCCTCCCCCCTTTGGTTTTCCCTTCTCCCTACCCTTGTTGGGTAAGATAGAATTCAAGATCCCAATGGATCTGGATGTTTTTCCCTCTCAGAGTTGATTTCCCTCAGAGTAAGGTTTAAGCAAAAGCTCTATTCCTCTTTTTCTTATAGGAGTTTTCTTCCCCTCCCCTTCCCATGTGAATCTTTGTGTGAGAAAGATTATTCTATTTGGTCTTTCTTTTCCCCCTATTTACACATTACATTTTCCCCACATGTTAGTATACATAGATTGATATAAATGTAGTCCTTATAGAAGAGAGTTTGAGTAAAAGAAGAAGATAACATTTTCCTCCTTTTTCCTTTCCTTCATATTTACCTTTTCAGGTATTCCATGCTCTTTGATTTTTGATATTGGACTTTCCACAGAGCTCTGGTCTTTTCTTTGCAAAAAGTTGGAAATCTTCTATTTTGTTGAATGCCCATACTTTCCCTTGGAAGTATATAGTCAGTTTTGCTGGATAGCTGATTCTTGGTTGAAGACCCAGCTCTCTTGCCTTTCTGAAGATCATGTTCCATGCCTTACGATCATTTCGAGTAGAACTTGCAAGGTCTTGTGTGACCCTGATTGGCATTCCTTTATATCTAAATTGTCTTTTTCTGTCTTCTTGTAGGATTTTTTCTTTTGTTTGAGAGTTTTGGAATTTGGCAATTACATTCCTGGGAGTTGTCTTTTGGGGGTTTAGTGTAGAGGGTGTTCTGTGAGCTCTGTCAGTGGCTGTATTACCCCCTTGTTCTAGAATCTCTGGGCAATTTTATTTAATTATATCTTGTATCATGATGTTGAGTTTGCTGTTTATTTCTGGCTTTTCTGGAAGTCCAATTATTCTTAAATTATCTCTTCTCCCTCTAGTTTCCAAATCTGTCACTTTGTCAGTGAGATATTTTATGTTCTCTTCTAATTTTTTGGTCTTTTGGCTTTGCTTTATTAGTTCTTGCTTTAAAGCCTGGTTTTCTTTTACAGTTTGGTCAAACTGGTTTTGTAGATGCGTAAATTTCTTTTGCATTATTTCCCACTTTTTCTCCCAGAAGGCTTCCATCTTTTTGATCATTTCAGATTCAAATTCTTCGTGGGTTTGTGGAGAGTTTCCATTTCCTTTGGAAGGTTTCGGAGCATTTGCTTGTGTTTCCTCTTCTATTTCCTCTGTGTTTTGTATTTTTGCTCCATAAAATGTGTCCAAAGTCGCCCACTTCTTGTTGTTGTTTTTTTTTTTTTTAATTTTGGGACTTTTGTGCTTCTGTGGAGTTTGCCATCTCTATCTGAGTGGGGGTGGGGGGATTAGCTTTTCTTATCTCTGTCTGGTGTTCAGAGGTTTTAGCCCTAGGCAGATTGTCTGTTCTATGCAGTTGTTGTTCTGTCTTCCTGGGAAGCCAGGAGTTGCTGGTGTGTCCCTGTTACTGCCCTCCTCTCCTTGGCACCCTCCTGATGCTTCTCTGTTGCCTTACTTCCATGCTCTAAGCCTAGCTTGGCCCTTGTTCCTGGGCCTTAGCCAGCCAGATGAGCCTGCTCTCTGAGGGGGCAGGGGCCTTGGCTTCCCGGAGCTCTGAGGGCTCCTAATGAGATTAGCTTTCCCTGGGTTGAATTTAGTATGTCTTGAGGCAGGGATTTTTTTCGTGAGACTCTGATGGAAGGATCCAGCCAGGGGGTTATAAGCTCCTCCCTCTCTCTCTGTTTCCCTGCTGTCTGGGTGCCCTCTCAACTCGGTCAGGTTGTTTTCAGGAAGCAGCCTTCTGAATAGCCGGCCCTGGGGTCCTTTTGCCAGCCCTGAGGGTTACTGTTGTTTCCTAAGACCCTGCTCTCTGAGGGGGAGGGGCCGCGGTTTCCCTGGGCTCAGGTCGAGGACTCCTGATAAGATTAGCTTTCCCTGGGTTGAACTGAGATTCGGATGGAAGGTTCCAGCCAGGGGGTTATGAGCTCCCCCGTCTCTCTCTGTTTCCCTGCTGTCTGGGTGCCCCTTCGACTGGGTTAGATTATTTTCAGGAAGCGGCCTTCAGAATAGCAGGCTGTGGGGCTCTGAGGTTGCCTCTGCTGCCTCAGACTCGGACTCGGTGCTCTGGGTTGGCTCTTCCCTCTCAGCTGATTCCATTGAGAGTAATGTTTAAGTATTACCTATTACCATTCTCTTCCTCTCCTTCTTAAAATAGTATTCTTCCCCTCCACCTCCCAAGTGTATCTTTATGTAGTATAATTTATCCTATTTTTCTTATTCCTCCAAATTTTTCTTGGTGCCATCTTTTATTCTCCAACCCCCCCTTTCTTTTCTTACACATCACCTTAAACTACTTAGTAACCCAACCACTACCTATTGTGGAAAGGAGAACTGAAGCACATTTGGAACTTTCTTCTACTGAGGTGGAATAAACAGCAGTTGGAATGTTAGAGAGAAGATATTGACAGGAATTACAGCTGGTGAGGGGAAGGGCAACTTGGAGTGAAAGTTGATCTCGGGGACTCTCTTTCCTGGCCCTCAGACTGGAAGGAGACTCTCTCCCTGTCTCTGGATAAAAGTTCCTCTATTCTTGATTTTCCCAACTGTGTGCTCTACCTGAATTCCTGCAATTGTGCCATTGAACAAAAGGATTTAAGGGGAGTAATTTGAAATGTAAGGTGAATCTTTAGGGCCATCAGCCCAAAGAGACAGGCCCAACCAGCTCTAAATGTCAGAACCCTTTCTTCCTCTTGCTGTCTACTGCTAAAGACTTTGAATTTAAGAAAGCTACCATAGATGAGCATAGATAAGAATAAAGGAAACACTCCACCAGCCTACAAGGACTGGCCTCAGCTCAAAAGCTGAGAGACTCAAACCCCATCTGGGGAAAAGTATAAGGAAATCCTTATTCCTTCTACCCTGATACCTCCCCAATCCCAACCTGTTATTAAAATTCATCTTTATTTAAATAACCACAGTTAGATTAGAGGACTGTAATTTCAGGAGAACGGAGAGGGAGATGAACCTAAGGAGAGCCATTCAACCATAAGTGGTGCTTATCAGACCCCTGCTGGGTGACTTTGGCCTGGGGAGAGGCTTGTCCCTCAGGAGTGTCCATGCTTACCTGCCCTGGGGTATCTTCAACATCAATCAATAAAGAAAACATTCCCTCAGTCTATCATAGGTGACCCATTTCTTGGGAAACCCATTTTTCAAAGATAGCCATCTTAACAGGGGGCATCTCTCCCCTTTTACCTCACCAATAGCCATATTCCCTCTATTCCTTCAGCCACTCCATTCCCTGTTACAAAACCTTCTTTATCCATTGTTCTTTTTCAATCACTCTACAATTTATTACATTATGCATAATTCTTCTAACTACAGTGATAGTGAATACAGTTTTTGAGAGTTACAAATATCATTTTTCCATATAGAATTATAAACAATTTGACTTTACTGAAGCCCTTAAATTTTTTCCCTTCTTTCCTCTTTCTTATTTACTTTTTCATGTTTATCTTGAGTTTCATATTTGGTATCAAATTTTCCATTCAGTTCTGGTCTTTTCTTTACAAATACTTGGAAAATCTTCCCTTTTGTTAAATACCCATTCTTTCCCCTGGAAGTATATAGTCAGTTTGGATGGGTAGGTGATCCTTGGTTGTAAAGCTAATTCTTTTGCCTTTCTGAATATCATATTCCAAGCCTTGTGTGTAAAAGTTAAATTTAGTCTCCTATTTCCAGCTTCCAGGATAGATCACCTTTCTTGTCACTCCCCAGCTTTGATTGTATATAAAATAAATAGATCTTTACAACTCCCAAAGTTAATTAATCGTTTTAGGGTTTTTCTGTAGTTGTTTCAATTGTGTGTGATTCTTTGTGACCCTATTTGGGATTATCTTGGCAAAGATGCTGGGTGGTTGGCCATTTCCTTCTCCAGCTCATTTTATTTTATTTTTTTCCATTTGAATAAGTTTATATAGTCAATTTAGGACATTATTCCTTGGTTACAATAATCACATTATTTCCCTCCCTGCCCTCCACTCACTCTTCCCACTGATAACGTGCAATTTCATATTACTTGTGTCCTTGATCAGAACCTATTTCCATATTGTGGTTTACACTAGGATGTTCATTTACAGTCTACATCCCCAACCATATACCTTCGACCCATGAATTCAAGCAGTCATTTTTCATCCGTATTTTTACTCACACTGTGTTTCCTCTGGATGTGGATAGTGGCTTTTCTCATAGGTTCCTTCAAGTTGTTCAGATTCATTGCATTGCCACTACTGGAGAAGTCCATTACATTCGATTGTACCACCATGTATCAGTCTCTGTACAAAGTTTTCCTGGTTCTGCTCCTCTCACTCTGCATCAATTCAAGGAGATTGTTTCAGTCCCCATGGAATTCCTCCACTTTATTATTCCTTTGAGCACAATAGTATTCCATCACCAACATATACCACAATTTGTTCAGCCATTCCCCAATTGACAGGCATCCCCTCATTTTCCAATTTTTTGACACCACAAAGAGCACAGCTATGAATATTTTTGTACATGCCTTTTTCCTTATTATCTCCTTGGGGTACAAACCCAGCAGTGCTATGGCTGGATCAAAGGGCAGACAGTATTATTGCCCTTTAGGCATAGTTCCAAATTGCCTTCCAGAATGGTTGGATCAATTCACAACTCCACCAACTTTGTCCCAACTTTATCACATCCCCTCCAACATTCATTACTTTCCTTTGCTGTCATGTTAGCCAATCTGGTAGGTATGAGGTGATACCTCGGAGTTGTTTTGATTTAGATTTCTCTGATTATAAGAGATTTAGAACACTTTTTCATGTGCTTATAAATAGTTCTGATATCATTAACTGAAAATTGCCTATTCATGTCCCTTGCCCATTTAATAATTGGAGAATGGCTAGATTTTTTGTACAACTGGTTTAGCTCCTTATAAATCTGAGTAATTAGACCTTTGCCAGAGGTTTTTATATTGAAGATTGCTTCCCAAATTGTTGCTTCCCTTCTAATTTTGGATGCATTAATTTTGTTTGTACAAAGACTTTTTAATTTGATGTAATCAAAATTATTGATTTTACATTTTGTGATTTTTTTCTAGCTCTTGCTTGGTTTTAAAGTCTTTCCTTTCCCAAAGATCTGACAAGTATACTATTTCTTTATCAGTGATTCATTGATTCTGAGTTCTCATCTCTCCCATACTGTCTTCTAATTTTCCCATCAGTTTTTATCAAATAGTGGGTTTTGGTCCCCAAAACTGGGATCTTTGGGTTTATCATAAACTGTCTTGTTGAGGTCATTTACCCCAAGTCTATTCCACTGATCCTTCTTTCTGTCTCTTAGCCACTACCAAATTATTTTGATAACCACTGCTTTATAGTATAGTTTGAGATCAGGGACTGCAAGTCCTCCTTCCTTGCATTTTTTTTTCAAGACTTCCCTGGATATCCTTGATCTTTTGTTCTTCCAAATGAACTTTTTAATGTTTTTTGTTCTATTTCAGTAAAAAATATTTTTGGTCATTCAATGGGTATGGCACTAAATAAGTAAATTAATTTGGGTAGGATTGTCATTTTTGTTATTTTAGCTCGTCCCACCCATGAGCAATCAATATTTTTCCAATTGTTTAGATCTAGTTTTAATTGTGTGGAGAGTGTTTGGTAGTTGTGTTCATATAGTTCCTGTGTTTGTCTTGGCAGATAGATTTCTAAGTATTTTATACTGTCTAGGATGATCTTTTTGCTAGTATCTTATTTAAGATTTTTCTATCTATATTCATTAAGGAGACTGGCCTATAGTTTTCTTTCTCTGTTTGTGACCTGCTTTGGGATAAGTACCATTTTTGTGTCATAAAATGAATTTGGTAGGACTCCTTCTTTGCTTATTCTGTCAAATTGTTTGTATAATATTGGTATTAGTTGTTCTTTGATTGTTTGATAAAATTCATTTGTGAATCCATCTGGACCTGGGGATTTTTTCTTAGGGAGATCTTTGATGGCTTGTTCAATTTCTTTTTCTGATATGGGGTTGTTTAGGTAATTTACTTCCTCCTCTGTTAGTCTAGGCTATTTATATTTTTGTAAGTTTTTATCCATATCAACTAGATTGCCATATTTGTCGCCATATAATTGGGCACAATAATTTTTACTGATTGCCTTAATTTCCTCTTCATTAGAGGTGAGGTCTCCCTTTTCATCTTGGATACTGTCAATTTGGTTTTCTTTTTTTCTTTTTTTAAATTAGGTTGACTAGTACTTTGTCTATTTTATTTGTTTTTTCAAAGTACCAGCTTCTAGTCTGAAGCTTCTAGCTGAAGTGAAATACGTTTTATAACTCCCAACCTTCCCACATTTCTAAATATGTGAATGAAAGTTGGGGCAGTTAATCTCAGGGCATTTGTACCCCTAAAAAGCCTCCAAAAAAGGAGCACCTCTCATTTATACTCTTCAGCTCACTACTTTACTTCCACCAGAATGATATATACATTTCTTGATTATGTTCTTAACCCAACTTGAGTTTTACTTTGTTTAAAAATATTACCAAGGTTGAAAGATTGCTATGTTTGTAAGAACTTGTGACAAATATCCATCAATTCATAGGTTTTTAAAAAATGCCATACAGCAACTTATATGAAATATGATACTGTATTTGTTTGCTATTGTAATTAATTGAGCTATTGAGAATTTTGGGGATATTGATATCTACATCTTTGTACCACTCTTCTTTAAAAATGAAAAATTATTACCCTGTTCAATTCATTTGCTCATACTTACAGTGAATTGTGGCCAGATATGAAGAGGAAATGGATCTCATTTTTTGTGAGAAAGCCTTGTATTCTGTATTTTCTTAGCTGAGAGTGTGTCAATGATTATAAGCTATATTTTTGAATCTTTAAAGACTTTTATTATTTTATTTTCTTGCATGTGCAATATACTATTTCAGTATTTTTTATTTTTTTCTCTCCTTTTTATACTTGAAGCAATGTCACCAGTATTAAGATTTCTTCAACTTTTTGATTTTTCAGTAATATAAGTTTAAGATACATTTGTCAATATATGCCCCAAAAGGCTTGAAACTATAAAAATGATGCCACTAATTGTTTAAAAAAATTATGGGACTTTGCTTAATTATTCTGTCTAATTCTAGGACAAGATATACACAAAAGAGCCATTGCATAGTGCCAATCGAGCACAAGGTCAAAGAGACCAACCAATCCTGGTGGGATTGATGTAATTTTGAGCCTAGACAAAGAGGACTTGAAGGTGTTTGGGGTTTGAGTTTGTGGCTGTTTAACATGTGTTAAAGGCAGGTCTTCCTTGTTCCACATTCTACCAAGTATCTCAACCTTGGCTCCTATAATCTGGTCCCTTTTCTGTCTTTCATTGTGTGGTACCTTTCTGTAGTCCTGGTTACTGACTGGGTAAATGCATCATTGCTTAGATCATTTTGATTGGGCCCTGATTCAAGGACCTATTATAGATTTATTTTTCTTTTACTTGGAGCTTTTACACATAAGACTTTGATACTCTATATTTTCATCCAGTATTTTCTTTTCTTTTGGATTTTTCTGATATCTTTTTAATTTCTCTTGCCAATTGTTTCATATACCTCATACCTCAGCCATGCATCCCTAAGTGATCCTGTATTCTTCAATCACCCTCTTAATGGGGGGATGTAAGATATCATTATTTAAATTGCAAAGTTTAAATTCCTTTTGAGAAGAATTTTAGGTAAAGAAAGATGCCACTTCCCTGAATCCAGAAACTGAACTGTTGGAGAAGACACCATGAAGATACCTCCAGATCACAAGCTGAACAAAAAAAGAAATTGAAATTGAACTTTGGGTGTAGTTGATTGAACATTTATTTGTATGTATACTTTCATGCCAAAAGGGACTCCCCCCTAGTTGGCTTTTTGACGATGCGTCCAGCAATTATTGATTTTGTTCTTTTTTTTCTCTTATCCTCAAATTATTGTAATCTTTAAATTGATTATGTTTTTATGATCCTTTGGGGAAGTCCTTCTTCCCAGAGGATAAAATGGGGGAATTTAAAAATGGAGACTTGAATCCAGGACTTCAATCCCCAGAAATCTTTGCTCCACTTTCCCAGAATGCTTTGTAATATCACTGAATTCTCACCTGGGCCTAGTTCGAGATGGGGTATTTAACCTGATTGGAAAGGCTTCTGGGCCTCTCTCTTTTCTTTCCTGTTTCTACTTGCAAGCAGACATGGCTCTTTTCATAATGTAGGTGAGGTTGTGTTTAGGCCTCTCTGGGGGCCTCTCTGGGCCTAGAAACGTGCTTTCTTATTCTGTAATTTTCTTTAATCCTTAACCTTTAATAAACCTCTAAAAATATAATACTCCTTGCAGAGAGAAACTAATTTCTACCCTGCCTTCAGTTTCCCTAAATTTTAATCTTTACACCTGTCCTCTTGAGGCTTTTGATTGGATTAAAGTCCAGCAGTCAATGAGGGAGGGGTGTGGGCCTGGGCTTCCCTGAGTTCTGAAGACTTTTGATGGGATTAAGTTCAGTTGGTTTGGGATGGGTGTTCTCTGAAGCCAACACCTCCTGCAAGGCTGGAGCAATATGGAGGATCTCCACAGCTGTGGCCAGGCTACCAGCTCTATACTCCCTCTCCAGCTTCTTCCCTGCCATCTGTGTTTGATGCTCTAAGCTTGGCACAGCCCTGCCTGCAAGGTACACCCTCTAGACCAGCACCTTTGCCTGCCCAGAGGTTCCTGCTGCCGCTGGAGGCTCAGTGCTTTAGGTGGGTGGGGGGGAGGGGTCCTGGGACCTTCCTTCTGCCTTCCCCTTAAACTGAGTGTTCCTGGATTCCAGCTTGGGGGGGTATTTTTTAAATTGAGTCCAGCAGGAGGGTTCCTTGGCTCTGTCTTGTTGTTAAGTTTGATTTTCCGTCCTCTAGGAGCATTCAGTTTGTGATCAGTACAGAAGGGTATTCAGAGGTCTGAACTTCTGCTCTTTCTAGGCCACCATCTTGACTCCGCCTCCCTCCATAGACTCTTCAGCTCATTTTACAAAGGAGGAAACTAAGGAAAACAGGGTTAAGTGGCTTTCCCAGGGCTACACAGTCAATAAATGTCTGAGGGAAAATATGAACTCAAGAAGATGAATCTTCCTGCCCAAGTACTCTAGCAACTATTTAGTTGCCCAATAAAAAAAACTTTATTAGACTCAGAGATATTGAGAGCATTAATGTGAAGTTGCAGGAGAAAGATGGATTTAGATTAAATAGTAGAATAGATGGATGATTGGAAAGATGAGATTGCAACACAAAAGAGATTTTCAAGAAAATACAAGAGAGTTGGAATTTTGGTGAACCATCAATCAACCATATGGAGATAAGGTTCCAATAGAATTTTGAAGAGGGCAGTTGGGAAGCCCAGCAGCTTGAACTCATAATCTTTTCTGACTGTGGAAAGGAGGGTTGGAAAAACAAACTCTCTTTGGGCATTGCCTATTCAGGAAACTGAGTGCTGTGGAGACCCTTGGTTTCAATTCAGGAGAAATCTCGTCAGCCTCTTGTGATCAACAAAAGATCTCTTTAGGGAAACTGACTGAGTTTTTTAAATTCAAATTTATACTTCAATCTTCTAATAAACAGGGATAATTCATAAGATTAGGGAAACCTATTTTCCTCTCACCCCCTCCCATCTCCATACTTCCTCTACCTTAAAGAACAAAACCATTTTATTTAAAAGATTTAAATTGTGGGAATAGTTATTGTGGAAACCCTTCAAGCTTACCATTTCTGAGAAGAACCCTTTAGATCAGTTGAGAAAGAGACAGGAAGTGGTGTGTGTGGAGGAACGTAAGATCCAGCCTTTCCTTTTGCTGGCTTCTGGGTGTCTCTATCCCATTACCATAAATATCCTAATATTAGCATCTATTACATGATAGAACAAATTACTGAGGATTATGGCATGTCTTTCTTGGGAAATATATAAGAATAGTATTTATATTCATTTGCCTAGAATAATCCTTCCTCATTGGAGATTGAGGGACAGACCATAATGGCCTCATGAAACTCATTCAGTCTTTTAAGTCATTGATTATTATGCTAAAAAAGAATAAATATGATAGTACCTTATATTTGTTTTGGTTAACAACTGGTCCAACGAGGTGGTACAATGTATAGAGCACTGGCCTTATAGTCAGGGAGACGTGAGTTGGAATCTGGCTTCAGACATTAGCTCTATAACACAGGGAAAAGTCATTTAATCTCTGATTGCCTCAGTCTACTCATCCATAAAATGGGAATAATATCATCTCCCAGGGTTGTTGTGGAGATCAAATGTGGCAATATTTGTAAAGCACCTTTCAAAACTTAAAGTGCTATATAAATGGTAGGTATTACTATGATTAATAATGATATTTTGGTTAAGGGCTATATGGAAGAAAGAACAAGAGGCAGAGAGGCAATAATTTAGTGACAAAAACTGAATTTGAAGTAAAGAAGATATCCCCTTGAATCCTTACTCTGTTTCTTGCTGCCTGTGTGAAAGAGTAATTCACTTAACCTTTTTGCTCCTCAGTTCCTCATTCGTAGAATGAAAGATCTGGACTAGGTAGTCTCTAAGGCAGGGGTCTCCACAATTTTTTACACAGGAGGCCAATTCACTATCTCTCAGACTGTTGGAGGGCCAGACTATTAAACAAACAAACTATGAACAAATCCCTATGCACACTGCACATATCTTATTTTGAAGTTAAAAAACAAAACAAAATGGGAACAAATACAGTATTTAAAATAAAGAACAAGTAAATTTAAATCAACAAACTGACCAGTATTTCAAAGGGAACTATGGGTTTGTTTTTGGCTAATGAGATAGTCGACGTCTGGTTCCATATTTGTCACTGCTAGCCATAAAAAGTGATACAAGTGTGACAAGGAAATCACTTTAAAAGACTGATATATATTAATTTAAGGTCGCCAAGGAATTCAGCTATGTAATTCCTAAATGAAAACTCAAGTCAGCAGTCAACCTTTTATGGAGTTTAATTACAAACAGGATGAAGAAAGGTATTAGAGATAGAGAGAGAGAGGGAGAGAGAAAGGGGAGAGAAGGGAATAGGGCTTAAATACCCCTTCTGTTTAGGCTGGGCCAAAAGGCCCAAGCCCTTAGATAGCTGGGGCAAAGAAAGGAGATCAGTCCCTATTACTCACGTGACCAAAATGGAGAAACAGTCTCAGGAGCCTCCATCTCCAGCTTCTTTCAGAGCAAGCTTCTCAGAGCACCTCTCCAACCACTCAGAGCCAAAACTCTCCAACCAACCACACCTCAGTCCTCAGACCCCTCTCTCTTTAAGCAAACCATCCAAGTTCCCTCCCCTCCATTCTCACATCTACCAATCACTGTCCATGTCTTCCCTGTGCCAATGGTGGCTCTAGCTTAACCCAGGACCGCCCAGAGGTCTGTGGCTTTGCACATGTCTGTTGAAGGTCATATTCTCAAATAATTAAATCTTGATCCTTTGCTACAGCCCTTCCTAAATCCTGTTACCCTGAGTAGGGTAGAGATTGGAATAATTAAATTTTGATCTATGCTGCAGCCCTTCCTAAATCCTGTTAGGACTGAGTAGGGTGGAGATTGTAATTTCCAAGCCCTGGTTCTGTCATTCCAAGTATCTCTATTGTATCAATTCTAAAATCAATCATGACTCAAAAAAATTCCTGTTCTATGCTTAAGCATAGGTCAAAGCCCTTTCCATTGTTCAGCAAAAAGTTTCTGTCCTAAAGTAATCTTAAGAAGGGAGGAGGAGGAACCTCCCATGCCAATGGGGTTCACATTCCAATAGAGTTCCCACTATCAATAGGAAATTTTTCAAGTATGAAATTTCCCAATAGTGAAATTTCCAACATTTATAAGTCTAAGAAATTTTAAGGTTCACACAAGTGTTCATTGGTTAGTCTAGACCTGGTTGGAGATTTCAGATGTTTCATTCTGGAAAAAGTCTGTTCATAGACATAAGTGCTGCCAAAGATGGATGCCATTTTGAGTGCATGGTTCCTGATATTAGGATATGTCTCAGAAGGGAGAGATGCCTGGAAATTAGGCAAGTTGTTTGACTTGAATGTGTATTTTAGAGTCACAATTCTGCAGTTCAACCAATTCCATTTGGTAAATTGTGTAAATTGTGGTAAATTCAATGTCAATAGAAAATGGGTTACAGAAAAGCTGTATGTTCTGTTCAAGGAGACGAAACTCTTTAAATCTGAATTGAAACTCCTATTGCAAATTTTCCAGTGAATCCATACATGCTTCTTTTGGGAATGCAATCAAGAGTTTTTCTGCTAACAGATTTTGAGTTAAGGGAAGATGGCAGAAATTTTCCTTCTTCACTTATTTGATAAGGATGCCTAATTTTACTTCAAATGTTTTCATATATGATTGCATATCACAGATGAGCTTCCCTTTTCATTGAAGTTGCACATTGAAACTGTTGAGTAGCTCTGTTACATCTGTCAGAAAGACATTGAGTGCTGGTACTTCTTTGTTTTTTGAAAGCATAAAAGCTGTAATCTGTGGAAGTAAGTCATAGAAATGTCTCAAAACTCCCCCTTGACTCAGCCAACAGATTTCTGTGTGGTACAGAACACCTTCATTGGCAACATTTAGCTCAGAGAGAAATTCCTGAAATTTTCTGTGGTTTAGTGCAATAGCTTTAATGAAGTTAACACAAGATACCACAATTTTCACCACAGAGTCCCACTTCAGTGATTTACTACATAGCAGTGCTTATTGGCAGATGAGGCAGAGTATGGCTATTGGATGAGAATGGTTACATTTGCCCATCTTTTGGTTAATGTGAGCAATTACTCCTTTCTTAGACATTACCAGAGTAGGAGTTCCATCAGTTGTCACACTGGCTAGTTTAGCCCAGTCCAGCTCCAAATCCATCACATTCTGGGAAACCTTTTCATAGATATCATCTCCTGTAGTTGTTCCTTTGATCCTTTGCAGTGCAGCAAGCTCTTCTGTGACTTTGAGATTATCATTCTTCCCACAAATAAAAATTAGAAGTTGTGCAGAACCACGAACATCATTGCTCTCATTGAGTGCCAAGGAAAAAAGAGGAATATCCTACACCGAGTCAATTTTTCTCTTTCTTGATGTCATTGTTTCCTAGGAATTTCAAATTGCTATTAGTAAAATACATACATACATACATACATACATACAGACATATGTGTATATATACATATATATACATAACTAAAGCCCTAGAAAAACAATATGCCAACAATAATTTTGCCCATACAGAGGCAAACAGACTGTACTGCCTATCAATGCAGTCTGATCTGTGTCCATCAATGCAGCCTTCCTAGTCCACATTTTTTCAGACTCACCAGTGGCCATATTGGTGGAACTCCAATTTTACCTCAGGCTCACACAAGTGAGGTATGGGAACTGATACAATTACAGAGCTGGTTCCTCCACCACCTTTCCAGTTCACACTACCCTGTGTGAATTACACTGCGATCTGTGAATTTACACATGGAATCTGATCACATGGGTAAGACCCATGTGATCAGATTTCACAGCAGTATATAAGAAGGTATGACACAAGTGTATGTCCTCTTGTGGTTTGTATTTATGGATCTGCAATTATAGACCGTAATACAAAAAACACATGCCTCACTTCCCCCACACAGTACAATGGCAACCATACTCCCCTAGATGTACAACATAATGGCACCTAAAAGGGGGAATATGGGAGCCATTGTACTACCATGTTTACCCCAAAATAAGACACTGTCTTATATTAATTTGACCCCCCAAAACAGAGGGTGTCTTATAAAACAGCCAGTGGCAGTGGCGGACTTCTCACAGTAGAGGCCCACCGCTGATGTCACAGGCCAGATCACTGCAATCTGATGCCTGTATTCAGTACTGGAGGCAGTGCTGGGCCCATGACACTGTATACCACTCTCTGGAATAGCAGAGGCTGCAGTGCTGGCTCTGATGGGCCTGTCACACCTTGCACAGGCCCATCACTGCCCCCACTATAAAAGGCAGCAGTATACACAGTGTGGAATCCCCTTCCCCAGATCACCGCTTATCATGCTGACATCTTCCATTGTGCAGCTACATAATCCTTTGCACGGCACCTTGTTCTTATTCAGATACACTCAGAACAAGGTGCCACACAAAGGATTATGTCACCGGAAGTAGTGCTGTATGTGAGCAACACCGCGCTTTGTGGTGCTGCCAGATACAGTGCTCCTCTCACTGACCACCAGTGAAAGAGGTGCCCCTTCCGGAAGGGTGGAGGGGGCCGGATGATGGCCTCAGGGGGCCGCATGTGGCCATAGTTTGGGGACCCCTGCTGTAAGGGCTCGAAGGGTTTTAAATCTATGCTCCCATATACTGTAGTGATACTGGTCTTTCTAGAGTGCTCTAAGGTTACCAGGTACTTGGTATACATTATCTCATTTGACCCTCATAAAAACCTTTTGAGACAGGCAAATATAATCTGCATTTAGTAGACAAAGAAATTGAGGGTCAGAGAGGTTGCGATGGACCACATGACCTCTAATGTCCCTTTTGGTTCTATCATTCTGTGGTTAGAAGAGTTAGCCCAAGGTTATATCACGAGGAGGAGGCAGGAAAAGAGCTCCAAGCCAGAAGACTTCTGACTCTAAGACAAATGGTAGCTAAATGATACCAGGCTTCCTTTTACACCAGGCCTTGTGATTTAATACAGAGCACAGACTTCAAAATCAAAAGCTTTCTATCTAAACCCTCCTTCTGACATTTACTAGGAGCTATCATTAATTTCTGAGTCTTGGTTTCTTTGCCAATAAAATGGGAGTAGTAACACTTTCACTACCTTCTTCAAGAGCTTGTTTTGAATAAAATCCTTGATAAATACAGGGAGTCCCAGGTAACTTAGGATAGCTTTAAAACAATAGTTTAAAGTTGCATTAAGACTTTTGGGATACCCTATTTTAAATTGCAATGGAATTATGAAGTATTTTAATTACATCATTCTGGGCACAGAACATTGGACTTTGACGTCTGAATTTGAATCCTCAGTCAAGTGTTTAATATTTGTATGACTGGGACAAGCCATTTTCCCTTTTAGAGACCCAATTTTCTCATCTCTAAAATGTGGTTAAAAATACTTGAATGATGCTTTGTCCCACACTGTTTGCCAGGAAAACTCTTTGTAAATCTTAAAGCACCATACAGATATGAGCTACCATTGTAATATTTCCATTTTAAAATATTTTAACTTTATAGCATTTAAAAAGATTAAAAATTTTGGTTTGCTGAAGGTTTTTCATGCCTAAAAGTATGTTTTCCTGAAACTGCGCAGCCCAATTATTATTAAAAAAAAACAAAACCCTTACCTTCTGTCTTAGAGGTTCTATGGCAGAAGAGTGGTAAGGCCTTGGCAATCCAGTTAAGTGACTTGCCTAGGGTCATACAGCTGGGAAGTGTCTGAGGCCAAAATTGAACCCAGGACCTTTCATCTCTGAGCCTGGCTCTCAATCCACTGAGCCACCCAGCTGCACCCCCTAATTATGAATTTAAAATATGAATTTGTGCACTAATAGTACCTACCCTAGTCAAAAATCCACATTTAAAATAATTAGACTTCAGTACATTAGACTGAACAACTTTATGTGCCTTATAATGTTCTTACCTCACTTTGGGCATTGGCTTGTGTTCAGACTTGAGTCATAACAAATATAAGAACTCTAGATTTTTTTTTTAATTACTGAGATCATAGGATTTGGGAAGAACCTTCAAGATCATTAAATTCAAGCTTTCATTTTACAGAGGGGGAAAAAGTGAAGCCCAAAAGATTAAGTGATTTACCCAGTGTCACATAGATGGCGAATTGCAGACCCTAGGGCCTCTGACTTCCATTTTTTCCCCCTCATCTACGAGAGAAATTCTTTCCTTGAATCTCAGCAAAGAAATCCCTACTCAGATCTTTATGCTCTACTCTTCTGCCAGTCTTCAATGTCCCTGCTTATTTTAGCTGAAAGTTTTTATGGGTCTTTGGAAGTAACTCTGTTTGAAGGTCATTCAGTTGTTTTTGAGATCCCTCTGCATGTTGTCACTGTTGCTATAAGCAGGGTCACTGGGAACTGTCCAGTCCGACAAGGACTGAAGAGCAACAGGATGCCACTGGTGGCTGCCAATTTGAGAAAAACAGATGTCTTCTCAAATGGACTCTCACTAGACTCCACTGTGTCTCTTTTGCTCTTTGCCCCCTCCTTTTTCTAAATAAAAATATTTAAAGAGACACTGGCAGTTTAGAAATCAATATAGTTTAGTTTTTCAAAAGCTAATGAAAAATCATTATTATTTACATTTGGAGAAGGTTCTCCCAAGCTCACCTCAATATCTCCCCAATTATTACTGACTCTCTCCCTCCAAATTTTAACTTCTATTTACTTCATATACATTTTATATGTCCTTGTACATGTATATGTTAGTTTCATTAATTGGACATTAGTTCCTAGAGGGCAGGGGATATTTATTTTTTTTATTTTTTTGCATTTTTAGAATGTAGCACAATGCCTGACATACAATTGGTGTTCAATTAAGACTTGTTGATTATTTATTTTTGATTGATTGATTTGAAGAGCTCATAATATTTGTGCAATCATATCCTTCTCAAGGCTTCTGTAAGACCTAAATCAAGGGATAACTGTGTGTAAAATCAGTAATTTGCCATTTGAATGTCCAAGGAATATAATTTGTACAAGAAAAGAGCCAGGATGGTCATAGCCAGATTTCATATTTGAATAACTTTGAAAAATTACTTATCATATACATATCATACTTATCATATCATGAAAAAAACTTATCATAATTTAATAATGTGTCATAGTCAGGATTTGTGTGACCTTGTCCAAATGACTCAAAATCTACCTCTAGAGAAGGGCTTGAATTTGAGGATAAATTAGATATAAGATCCTATACAGCTCTGGAACTCAGTTTACTCATCTGTAAAATGAGGTGCTCATTCTAAGGTTCCCTATCACACTTAATTCTATGCAAATTTGATTATTACTATCCCTCTGCCTCCGTTCTCTAGGAATTTTTAGATGAGCCATGTTAACCTCATTGCCAGTTCCTTAGTAACTTCATTGTTATACTCTGTGTGAAGTGGCTTATAATTAACTTTAGTGACCCTGATTCTGATTCTGATTTTTGTTTCCTTAGTCAAGAGGTAGGGTATGTGTAGGGATGGGGTGAGGGGAGGAGGTATGTATGGAAGGTTTTGTAGTTGTCTCTGAGTAGGGATACAATCTGGATCCCATGAGTTGATTTGTAGCACCTT
Organism: Monodelphis domestica; assembly: GCF_027887165.1. NCBI lineage: Eukaryota > Metazoa > Chordata > Mammalia > Didelphimorphia > Didelphidae > Monodelphis > Monodelphis domestica. Next base: position 395,872,041 of record NC_077229.1, on the reverse strand, counting down.
TGCGTTGGAAGGACTTAAGACTGGATTAAGGAATGGTCCATGAGAATACAAGCAGGAATAGGACCTTTGCTAAGAGTGGATGGTACTCTGATAATAGACATCAGGGAGAGGACAGAAATGTTTCATTCTTTTGGTAATTGTTTTTTTTTTCCAAAGAAAGTGACCTTTACACTGGGAATTATGGAGGAAAAATATTTAAAAGCTTTTTTGAAATTAAAAGTCAAATGGTAGAGTGGAAAATATTTTCATGAAATATCACTAACAAAAGTCTGACATAAAAATTTAGAGAGAAGGCACACAAATGCATAATAACAGCAAGAGTCATTCACTAATGAGGATAAAAATGTCTGTTTTTTCCCTAGCTACCTTACTATACAGATATACTGGGCACAGAGTAAGAATATTTGCAGTAAAAAGCCAATCAGGAGTCTGCACTAAGTCATAAGTCTTGCTCATTCCCATTCACCTTTAGGATGTTTGCTGGCTGACCTTGCTGAGCTTCCCACCACAAACTCTACCTGAAGCAGCTTAAGCTAGCTTAAACAAGCCTTGTGGCCAGCTGTTCCTACAAGCATCCTGAAACATCCTGCTTTTGTGTTCCACTTGTTTTTCAAAGAGATTGCCCACTATCCATCCACAACTTCTTCTTGGACCATTCCTTGCCTCTACCTTGTGGTCTGTTGACTTAAAATTGTTTTTGCTAATCTTAAACCCCATTGTACTCAGTACTTTGTCCACTCTGGCATCCATGTCAATAATTTTCCCATTTATTTTATTTTATTTTATTTTTTTTAAACATGTTTTTATTTGGTCATTTCCAAACATTCATTGGAAACAAAGATCATTTTCTTTTCTTCCCCCCCCTTCCCACCACCTCTCCCATAGCCAATGCATGATTCTACTGGGTATCACATGTGTTCTTGATTCGAACCCATTGCTATGTTGTTGGTATTTGCATTAGAGTGTTCATTTAGAGTCTCTCCTCAGTCATATCCCCTCCACCCCTGTAGTCAAGCAGTTGCTGTTCCTTGGTGTTTCTACTCCCACAGTTTATCTTCTGCTTGTGGATAGTGTTTTTTAGATCCCTGCAGATTGTTCAGGGACATTGCATTGCCACTAATGGAGGAGTCCATCACCTTCGATTATACCACAGTGTATCAGTCTCTGTGTACAATGTTCTCCTGGTTCTGCTCCTTTCACTCTGTATCACTTCCTGGAGGTTGTTCCAGTCTCCATGGAATTCCTCCAGTTTATTATTCCTTTGAGCACAATAGTATTCCATCACCAGCATATACCACAATTTATTCAGCCATTCCCCAATTGAAGGGCATTGCCTCATTTTCCAATCTTTGGCCACCACAAAGAGTGCAGCTAAGAATATTCTTATACAAGTCTTTTTCCTTATTATCTCTTTGGGGTATAAACCCAGCAGTGCTATGGCTGGATCAAAGGGTAGATATTCTTTTGTCGCCCTTTGGGCATAGTTCCAAATTACCCTCCAGAATGGTTGGATCAATTCACAACTCCACCAGCAATGAATTAGTGTCCCTACTTTGCCACATCCCCTCCAGCATTCATTACTTTCCATAGCTGTCATGTTAGCCAATCTGCTAGGTGTGAGGTGATACCTCAGAGTTGTTTTGATTTGCATCTCTCTGATTATAAGAGATGTAGAGCACTTTTTCATGTGCTTATTAATAGTTTTGATTTCTTTGGCTGAGAACTGCCTGTTCATGTCCCTTGCCCATTTATCAATTGGAGAATGGCTTGATTTTTTGTACAATTGATTTAGCTCTTGGTAAATTTGAGCAATTAAACCTTTGTCAGAGGTTTTTATGAAGATTGCTTCCCAATTTGTTGCTATCCTTCTGATTTTAGTTACATTGGTTTTGTTTGTACAAAACCTTTTTAATTTGATGTATTCCAAATTATTTATTTTGCATTTTGTGACTCTTTTTAAGTCTTGCTTGGTTTTAAAATCTTTCCCTTCCCAAAGGTCTGACATGTATACTATTCTGTGTTCGCCTAATTTTCTTATAGTTTCCTTCTTTATGTTCAAGTCATTCACCCATTTTGAATTTTCCCATTTAAATAACAATCTCTTTACTACTTCTGACCTGACCAGGATTCCACTTTATTTGAGCGCCATTTTGCTTAGTTGACAGAGGATATATGTTCCAAATCACTAATAGTAATTGAGGTACAAATTGAAACCACTATGAGATTTTATCTTATATATCGCATTAGCAAAACCTGGACAGTGTAACAGTGCCATGCCAGAAAATGATTTCCATTTGAATTGTATTAGGAAGATGCTAAAGATTACTTGGCAAGATAAGGTAATGGACACTGAGATTCTTTCTTGACCTGAACTCTCAAGCATTCAAACTCTACCACAGAGAACACAACTCTAATAGACTGACCATGTCATTTGAATACCAAACATATGTTTGCCTAAAATAAACAACAAACTATTCTACTATTTATTTTACTTGTCACAAAGAGCAAGTGCTTACACAGAGGTCAAAAGAAGTCTTTCAAAGACTCTCAAGGTCTCTGTGAAGAACTTCAGTACTGATTGTGAGATAATGAATGACCATCCAGCATGGTATACACATCTCAAAGAAGGCACTGTATTCCTTGAGCAAAGCAGAAACACAGTAGGCTGAAGGAAAAATGAGATGTGTAAATCTAGAGCTATTTCCATAACAAATGTTCAAATGGATTATTTGTACCTGTAGTAGTAGTCTCTTGGTGACCGAGAATGACGATTGTCTTTGTGCACTTTCATCTACGGTGAACCCTCATGTGGCTTTGGAGTCCAAAGGCTGAGGCGCACAGTTTGTGGCACATGGGGCCTGGGACGCCAGTTGTTACGGGAGGTGCGGTTGTGGCCTGGTGTCGGCGTTCACACGCAGCGGCAAGACGTCGACGTCGCTCATCTCCAAAGGTGGTGGCGGCATGGTTAATGTGGGCTCGCCAGCTGCTTCTGTCAGACGCAGCGAGCTCTAGTTGCTTTGGTGTAATGCTGCCCACTTCAAGTTGGACTTTAGCTGATCCTTGAATCTTCTCTTTGGCCGGCCTTGTTTCCTGAGTCCAGCTGACAGTTCACCGTAGAATACCTGTCTTGGTATTCGCTGTGGGTCCATGCGGATGACGTGTCCAGACCATCGTAGCTGGGTTTGGAGGACCAGGACTTCGATGCTGGTGGAGTTGGCTCTGTCGAGGACTTCCTGGTTGGTGATTCGGTCCTGCCATCGGATCCTCATGATTGACTGGAGGGAGCGTTGGTGGAATTGCTCCAGCTGTTTCATGTGCTTCCAGTACAGTGTCCATGTCTCGCAACCGTACAGGAGCGAGCTGAGGACCGCTGCGTTGTACACTTTGAGCTTCATCGCAGTGCTTACACCGCTGTGTTGGAGGACTTTGAAGCGCAGCCGCCCGAGTGCCTGGCTGGCCTTTTGGATCCTGGCATTGATCTCGTGGTCTAGGGACCCGTCGTTGGCGATGGTGCTGCCCAGGTACTTGAAAGTGTTGACGTTAGAAAGCTGCGTGCTGTCGATTGTAATGCACAGCTGGTTCATTGGCCTCCCTGGTGCAGGTTGGAACAGCACCTCTGTTTTGCTGAGGCTGATAGTCAGGCCAAACAGTTTTGTTGCAGTAGAGAACCTGTCCACAATGGTTTGGAGATGATTTTCTTGGTGGGCCATGAGAGCACAGTCATCTGCAAAGAGAGCTTCCAGGATGAGTCTCTTTGTTGTCTTTGTTTTTGCAGTCAGGCAGCGAAGGTCGAATACCTGACCCATGGTGGAAACTTCTGAACTTTTATGAGATTGACCAAGCAGTTAAACTCTGCCTCCAACATTGTTATATCATTATTCTTTGAGTACAAAGGATGAACAGCCGCAAAAAATGACAAAAAGATGGCAGTGGAAAGAAAGGAAGAACTGGAAAATATATCAAAGTCCATCTTGTTTAATACATTCCTGAGTGATTTAAGCTTTGCTTGAAGACGTCAATGAGTTCTAAATAAGGCCTTTCACTTCTGAATTGTTACAATTTTTAGAAAGTGTTTCTTGCATTAAGCTTAAACATATCTCTTTGCAACTCATGTGGACACTTCTCTTATCTTTTTTCTCTGGGGCCAAACAGAATTCAAATAGTTGAAAATAGCTATCATGTACCCCCTACATCTCTTCTATAGCTGAAACACCCCCATTAAAATAATTAGTATGTAGCTTATTATAGAGGCCCTTTCCTGTTCTCATTAACTTTCTCTGAATGATCTTTAGGTTATTAATGTCCTCTTAAAAATCTAGCAATCAGAATTGTCAACAACATTCCAGACAATGATCTCCTAAGGGAAGAATTCAATGTTGTCACCTTCCTCAGTTTTCTTGGCCACCATATCCTATACTGGAGTGGTTTGTTATACACTTTGGAAATGTTGAAATATGTGGGCTCCAAGATAATAATTGGATTCAAGAAATAGTATTTCAAGGATTTGTTTTTGGCTATCTGATATTTAAAATATTGATCAATGGTTTACAGAAAGGTAAAGGTGTCATCCAGATAGAATTGATTAGTGGAACCTTGTGGGGGGGATATATAATATCTTGGTTTGTAGTCAGTATTCAAAAAACAAGATCTTGAAAATCCTAATGTGCATTGAAGATAAATTTTAATAGGAGTAAATATAAAATTTATAGCAAACATGAAGTTTTATGCTTGGGTTCAAAAAATAGCTTTATCAATACTAACTGAAGTAGACCTCAACAAGAATTCATCTGAAAAAATGTCTTGGTTAATTATTGGATTGCAAACAAAATGAACATATCCTATGCCATTTCCTTCTCCAGCTCATTTTACAGGTAAGGAAACTCAGGGAAATAGATTAAAATGACTTGCCCAGAGTCACACAACTAGTAAATACCTGAGGGCAGATTTGAACTCAGGAAAATGTCTTCCTAACCCCAGGCCTCATACTCTATTCACTGTGCCACCTCTTAGAGGCCCCTATCTTGACAAATATATCCTTAAGTATAGCTTGGCATCTTATAGGGAAAAATCCCTATAGAGAATATATAGTACATAGACATAGACATATTACTTTTATATGGCCCCCGACTAAGAATGGTTTTTAGATTTTTAAATTCAGTAAAACTCCCTTTAAGAATGGTTTTTAGATTTTTAAATTCAGTAAAACTCCCTTTACTAATGGAAGTCAGCACTTCCTCCTTGACATATAGTCTTACCTTTAGGTACTGACAGAGCTGCTTAGATGAGTGCTTAGGGTCATACAGTCAATATGTGTTAGAGACAGGACTTGTGCTGAGGTTTTCCTAGTTCCAAAAACTGACCTCTATCTATCATTCAACAAAAACATCTACAAGCTGTATTATTTTAATATTTTCTCTATTAGGAATGCCTCTTTCATTTGAACTTTCTAAGGACATCTTGTATGACACATAGTTTATGCATGTGGCATTCATGTCATCCTGTTTTATGCTTTGTTTGGTTTTTATACTCATTCATCATTGAAAAAAACTTTAAAAATGTAAAAAACAGGTAGTGGGCAGGTAATAATCTGTCTATCTGTGTTCTAGAATATAAACAAAAACGTCATTCAGTCTCACTTAGAAGGTTCCATTCTTATCCTTTTTTGGATCAATTAGCCTTCTTTAATACTTTTTTTCATTGTTCTATTGTTCATTCATAAAAGATCACTTGCAGTAAGTCAGAAATCATATTAGCCAATTTGTTCATCTGGGTGGGGTAATTTAAATTCATTAAATAAAGTCAATAAGTCAGCCAACTGTGCTAAGTAAGTACTGGGAATAAAAAGAAGGGCATAAAATACTCCTTGCTCTCTTGTGGCTCACAAGGTAATAAGACATACAATGTGTAAATAATTTAGTGCAAATAAGACACCCATAGGATAAACGGAATATAGTCTCAAAAAGATGCCACTAAGATTAGTGAGGACTAGGAGAGGTTTGTTGTAGAAAGTAGGGGTTTAGTTGAGACTTGAAGGAAGCCAGGGAATCCAGGAGGCATAAATGAAGAGGGAGAGGATTCCAGGGATTGGAGACAGATGATGAAAACTACACAGAGTATTGTTTATGAGAAATAGTAAGGAGCTCTATGTCATTTCATCATGCTACATGGAGGGGAATATTGGGTAAGAAGACTGAAAAGTAGGAGGGAAAAGGTTATGAAGGACTATAAAAACCAAACAATGTTTATGTTTGACTCAGGAGATAATAGGGAACCAGTGGAGTTTATTTAATGGGGGGCAGGGTAACAGGGTTTTCAGACATATGCTTTATGATGATAACTTGGGTAGTTGAATAGAGGCTGGACTAAGTTATAACTGTGGCAAGGTGACCAATTAGCAGGTTATTGCAATAATTTAGGTATGAGGTTATGAGATACCATAGCAGGATAATAATTGTGTCATGTGAAGAGGAATCTATGAGAGATGTTTTGAAGGTGGATCTATAAGACTTGCAAAAAGATTGTCTATGGAGGGTAAGAGACATTGAGAATTTGAGGATATCTGAATTGAGAGTCTTGGAGATCAGAAGGGTGGTATTGTTCTTGACAGTAATAGGAAGAGGTTTTGGGAGGAATTATAAGTTCAGTTTAAACATGTTGAATTTAAGTTCTTTGACACATCCAGTTCTAGATGTCCAAATAGTAGTTGGAAATGTGAAATTGGAGGTCAGAGGAGAAGTTAGATCTGAAAAAATAGATCTGTGAACCATTCATATAGAAATGATAACTGAATCCTTGGGAACTGAGTTGATTAAGAGGAAGAACAAAAAAGGACCTAGGACAGTTCCTTGGGTGACACCAAGAGTTAGCAGGTGTTGGATTTTCTCTTAAAATTTCCCTATTTGTCTCGAATCTCAACTCCCTGAAAGGCATTTTTGTTCTGTCCTTTCAAATTTGAAGATTATTCTTGACAAAAAACACAAAACCCAGAAGCAAAATAAGTTAGGAAGTTTTGGTGTATGTGTAACTGATGTAATTCCTTAACTTGGATGTTCAAAGGTGAATTAAAGTCAAGACACAGTGAGTTGGGGTTTTATAAAAGGTAAAAAAAAAAGGAAATAGAAAGCACAATTGTGCTTTCCTCTATTACTTTCTTGGTTTTTGTCTTCATACATATTATTTCTGAAGCCATCACATTCCATTACTGGCAGCAATATTGCATTATCACTGAAAAAAATACTATAGATGTTTTGTAATAATGAACTACCACAAAAAATTGTGATCAATGATTTCAAACTCTTCTTTGAAGCAAAAATTACTTTTAAATACAAGGTGGAATGAATATACTCTTCCAAATGTGATCCAGTTGAACCTCTTTTTAGTTTCTGAGATTAGCTCATTGCCCATTTGTTTTTTTTTAAATTTTATAATATTTTATTTGATCATTTCCAAGCATTATTCATTAAAGACAAAGATAATTTTCTTTTCCTCTCCCTCACCCCCCATAGCCAACACGTGATTCCACTGGGTATCACATGTGTTCTTGATTCGAACCCATTGCCATGTTGTTAGTATTTGCATTAGAGGAAAGGAGGGAAGGCTCTCGTGGAGGACAATATGTTAAAAGTCACAAAGGTGGAATTCAGAATTTAAAGAAGAGTAAATATGTTAGTCCGGCAGGCTGCTTGATTTACAATCAATTCTTATACTTGGGCTACACTATTGTTCTTAGCAATTCAAAATGAGTGTAAAGACAAAGGAAAACATGCATAGGCAGGAGAGCCAGAGCTGGAAGTTAGGACAGAGAAGACATATTATTGCCTAGTTCTCAAGAGTCATGTAACCATTTCAGAGAGCTCCATTCTCTAGGGAACCAGATGCAGCAGGGAATTATATGGCCCTAGGAAAGGCAATAGGTGAAACCAACATTGAAATGGTGATTTCCTGGGCTAAGATTTTGGTATCTAGCAGAAGAATTTTAGGACCAAATGAAGATCTTTCTGGAGTTCTGTATAAGCCTTTAAATTGGAAAGATGAAATAGAGTGAGGATGAAGTTTTGCCTTTATTAGGCAGCTGGGTGGTACAGGGTAAAGAGTGCTTCATTTGAAATCAGAAAGAACTTTACTCAAATTCCATCTCTGACAATTTACAACTCTGTAACCCTGGGCATATCACTTAGTCTCTTTTAGCCTCAGTTTGTATAATAGTGATAATAATAGCACAAAGATGTGAGGACCAAATGATATTTTATCTATCTCTCTTTATATACATGTAAATCTTTATAAACCTTAAAATGCTCTATTAGTGATGGCTTTATTTTTTTTATTGCTTATAGAAGGGTTGGGTATGAATTGTTTCCTTCTTTTAGGGGTGGAGAGTGAATAGTCTGTATTTGATATTTTCTTAGCCTGGGTACTTGAATGAAAATTGAGAGCCTCTTTTGTTTTGGAAACCTAAACATGAATTAAGATCTGATATTGTTATAAAAATCTCTGGGTGAGATTCTTCTCTCCCTTCAAGTATATGATTATTCAAAATCCCTGAAGAAACCAAACAATATAAAATAGATATTTAGTCATTAAATACAAGTTATCTAAATAAACCAAAGAAAGAGTGGGATCTTATATTCTCTACATCTTTCAGTTAATTTTTTAAAGTTGTAGTCTGTTAAGTGATAGCTAGGTGCACCTGGATTCAGAGAAAATTGACTGGATCCTGCCCCAGACATCTCTGTTTGCCTCAATTTTCTCAGATATAAAATGAGGATAATAATAGCAACAGACACTCAAGATTGTTGTTAGGATAAAAAAAAATAAAATTTGTTTAAAAAAGAAGTGCTTATCATGGTGCTTGGCATATAGTAGGTGCTATATAAATACTTTTCCCCCTTTGCTATTATGGGTAATTATCAATGAAAACCTATTATTCTTTTATATTTTCATAAAGTAGTGTGAATAAATGAAAAGGTATTGCATATAAGTAAGAAGAATCAAAGGAAATTGGGGAAACTGATGACTTTTAGGTGGTAGCACATTATTGTGACTTCTCTGAGAAGTGATAAAGAATAAAATCACAGCAAAGACATGTAGGAGACCAGAAAAAAGCTATTAATAGAGCAAGATTGAGATATAACAGCTAGATACAAATGTTGCCTTCATATTCAAAAAATTCTCTTAGAAAAATGGGAATATTCTAGCATATGAGTAGATCCTTGATGGAGAATTTATAGAAAGGCACTTAATAGACATGAAGTTCTCTGCACTGGTAGATTGAATAAGTACGTATACCCTTGAGATCCCAGATACATGAGAATAATGAAGTATAAACTGTTTTTGGGGAGATAACGATAACACCTTTCCCAGGAAGAGGAGGAAAATTAATCATTCAGTATTTATTAAGCACCTACTTTGTGCCAGACACTGTGCTAGGTACAGGGCATATGAAAACAAAACAAAAAAAAAGACAAAATATTCCCTGACCTCCAGAAGTTTACAGTTCTACTTAGGGGGGAACCAGTATACATACATATAAGTAATAGGAACAGTATGAGTAAAGGTAGAACCACTAATTCCTCCTGGGACAATCAAGCAACAAATACAGCTACAAGCTAACTCTCCTTTGGAACCCTGCCATCCTGTACACTCTGTGTACTGGTTAAGCTTCTAATGAGGGTTAACAGACTTGGGTTCATGCTGACTTATTCTTGGATTTCAAAGAAGCTCTGTGGCCTCTCCTGGTCTATCTGTGGAGTAGGTATAATGAAATTTCATATTTCTACTCAGCATTAATGGAAAGGATTATGGAATTCATGCTTGAGAAGGCATTGAATAAGTAGTGGTATTAAAAATGATCCTTGGCTCTGTTTGCCTCAATTGATTTCCCACTCAGTTCTTCACGACTGATGTTCTAAAATAATAAATGAAGATGTTATTAGATGAGCCTGGCACTGGGCTTTTCTGCGTGTCCATGTTGTCTTTTGGACTGATGTTCAATATGCACGTTTCATACATAATACAGCAGTACTGTCTCTTTCCTTTTAACTTGTATCACTTCTAATTCAACTTGTCTCCGATTATGGATGAAGTGGGCTTTCAAGATAAAGACAAGAAACAGTCTTCTCCTTGCATGAGGTGCCTTGGAGCTTTTGAAGTCCTGGTGAAAATGTCACATTAAGGCATAAATAGCTGGAATCCAGAGCATCAGGAAACTCAGCATGCAGAATTCTCCTTTTCTTTTGCAATTACAGACGGGTATTTCCTAATCCTGAGCAGTTTTAAACTGCCCTTCCACCACAAGGCAGAATTAGTGTGACCCTCTGAAGAAATTCCACTGTGGGTGATACATGTAATGAGCTTAAAGAGATTTGGCTTAGAGTCATCCTTAATTGACAGCATATGACTGCCTGGAATCACACAGCCGCTTTACAAACCATTCGAACAAGTAATTCCAAATTAATACACATCTAATTCATTATTTATGGAGCAAATTATCTCCTTTCACAGCAAGCAGAGAACTTTCCAAATGGTTCATCACTGTAGTTAACTGCAGATTGAGGGCAGGGGGGTTGTCCTTTGTTGGAGACAATGAGACCAAATGCTTACGGAATTGGTTTAGGCCTGTGGGCCATTCTGTTCTCTCCTTTCTATCCAGCTCACTGCAGAGCTAAGAGGAAGCTAAGCATTGTGGGTTCCCACTGCTTTATCGATGTTTCTTTTCTGCTGTCCTGTCTCCTTTGCTAATTGTGTCCTCATAGGATAGCCGAGTGGGAATTAACCTTCATGATTAACCATTTCACCTCCTTCATTTTACAGGTGAGGAACTGAGGTCTGGAGACATCAAATGATTCCTTCAAGATTACAGAGATCAAAGTAGAAACAAGATTTGAATCTCTGTTTTCTGACTCTTAGTTCAGTGATCTCACCCTTGTGTCAGTATATAAAAATTTGTTTTCTTTCCTGTTCTTGCTGGTAATAATTAAAATATTAGTCTCAGGTGGACTTACCTATTTCTCTGATAAACAAAAAAGAAGGCACTGATCACCTGGTTTCTAATCAGATAACTGACAGCCAGAGGTGTAGTAGTTCACTTAGATGGTGTATGCAGTAGCTCTGGTGGTGGCAATGAGTTTCCAACATCATCTCTCATCATTTTGCTGGTTAGACTTATGAAAAACCAGCAGGCAGAACATATACTGATTATGAATCAATGTTATTTATGTCACAGATAGGCAGCATGGCATAGTGGAGAGAAAGCTGGTATTGTAGCCAGGAATTTCTGGGTTTCAGTCCTGCCTCTCACACTTTCGAGATGTGTGATTCTGGGCAAGTCACTTAACCTCTTTGTGTTCTAGACAACTCTTTAAGACTATAAATTGCCAAGAATGTTGTTGTTTGGTCATTTCAGTCATGTCTAATTCTTTGTGATCCTATTTGAAGTTTTCTTGAAAGGATACCGGAGTGGTTTGCCATTTCCTTTTCTAGCCCATTTTGTAGATTAGGAAACTGAGGCAAATAGGGTTGATTTTCCTAGGGTCACAGAGCTAGGAAGTTTCTGAGGTCAAATTCGAACTCAGGAAGATGAGGCTTCCTGACTTTGGGGGCTTAGGAATAACCTGCTTTGGTGGAGGAATTTTCTTCACCTGGGAGCTCCCTAAGCCAAAGAAATCTTAGATCCATTCTATATCACCTATGAAACAAGGGATACAGGAATGGGAGGTAATGTTTAAATGCAAGATTATCTGAAGGGAATGAATCCCAATAATACTTCTGTTATCTTTGATATGCATTAGATGTATATATTCATTGGAAGAGTCAAATCCCAACTGTCTTGTTTACGAAGTCAACACTCAGACATATCAATCTTGTAACAAAGAGAATATCTCTTGACTTTTCCATCCGAAGAGTCAGTAGATTTGTAAGTACTCAAGGTAATATCATTCATGAAATGGCAAAGAGTTTAGAAAACAGGTGTAGCTAGTGAGCTAGAGTAGGAATTTTTCGTCATAATTATCCTTTTTTATATTGTGTCATAATCTAGCCAAAGTTCAGTAGATTCAGAAGATTTTGTTTTGTTAGGTCAGAAGCCTTTTCTCCACCTTCATTCCCCCCCCCCCCTCCCTTTTTGGCTAATATTACACAATTTAAAAAATTATTTCAGCAGAAAGTTTTTCTTGTTTTCTTAACATGCAGTTTTATTTCTTTGAGATACTTCTTATTTGCTCCATAATGTTTGCCATACTTGCCCTTTGAAGAGGAGTTTGCAAAGTTCTCAAGTTAGTTATTTTATATTTACATAAGTTAATTATGTTTAACTCTGTTTACAAAGAGCAAAAACAAAGTCAGTGTTTCTTAGTTAAGAAAAAAGTAATTTAAAAACTCCCCAAATTACATATGATATACATACATATATATATATTTGTATAGATATATAAATAAAAGTTACATATAACTTTTCTAGGGTCACCAACTAGTAAATGTCTGAGTCAAGATTTGAACTCAGGAAAAGGGGTCTTCCTAACTCTAGACTTGACATTCTGTCCACTGAGCCACTTAGCTGCCCTCATTCTATAGAGTGATGTCATATGTAACAATATAAAGTGGCATCAGCTCCTCTCTGCTTATTTTTTTGTGACTGGGTTTTGGCTCTAGGGGGACAGAGTCCTGGGAATAAGAGAACAAGTGTACAAATGGATATGACATTCCCTAGTGAAAAAACAGGTCCCTAATTACCTCTATACTTCTACTATTACACTAGCCAGGGAGTTTCAAAGACAGAGATAACATGGCCTCATGGTGGCAGGCTCTCCTACTTAGGATCTATCTTTGAGTCCCTTCTCTGAGCAAAGAGTCAGCTACAGTGAGGAACAGTCAGAGGTCCTTGCCTCACCAGGGACAGAATACTGATACTGAATTGCTTTTCATTGACCATCCAACTTTTTCTGCATCAGAGATTTTCTTGAGTTTATGTCCCTATGTCATGAGAATGAGCTGTGGCCAAGATCTAGTCATCTAGATCCTTTCATCTAATAGCTAATCTAATTTAAAGTCAAGAGTATAAGAAAGCTCTCCAGGCTACACTGCTAACTCATCTCCATAGCACCTTGTCAACCCTGCAACAGAAAACTCTTTACCCTGGAAGCTCCCCCCATCCCTTGATTGCTTCTCACATTGGAAGTACACTCTGGCCCTGAGGCCTCAACTTCAGATTGGCATGTTCCTTCTAGAATCAACATTCTGTGGAGGAAGCCCAGACACAAGATGTCTTCTTTCCTCTCCAGTCTCTGATTCATCTCTACTGGGCTTTTTTCTACCCTGCTTTTCTGCCAACTGCCTACTTCCTTTCCTCTTTTTCATTTTCCTGTTAGGTGTTATCTTCCCTCAGTAGAGTCAGCTCCTTGAGGGCTAAGACTTTCTTTTTCATTTGCATTTGTATTCTTAGTCCTTAGAACTTTGCCAGGCTTAGAGCAAATGCAGAGTAATTGCTTGTGATTTACTGACTCAAACTATGCTTGGCTTCCTATACTTCTTTGTCCTTTCCCAGAAGAACTAGCCACTGTGTGGCAAAAACAACTGAAGAGTGTCTCCTGCATGGAATTTCTCAGTTCAGGACATAGTTATGTGTGTTTCCCTAGAGGATGACTTGGGTCTAGAAGAATCAAAAAATCATTTTCATGTAGCAGATGCTTTATTATGTATTGTTTATTCCTTTAGTCGATTCTGTTCCAAAAAAAGGAAGAAAGAAACTAGTATTCAAGCATTTCTGCCTGTTCACAGGGAGGCTTAACTCCATTGTGGTAGTTCTCAAGATGAGGGCTCAGGGAAATCTTTTAAAATCAAGGAGAAGGTGCCATTTCTGATAGGCACAGACTCAAGATCAAATTCTGATGGAGTAAATCAATAATAATTATACTTCTCAGAGTAATAAGATAAATGTAAATACCATGAAAGAAAGGTCAGGGGGACAGAAGGTCACTCCTTCCCGGAGAATTATAGAGAACATGGCACACCCCATAGCCTCTTCTTCAGCAGAACAGTGGGCATAATCACCATGGTGAATATGAGACTGCCCAAAGGCTAGTCCTTTTTGTTGAATAAGATCAGGCTAGTGACTAACAATTCTGCATCTTGGTTAAATATCTCCTCATCAGTCTTGTACAGAGTTATGTCTGACTCACCTTGTGTTGCTTGCTGTTTTATACTCAAATATATTATAATCAATAACAGCCAATATTTATGTAGTCCTTTGAAGTGTGTAAAGCATTTATTTAGCTAAATATTGATTTTCACAACTATCTGTTTGCAGTAGGCATTTCAAATATTATGAACTCCATTTCCCAGACGAGAAAACTAAGGCTTAGAAAGCCCAAATGACTCATCAATGGCTACAGATGCTAATAAATATCAAATATAGATTGTTCAAAAAGCTTTCTTGACTCCAGAGTCATCATTCTATCTAATAAATCTAGATTTAAAGACTATAAAATATACTTCCCTAGAGTCTCAGGGAATAGAAAGTCTTCCAGAAAAGAAAACTTTCCCTTTAATGATTAGTTATTAAAGTTTAAGTATTAAATCTTGCTTAATATGAGGAAACACTGAGAATTTTAGATGATCCTTCAATTTGGTGAAAGTTTTAAAATAAATTTTGTTTTTATTTAGGTACAATGTAATACAATGGATATTAAAATTAAAGAAATAACACTGTAATATAAATTAATAAAGCATAAAATAGCACTTTAAGATTTTCAAATTGCTTTGTAATTATCTCATTTTATCTTCACAATAACTCCAGGTGGGTGGATAGGTATTATTAACCCCATTTTATATATGAGAAAGCTGAGATAGATGGAAGTTAAGTGAATTACCCATAGCCAAAGAGTTAGTAAGTCTGAGCCTAGATTTGAACTTCAGCATTCCTGACTCTAAGTAGTTAAGTGTCACAGTAGATAGGGCACTGGATCAGGAAGACATGAATCCAAATCAGGATTCAGACCGTGGCTTTGTAGCCCTGGGCATACCATCTAACTCTATTTTGCCTCTGTTTCCTCATCTGAAAAATGAGTTGGAGAAGGAAATGGCAAACTACTCCAGTATCTCTACCAGGAAAATCCCATATAGGGTCACAAAGAATCTGACAAAATTGAAATGACTGAACAACAACAACAGTGTTCTAGACTCAAGGTCCAGTATTGTATTTATTGTGCCACCTAGCCTGCTTTTATCCACATCATTCCCATAGAAGAATACCCTCTCCATAGAACTGTTAAGATTAAAATTCTTTGAAGACTATTCTAATTTATTTGTATTTGTTAAATAATTTTTAATTTAAATTAATTCATTTAGTCAATTTATAACATTATTTCTTGGTTACATGAATCATATTATTTCCCTCCCTCCCTTAGCCCCAACCCATTTTGTAGCTGACAGGCAATTTCACTGGGTATTACATGTGTCCTTGGTCAAAACCTATTTCCATGTTGTTGGTGTTTGCATTAGAATGGTCATTTAGAGTCTACATCCCCAATCATATCCCCTCAACCCATGTATTCAAGCAGTTGTTTTTCTTCTGTGTTTCTACTCCCACAGTTTTACCTCTGAATGTGGATAGTGTTATTTCTCATAGATCCCTCAGAGTTGTTCAGGGTCACTGCATTGCCACTAATGGAGAAGGCCATTACATTTGATTATACCACAGTGTCTCAGTCTCTGTGTACAATGTTCTCCTGGTTCTGCTCCTTTCAGTCTGCATCAATTCCTGGAGGTCATTCCAGTTCACATGGAATTCCTCCACTTTATTATTTCTTTGAGCACAATAGTATTCCATCACCAACATATACCACAGTTTGTTCAGCCATTCCCCAATTGAAGGGCATCCCCTCATTTCCCAATTTTTTGTCACCACAAAGAGTGTAGCTATGAATATTCTTGTACAAGTCTTTTTCCTTATTATCTCTTTGGGGTATAAACCCAACAGTGCTATGGCTAGATCAAAGGGCAGGCAGTCTTTTATCACCCTTTGGGCATAGTTCCAAATTGCCCTCCAGAAAAGTTGTATTAATTCACAACTCCACCAGCAATGCATTAATGTCTCAACTTTGCCACATCCCCTCCAGCATTCATTACTTTCCCTTACTGTCATGTTAGTCAATCTGCTAGGTGAGAGGTGATACCTCAGAGCTGTTTTGATTTGTATCTCTCTGATTATAAGAGATTTAGAATACTTTTTTATGTGCTTATTCATAGTTTTGATTTCTTTTAACTGAAAATTGCCTATTCATATTCCTTGCCCATTTGTCAATTTGAGAATGGCTTGATTTTTTTGTATAATTGGTTTAGCTCTTTATAAATTTGAGTAATTAGTCCTTTGTCAGAGATTTTTGTTATGAAGATTGTTTCCCAATTTGTTGCTTCCCTTCTGATTTTGGTTGCATTGGTTTTGTTTGTACAAAAACTTTTCAATTTGATGTAATCAAAATTATTGATTTCATATTTTGTGTTTTTTTCTAACTCTTGCTTGGTTTTAAAGTCCTTCCTTTCCCAAAGATCTGAATATACTATTCTGTGTTCACCTAATTTACTTATAATTTCCTTCTTTATATTCAAGACATTCAACCATTCTGAGTTTATCTTGGTGTAGGGTAGGAGATGATGATCCAAACCTAATCTCTCCCACACTGTCTTTCAATTTTCCCAGCAATTTTTTTTATCAAATAGTGGATTTTGGTCCCCAAATCTGGGATCTTTGGGCTTATCATAGACTTACCCCATGTCTATTCCACTGATCCTCCTTTCTGTCTCTTAGTCAGTACCAAATTGTTTTGATGACCACTACTTTATAGTATAGTTTGATATCTGGAACTGTAAGGCCTCCTTCCTTCGCATTTTTTTTCCATTATTTTTCCTGGATATCCTTGATTTTTTTGTTTTTCCAAATGAACTTTGTTATGGTTTTTTCTAATTCAGTACAAAAAGTTTTTTGGTAGTTCAATAGGTGTGGCACTAAATGAATAAATTAATTTGGGTAGGATTGTCATTTTTATTATGTTAGCTCATCCTACCCATGAGCAATCAATGTTTTTCCAATTGTTTAGATCTAGTTTTAATTGTGTGGAAAATGTTTCATAGTTGTGTTCATATAGTTCCTGTGTTTGTCTTGGCAGATAGATTCCTAAGTATTTTATATTGTTTAGGGTGATTTTGAATGGAATTTCTTTTTCTACTTCTTGCTGCTGAAATGGGCTGGAGATATATAGAAATGCTAATGACTTATGTGGGTTTATTTTGTATCCTGCAACTTTGCTAAAGTTGTTGATTATTTTGACTAGCTTTTTGGTTGATTCTCTAGGATTCTTTAAGTAAATCATCATATCATCCGCAAAGAGTGATAGCTTGGTCTTCTCATTGCCAATTTTAATACCTTCAGTTTCTTTATGTTCTCTAATTGCTACTGCTAGTGTTTCTAGTACAATGTTAAATAATAGAGGTGATAATGGGCATCCTTGTTTTACTCTTAATCTTATTGGGAAGGCTTCTAGTTCATCCCCATTGCAGATAATGTTTGCTGATGGTTTTATATATATATATATATATATATATATATATATATATATATATATATATATATATATATATACTGTTAATTATTTTTAGGAATGGCCCTTTTATTCCTATACTTTCTAGTGTTTTCATTAGGAATGAGTGTTGTATTTTGTGAAAGGCTTTTTCTGGATCTATTGAGATAATGTGATTTTTGTTGGTTTGTTTGTTAATATGGTCAATTATGTGGATGGTTTTCCTAATATTGAACCATCCTTACATTCCTGGTAATAATCCTACATGGTCATAGTGACACTTGCTGGAGTCTTTTTGCTAGTATCCTATTTAAGATTTTTGCATCTATATTCATTAAGGAGATTGGTCAATAGTTTTCTTTTTCTTTTTTTGACCTGCCTGGCCTTGGAATCAGTACCATATTTGTGTGGTAAAAGGCATTTGGTAGAACTCTTTCTTTGCTTATTCTGTCAAATAGTTTGTATAATATTGGGATTAGTTGTTCTTTGAATGTTTGATAGAATCCATTTGTGAATCCATCAGGCCCTGCGGATTTTTTCTTAGGGAGTTTTTTGATGGCTTGTTCAATTTCTTTTTCTGATATGGGGTTGTTTAGGTAATTTCTTTCTTTCTATGTTATTCTAGGCAATTTATATTTTTGTAAATATTCACCCATATCACCTAGATTGCCATATTTATTGTCATATAATTGGGCATAATCATTTTTAATGATTACCTTAATTTCCTCTTCATTAGAGGTGAGGCCTCTTACTAAACAATTTTTAAAAAACAGGTCAGAGAAAGAAAAGAGACCAGTCACATGTGCACTTGCCTGCACTGGCATTCTCCTAGCCACCCTCCCTGAGTCAGTTAACAGCTATATTAGATAGTGCCAGTGCCTACCTAGCCACCTCCTCTTACCTTGATACTGAGACAAAAGAGACAAAGTTCTTTCCCTTAATCCCATTTAAGCTGCTTTTGATGTCATTTTTCTTAGTCCCTCTTATTGGATGTACAGTGCAGTACAGATCAGAGGTGGCTCTTCCCAAGTTAGTAGTATGTGGCACAAGAGGCAAGTATCTTCCCAGTGCCAGAGAATTGGGCAGCCTTTGTTATCCTCCCAACGTGTTTGTGCTTCTCCCGTACCTCCCATCTTAAACAGTTGACAGAGAAGCACCAATCTTTGTTCTTAATTCAGTCAAACGGTGAATCTGAATTACAATTTAGTTCAGTCAGAGAATGCGAGATTTTCTTTTTTTTTTTAATTCTCTTATCTTCCATTTTTGAATCAATACTCTGAATTGGTTCCAAGTCAAAAGAGTGGTGAGACCTAGGCAATGGGGGTTAAGTGACTTTCCTAGGATCACACAGCTAGGAAATATCTGAGACCAGATGTGAGCCCAGGTACTCCTGTTTCTAGATCTAGTTCTCAATCCACCAAGCCAATTAACTACCCTTAAGAATGAGATATTTTAAAACTCAATATGAAACATTCATCTTTTCAATTTTCAAGTTAATCTTAGGGTACCAAGAAAAAGAAAAGAGGTATTGGCTAGTGTTAAATTATACTTTTATAGAACCTTGAAAGAATGAGTATGAGAGGAAAAGAGAACATAATTATGACTTGATATAATCAATGATTCTCTGGCTTTTGGTTTAGCATCCATCCAGGACAGTGATGGTTAACCTTTTATAGATGGAGTGCTGAGCCCCACCCACCTCTTCTAGACTGAATGCTGTGCCTGCCTCATCAGAGACCACATGCCATTCCCCATTCCCCTCCCTATCATCACATGCTAGGTATGCCATGTCCCCTTTTACCCCACAGATGGGAAGGAGAAAGCACTCCCATTGGGCTGTTGGACTGAGGGGCAGGTGAAGTGAGGAATGCCCTCAGTGAGTATTATAGAGAGGTGTAGGGGAGTGGCCCAAGTGCTCTGCTTCCCTCCAGCTCTTTCCTCTATGAGCTGCCCACCTTATCCACTGTGTGTTCCCATTGGACTGCTGGACAGAGGGTCTCTGTTTCTGTGTGTGTGTGTGTGTGTGTGTGTGTGTGTGTGTGTGTGTGTGTGTGTGTGTGTCTGTCTGTCTGTCTGTCTGTCTCTCTCAGTCTTTCTTTCCCACCTTTACTAATAAATAATTATAAATAAATATATGGTCTCCAGAGAATTTATATAACAGTTCCATTCATTCTCATTTTTATACTTGAAGTACCACAAGCATATCTTTTATTATGGAACTTGTCATTAGATAAACCTTTTTTATAATGAGGCAATTTTTTCTCTTAAAAATTCTCTATTCCTCTCAGGAGTTAGAAATATTCAGGAACAAAAACAATATCCTAGGGAAAAGGTGAGAAAGCTGCTTTTCATTCTTGTGAAGGACTTTTAATCGTAAAAGATTTAAGGGGCAAATAGAGACGGTTAAAAAGTATATAACTAACCAAGGATGCAATTAATAGCTCATAATAACTAGCTGTAGAAATAATAACTCACAATTGCAGGCTACTTTTGTGGGTTATTTCTTTTCTTTCTCTAGCATAGTAATTTAGAGAAATTTACTTGATCATTTCTCAGATTTTCCCTTTGGTTTATTTAATCTTGAATTCTCTTCTTTCTAAGGGGAATCTTAGAGGCTAATTCTTGAACAGTAGCTCAGCATAAAGCCAGTAGGCTCCAGATCAGTCAAAGGTCTCTAACAGTATGCTAACACAATTTGGCACCATCTCCTGGCAGCTCAACATAGTTAGAGAAATATGGCTCTTGCAATCACAGGCCTAATCCTTGATTTCCTAGATTTCTAAATGTTTATGGACAGATCACTTAAAATCTTTACCTCTCTAGTTCTTTATCTGAGAAAAAGACATTGATTCCGGGAACATTGTGTGACTGCCACAAGGCTAAAGGCAGAAACGTCAGTAGCTTTCTCGCCTATGCAGGTAAATTGGAGGATAAAGGTTATAGGTAATATATTAGGAGAGTTTAGAATCTGACACAGCTACAGTCCTTGGGTCCCCAATAGACCACTTTAGGAATGAGCCTTTTTCCTTTCCTTAGGTATGAGCAGAATTTGACCTTCTCAAGCATGACATAGAAGTGTAGCAGAAAGAAGAGTGGCTATGATATCAGAGGATCAAGATTCAAATTCTTATTCAGTCCCTTACAACTTTCAGTAAGTAATTTAGCCCCATGGTCTTCAATTTCCTCACCTGCAAAATTAGGGATTTGGATTAGATAAATCTTTAGAGGGGCAGCTAGTTGGTACAGTGGGGAAAGTGGGGTGGAAAGTCAGAAATATTCCTCTTCCTGAGTTCAAATCTGACCTCAGACACTTCTTAGCTGTATAACCCTGGGCAAGTCACTTAATCCTGTTTTCCTCAGTTTTACCATCTGTAAAATTATCTGGAGAAGAAAATGACAAACCACTAATATTTTTGTCAAAGATACTCCAAATTGTGTTGAAAAGGTGTCAGATATGACTGAAACAACTGAACAATAAGATCTTTTCCTTATCTAAATCCATAATTCTTTGGGTTCATTTCAATATACCTTTTACTCTTTTCCAAGCCCTAGACTTCTTACTTTCCTATCCTTTGCTATCCAATCTCTAACTCCCATCCCAAAGAAACAAATTCTAGATTGTCTGAATGCTACAGTTTAGTTCAATTCAAATCAGTAAGCTTTCACCAAGAGTAATTTTTGTGTCATGTCTAGAGACATTTCCACTCCCTACTCACACCCCTTTGTCAAGGTACTTCAGGGTTAGATGTACTGAATAACTCAACGTCAACTCTAAACTGTGGAGTTCCCAAGTGCCCACTGATGTGTTTGCCCTATTTTTCAGTTTATTGGTTAAAATTAAAAGCACTTAAAGAGCACAATATAATATTTCTCCCATACACCTAGGACACACTTTCATAGATACATGTAATATCACTGAGAACATGGGAAATACACATGAAGAAATGCACATGTAGAAAGTATGTAGAAGCAAAGCACTCATGTGAAGACATATTTCATTTCTCTTTAAGGACATGGTGTATTCTGGCTTGATCTCTGATGGTCTTGAGCTGTGTGTGGTCTCTGTGAGATTTATGTGTATATGCAAAGTGTGTAGTAACTTCTAGGTGTCATTGCCTCCCTCTTGGTCCTGTAGTTGTTTCCAGACATGGCACTGTGGCCATGGGGGTATGAGGCTCTCTCTACTTCTTTCCTTTGCCTTTAGCTGGAGCATGGATGAAATGAAAGGTTGAAGTTCAGTTGTAAATAGCTTTGGATGTCACTCTTTTTTGGATGTCACTTTTTATTAAAATTAATACCTCTACCATTAATTTGGTAGGATTGTATATAAGGACTATTGGAGACACAATGTCAGGAGCCTGGTAAAGAGGCTTCAAAAGTCTTCCTGAGAAAAAATGAAGACCTAAACTGTCTTATTTGAAAAAACAAAGGAAAAAATAAGGGACAGAATCCAGAGATATGAATTTGGACATTTAATCTGACTCAACATGGAGGATAAAGGAAAGGAGTAATTAAAATTCATTCAAAGAATTCAAATCTGGGTGACTAATACAATACCATTAACCATGAAGAGAAAGGAAGAATTTGGAAAGAACAGAAGGTTTGGGGTAGAAAACAATGAAGTTTGTTTTAAACATTTTCAATTTAATACAACAAACTTTAAATAACCATCTACTATCTACCAGACTTTGTACTGCATGTGAGGATAAAGAATAAGAATGAAACAATTATCATTCTCATGGAGCTTTTACTATCCTGGGAGATGGTGGGGATGCAGCTTATGATAGAAAAGTACATATTATTACAGAATCATTTCAAGAGGGAGAGACCAATAAAAACTAGGAGATCAGGAAAAGTTTAATTTAAGAGGAAGCAGTGAAACTGTACTTTGAAGGAAGTTAGGTATTTTAATGGATAGCTATATTGCACAGTGGTTAGAGTGCCAGTCTTGAAGTCAGGAAGATTCATTGTCCTAAAGTCAAATATGACCTCAGACACTTGCTAGTTGTGTGCTGCTGGACAAGTCATTTAACCCTATTTGCCTTAGTTCATTGTCTGTAAAATGGGCTAGAGAAGGAAATGGCAGACCATTTCAATATCTTTGCCAAGAAAACCCCCACACACAACTGACAAATAACAACAGCAAAATTATTCTAACAGGAGAAGATAAAGAGGAAATGCATTTCAGACATAAGGCACAGAAGTGGGAAATAGAGTGTTGCATACTGGGAAGTGAGTAATTTAGTTTGGGATGAAGAATGCAATAAAGGAACCGATATGAAATAAAACCAGAAAATAGATGGGATCACGACACATACTATATAGGCCCTTAAATGTCAAGTAAGCTATTCATAATGCAAGACTAGAATTAAAGAGAGACATTAAATGTAAAAATTTGGAGATTATTTGCATGCAAAAATAAGAGGTACTATAAAACTAATATGGCAATGGACTGATTATTGATTATAAACTGATTTAGATACTCTGCTTGCTGTGCTAACAAAGTATCTTCAGTTTATATCAGTGAAGTGAAGCTCATAAATGCACTTCTCTTCAGGGCCAGGCACAAGGAGGCTAAGGAGACTCTGATTATAAAAAAAACCCAACTATTTATTGAAAAAATGAGGATAAAAAAGGATTTCTAACTCTAAGGGATTCTAACTCAACCCAAATAAAACTTCCTGATTCCGCAAGGAACCACTTCTCCTATGTCCATAGGCTATACTAATCCTTCCTCATCTGACTAAATAAATTAACAATATTATACTTATAATTTCTAATTTGCCTCCAAGTTATAAGAATAACAAATGTTAGCTGGTTGAGTCTCAACAAGAACCAAGTTAGGACTCTCAGCCTTAGCAGACTCAGAGTTCAAATCAAAAACCAGGTCTTTCTTTGGTCTTCTCAGATTTAAACAAACCATAAAACAGTAATAGGTATTCAATAGTGTTTCCCAAGTTGGAAAAAGAAAACATTAAGTTCCTTCAGGTCTTTCCCTCCTTTCCTTCTATCTAAGACAGGAGACAGACAGAGAAAGAGAGGGGAGGGCAAAGATATTATCTCCTCAAGGCTCTCTGAGAAAGAGTCTCTGTGTGTGACTGTCAACTACCAGAGACCAACTGTCAGAGATCAATTGCCACATAGAAAAATCATTAGACTTGAAACTGACATTGTCTCAGCTCTGTTTGAAACTTCAATTCCTTCTCAAGCCAGCTTCTCTAATTCTTATCCATAAATTAATATAACAAGACCCAATTTCTAATATCATCCTTATAGTATGCATGATATGATAGTCAAAACCATGAGAGAAGAGAAAGAAAAGTGGCAAAAAGAGAAGAGGAGAATATAGGAAAGGAGAAAAGGGGGCACGACTTTAAGAGACTTGATAATGGGCAAGGGAATGATGATCTGATGAGGGATACTAAGAAGGATTAGTAAGGTAGGCAAAAGGAAAATCAGAAAGAGTATTGAGTTCAGGATGTTGGCAAGATCCATCAAGGTGGTTGTTTGGCACAACCTTGGAAATGGAAATAGCTCATGGGAGCTTGTGTTGGAGAAATATTTAGAATGCAAAGATTTTTGGATAGAGTGTCTAGTTAAAATCATAGAAGTGATTTGAAATTACTGAGGGAAGGAATATAAAATGAGATTGAAAAGAGAAAGATTTAGAATGAGATAGGGCAGAATGAGATATTTTGGTAACATTGTCAGTGTAGGAATTTGTTTTATTTGCGTATGTACATTTACTTCTAAGTTTTTGTTTTTGTTTTCAATGAGCAGGAGGTGGAAGGGAGAATGAATAGATTTTTTTTTCCTCAAAATAAAAATTAATTTCATAAAAAAGACCTAGGAGAATAATACAGTGTCATAGAAACCAAGAGAAGAAAGAATATCAAGGGGAAAGTGATCCATTATGTCTATTCTACAAGGGAACCAAGGAGAATGAGGACAGGGATAAACTCATTGATTATGGAGATTAGTAACCTTAGAGAAAATATGAGGGTTAAGTATGGTTAGGTACTAGCAGAGTGGGAGGATTATGGGATGTCAAAGGGGTTAACTTCTTGGATGTCCACTTACAAGATACCCCATCTCTTTGCTTACTGTATTTTCTCCATATCCCATGCCTGGAATATTATCTCTACTCAATTCCACCTACTAACATTCTTGGCTTCCAACTAAAATCTCACTTTTCATAGAAAGCCTTTCCTAGCCCCTCTTAATTCTAGTGCCTTTCCTCTGTCAATTACTTCCTATGTATTTTTCATGTAACTTGTTTGCATATATATTATTTTTATATCTTCCCCATTAAGTTGTGAGTTCATTGAGGTCAGGTATTGGCTTTGGCTTCATTTTTGTATCACTTACAGCTTAGCACAATGCCTGGGACAAAGTAAATATTGACTAAATATTTACTGAATGTCTAAAGAATCTAAGAGTAGTTATAAGCACATCCACAAAGTGGCCAGTCATGATGCCTATGAGCAGAGAAGCAATTGAAGCTAGAAAATGGGCTTGGAGAATTATGGAGTATGAAAATCAGGAGTCCCCAAGAGCCTGAAAGTCATTGTATGGATGTAGAGACTGATATATAGATGTTTAAAAAAAACAGAATAAGGGAAGGGAAAGGAAGAAGGAAAGGAAAGGGAAGGAAAGGAAAGACAAGGAAGAGAAGAGAGGAAAGGATGGGAAAGAAAAGAAATAGGAAGGAAAGGGGAAATGTTTAGTCATTGTACTAAGAACTTTTTAGAAATATTGCCTCTTTTAATTCTCATAACAATCTTGTGAGGTAGGTGATATTGTTATCCCTGTTTTACATTTTAGGAAACTGAGGCAAAGTAAGGCTGTAACTTATCAAGGATCACTCAGTTAGTAAATGTCTGAGGCTTTATTTGAAACCAGGTCTTTGTCAATCTAGGCACAGTGCTCTATCCAGAAAGAATGAGAGCTATATTTTGCTGTTGTGTGATATAAATCATTGTCTTCTGTGTGTTTCAATTTAGTCAATCAATTAATCAATGGTCAGTTGGTTGTCATCCTTCATACTCAGAGGACCAAAACAATTATGTCAAAGTTAATGTATAGTGTATATGACTGTGGATGATTAGACCAATATGAACTTGGAAGGTTCTACTAAATGTTGGGCACAAATAAGCCATATAAACATTTGGAATGAAGTTGTCTGTAAAATTGAGGATCTCACATTTCTTTTGAATGATTGCAATTCTGCTTTGTTCATAGAGCACAGTTCCTTCTTTGATGTGAACATGTCATGCTGGATGATCCTCTGCCAATATCTCTCATGTCTCACAAGTTATACCAAAATGCTTCAGAGAGATCTTTAGAGTGTCCTTGTATTTCTCTTCCTGCCTTCCATGTGAGTGTTTGTGCGAGTTCTTTGTGAAAGTCTTATGTTTATTAATGTTGAATACATATTTATTTATGTTTAATAAACATTTATTGAATAATTGATCACATTGTGCCAGACACTATGCTAAGCACTGAAGGTACTAAAAAGGGACAATAGATAGTCCTTGTCCTCAAGGAGCTTACAATCTAGTGGGGGAGATAACATGTAATAAATACATGAAACAAATTATATACAGGATATATAGGAAATAAAAAAGGAAAGAAAACCCTGGAATTGAGTGGTTGTGAAGACTTCCTGAAGGAAGTAGGATTTTAGTTGGTACTTAAAGGAAGCCTGGGAGATAAGTAGTTGGCAAGGAAGTAGGAGATCATTCCCTGCTTATAGGCTGTGGCTTGTGACTATTGATGATAGCAGAAAGGTCTTAAATTTTTTTCACATGAAATATGCTATCAAAAATATCATATACACACTTATACACAAACCTATAAATTGTCATCCACATGTAGCACTTCATGTTGTGAATATAAAGTATAAGTTTTCTGAGACTCTCAAAAGTTTTGTGTTCAAAATTTGTTGTAGAAATAATAATTTGGGGCAGCTGGGTGGCTCAGTGGATTGAGAGCCAGGCCTAGAGATGGGAAGTCCTAGGTTCAAATTTGGCCTCAGACACTTCCCAGCGGTGTGACCCTGGGCAAGTCACTTAACCCCCATTGTCTAGCCCTTACCACTCTTCTGCCTTGGAACCAATACACAGTATTGATTCTAAAGCAAAGGTAAGGGAACAAATAAATAATTGCTTCTACAACATGTTCTTTTTGAAGCATCATATTAATTGGTATTCAAAACACAATCATGTACATGCAGTAAAATATTTATATGTTATTTGTCAAACAAATGTATTAATAGTGACATGAAATTAATCCTAAAATTGCCTGATTGTAAATAGTACTCTATAATAAAAAGAAGTGTTGGATAATAAAATAGTAATAAAGCCAATCAATAAAGCAACAAATAATAAATGGCAAAACAAAGGTAAGATATATTAGCATATTAAGAGAATAAAATTATTTTTTTTTAGTAAAGTTGTAAAACAAGGACTTATGTTTTACCCAAGTCTGGTATTTTATATTCTCTTCAAAAGCTTACTTTGGAGTAGTTTCCAAGACTTATAATGAATTATCAATTTCATTTTATAAATTTGTATTTATAAATTATATATATTATTTCATATGTAATATATACATGTATGTATAAATTATATATACTTAAAAGCTCAATGGTTGCTTTATCTTGCTAATTCAGAGCTGGAAATAGTTTTTACTAGGAAATAACTACAGGGGATCATTTGAGGAACAAAGAAGTTAGTGAATTGTTCAAGATCATATAACTAGTAAATGTCCAAGTAGGATTTCAACCAAGCTCTTCCTGATGCTAGATCCATGTTCTATCCACTAGTTTGATTAGAGAAATGCATAGATCTAATGCATATGGAAACGGCTGGGTTCTTCGGTGGATAGACCCCTGGACCTGGAGTTAGGAAGGCCTGATTTTTAACTCCAGCCTCAAGTATTTATTAGCTGTGTGATCCTGGAAAAGTCAGTTCATCTTTACATTCCTGTTTCCTCAGCTATAAAATGGATAGAACAAACAGCACATACTTTTAGGGATGTTGTGAGGATCAAATGAAATAATATTTTAAAGCTCCTGGTACATAAATAAAGTGCTTAATAAATACTCTTCTTCCTTCCCATCATTCCTAATAACTAACAAATTTATATTTATCTGTCTCTTTAGTTATTAGGGTTGGAAAAGGATGAAAATAATATATATATATGCACACACAGACAAATATATATGTAATATAGATCTTGTTGAATTAATACAATTTTGCAAATTATATTTAAAAATCTTGAAATAGATTCATAATTTTAAAACATTCTTCTGAGTAGGCTTGTGATTTCATCAGTGAAGTAAGTCCATAGATTGTCAACTGGGTTTTCTGCAAGTTTCAAGTTTGCCCCTGCCACCTGAGAACTCACCCAGAAGGAAGTTCCAGACACACCTATTTTGGTCTGAACAATAGACCTTGAAGTGTTTGGTGACTCCAATTTGGGTGGGACTGGTAGACATAGTCAAATGTTGAGCATCCTTATTTGTCTTGGTAGCTTCTCCCTTTGCATTAAAGTTCTCTTTCAGGGAGCCTAGTTCTTGGTTTGATCTTTTCCTTTTGTATTCACTGTGTAAGTATTGTTTAAAAGGGAATCTGGAGGATGGGTTGTAAGAGGGAATGGAGGAGGTGAAGGGACAGAAGGGATAAGGAGGGCTGGTGAGGTAGAGGAGATGATCTGTGTAATTCTGCCTTTCCCTCCTACTTCAACTTCACAAGAGAGGTACCCCTGAACTGATGTTAAGGCAAGGATGAAGAGGGGCTGTGTCTCAGTAAGAAGGCTTCTGGGGAATAATGGCGTTTACTTCTCTGAAGACTTGGCTGGTGCCTAAGCCACTAGAAGTCCTACTTATCTGGCAGGTTGACTGACCCTGTTGGCTCTTTGTTGTTTAGCCAAGGCTAAATGGCCAGTCTATCCAACATCCTCTCTTTCTCCTAAACTGCTATGATTTGAATCTGACTTCGAGATTTTTCAGGACAAGGTTGTTTATTAGTTCAAGTAACAAAAGGGGGGATAGGTTTGTGGGAATAGGAGACCCTACAGGTTATCTTTTCTTTCTTCAGCTGAGTCAAGTGGCTCAGGCTTCATCTCTTTCCTTTTCCTCTCTAATCACTGTCACTATCCTATTCTAATCAGGTGTTAAGCATCCTTTTTGGGAAGGTCAAGAGATGGGACAGATCTTTGGGATGGCCCTGAGAAGTTCAAGGATCAGCGCCCTTCCACAGCAGTTGTTCATTTGCTTTCTTTAATTGGTGATCTAAAGATGTCAAGAATCTTCTGTCTTCAGGACAAGGGCAATAGAGTCAAGGCTCAGTTACCACACGTTGTGATGTGTCTTTCACGAGTTCACAGGGCAAAGACCCCTTGTTCCTCTCTCACTCCCACCTGTCCTTTCTGCTTCTCCAAGTGCCCTTCCCCCTCCCAGCAACTTTCTAAAACGATGGTTCCTTAGTCTCCGTTTTCCTTTCCACAATTGTAGTTGACCACTCCCTGACATCCCGGCTGCTGGCTGCAGTCTCTTTGCATGTTTGCTGTACCAAGTTCCCCAGAGGATATAAAAGATCCCCAGTTCTGGCACTCTTGGGAAAATCATGTCACATGGTACATTCTCCCAGAGGTACTGTTCCCAGAGTTCCAAAGCTCTTGGCTTTGTGCAGTTTTTTTGGTGCTTTACCCTGTGTGGCAGCCAAATATTGAACACTATCTCTTTCCTGATTAAAGACAAAGTTTTTCTGACTACTTTAGTAGTTCCGTGTTTTTTCCAAGTTAACAAGGTCAACACCTGTTTTATAATTTATAGTTGTAAATAGTTGCCTCGGGTACTAAGAGGTTAAGTGACTTGTCTAGGGTCATATTAGATATTATAGTCTGGCCTTGAACTCAGATTACCCTGACTCCAAGAAGAGCCAATTTTCTGTCTGCTATGCCAGGTGGTTTACACATAATTTTAATGCTCTGAAATAGTCATTATAATAATTGCCATTCACCTAATGCTTTAGGTTACAAAGTATTTTTTTCCATACTAATTCACTGAATCTGTGCTACAATGTTGAGAGGTTGGTAGGAGAGCATCTCTTTTGGCACATGTAAGAATTTAGGCTAATTAAGCAAAATTTGTACCCAGTGTTTCTAAAATCTAATATTGGAATATAACCTAACCTGCATTTTCCCCATTGTTCTTTTAGGACCACTTGTCAGGGCCCTATATTATCTGTCTGTCTGTCTGTGTCTCTGCCTGTCTGTCTGTCTGTCTATCTATCTATCTATCTGTCTGTCTGTCTGCCTCTCTATATGTCTATCTAGATATAGAGAATGATATCTCTATGTAGCTATATGTGTATGCATGCGTGTGTTTTCAACTCTGATAATGGTAAGCTAATTTTCCCTGTCTGTATCTTCTGTGCTTATCACAGTACTTAATACAGAGTAGGTACTTAATAAATGTCTGTTGATTTCACTGGACTAGCAAAAACTGGTAATTAAAATTTCCATCTCTTCCTAAATCATTATCCTTCAAACTGGAAGGAGAAGAAGGGTAGGACAGGCGTTCTTATCTAAAGTACTTTCCTTATTAAAACCCTCTAAATTGGTAATGCTGGTTTTATCATCCCCATTTTACTGAAGAAGAAACTGAAGTTCTAAGAAGTTAAATGATTTAGCTAGTGTTGTGCAAGTTTTAAGTGTCAAACACGGGGCTCTCTACTTTGCTGAGATGCATTGCAAATAAAAGTCCTTTTTTGTTTTTCAAACTAATTTTACAGACACTTTACAGAACAACAAAAAGCACCAATATCACCTCACCTAGAATCTAAGATTGAAAATTATGATGAGTATATTAGACAACATGATACTTGAGAGACCCAATGAAAGTTACCCTTTAAAACTCAGTGTTCTAATCTGCAAAATAGGGATATGAAATTTAGCCCTTCCCCTCTCAAAAGACTTTTAATACTAAAGTCATAACATGTTCAAAGAACTTCCTACTGAATGTAACAAGGACTGAACAAGTTTTACCAGGCATTTTAATACCAATCAGTTTATAATTGGCTCTCTCACAAGTTGTTAAATTCTTTATTTAGGAACTGGAGTGGTACTCAAAAAGGTGTGAAATTCCATCTTGCCTTTGAAAATATTAAAGGCACTTTTGCCACACTCCTCAGCCTGAGCAGTGGCAGACCCAGGTACACCAGCTTTTGAGACATTTTTGTATCTATATAGCGATCATATATTTGCCTAAACATTGATATTAAATTCATACACACTTGTTCATTTAAACATTGAGATTACATTCCTTTCTCGGTTAAATTTCTATTTGTTTACTGTTGTATGCTCACCTTATATGTATGTGGGTCTTAGTGATGTTGACTTAAAGAAATGGAGACCTTTTCTGACAGAATCAAAATGGCTCTTCAGAGTAAAAGATTCAGAACTCAATGACTGATTGCTGCCTTTGTAGCTCTACTTGAGAACATGTTTTTCTCATTCGTGTAGCATTTGGGGAAATGGGTGGTGGAGGGCAGGAATTCATGTTGACAAGGACAGATGTTCATTTTACCTAGCACCCTAGATATTTTTGCATTTTTATTAGGTGGAAAATAGTAGAACACATAAAGGGAATCCAAGGACACCATCTGGGATTTGGGGGGTGGGAAGAAGTTTATGAAGTACTCAACCAAATCTATTAATGTGATTTAGGGGGAGGACAGTATTGGGGATAAAGTTTCTATCATCCCTCAAAGAAAACACCACCAGTATTCTGTTAACTAACTATATGACTTCTTTTACTAATAAACAATGACCACGTTGGAAAGACATCACAAAAGATCTATGGGGATTGGGGCAAAAAAAAAAAGGAATCTCTTAAAATAGTTGAAAAAGCAAAACTTTTTATAAACCTGGGAAGGTATATCAGAGGGCAAGAGGCACAAGGGAAGGTAGAGCATAGATGGAAGAATTTATATAATTATTCACAAAATGAATAGACACGTCCAAAAGCAAACTGCTGAGGACTAGCATACTCTGAGAGACAAAAAGGTAAAGTGATAATGTATAATGCATTATACAGAATTACACAAGCATTTAGCAAAGCATTATAATTGTTGTACTTTCCTAGAGCTGGGGTACCTAAACTATCCAGCATTCTTTGCATTAATGCTAAATTTCTAGAAGAACAACAAAATGAGTCTAGAATTCATTGGAACTAGGCTCTAATTTCCTTGCTCCTACATAAGGATAAACAGTTGGTCAGCAGATATCATCATAGAGGGCAGGAGTTGGCTCAGAAAGGCTTTCCCTCCTCTCAACTGAAAAAAGAAAGTCGTTACAGAAACAATATTAACTATCTGCATTTTTGGCCAGTTTTAAGTTCACTCTTGAATGAGCTTTCAATGCATTCTCTTCACAAGGTCCTGCTTTTCCTGGTAGACAAAGAGCAAAGATATCTTGGTGGAGTCTGTGTACACTCAACTCCATTCTCCTCTGTCTCTGTGTTTGTGAATCTGGGTCAGCTGGTCAGTTAGTCAATGAATATTTATTAAGCATATGTTATTTGTTAGGCATAATGTTAAGTGCAGAGGCTACAGAGAAAGGCAAAAGACAGCCCTAGCCCTCAAGGAATTCATCATCTATTTCATGTCTGTGGCAAACCTTCATCCTCTCTCATAGAGAATGTAATCAGTAGTTCCCTATTTTTCCCAGGTTGGAAAGAGAATGACACTCCCTCTAGGACTTCACATCCCCTAGACCCTAGTGATAGTTTCAACCATTTCTTCTTTATGCATGCTAACTAGTTTGACCCAAATGGGTATCCTGTTACCTTCAAAATAAATGTCTGTCTGTCTACCTACCTATCTATGCATCTATGAATCAATCTGTGTACCTGTCTCTGTATCTATCCGTGTATCTATTTCTGTACCTACCTATGTATGTATCTATCTCTTTATGTATCTATCAGCCATTTCCATGGTTGCTATGGAGAACATTAGTGCTTTATTTCTGTAATATCTTCCTATGAATTACAAGAATCATAGAAAGGAGGAATTGGTTTTTTTTAGTCATCTCTGGAAGCTAATGGTATTATGGATTGTATACAAATATTTTTCTGGAAGACCATTCATGTGTAATTGTGGCCACACTCCTCCAGCCTTCAATACCATCTCAACACCAGAAACCCCTTCATCTGAAATATCAATTCCTAGAATTCACCCCTCAGAGGTACCTTCTGCCCCTCAGCCACCTTTTTCTGACTAACTTAAGGGGCTCAGTTGAGAATCTCCATTTAGGGAGAGTGCCCAGGACAACCACCTTCATTTCCCACCTGGCTGGACTCGGTCAGACTTCTCCCTCATCTTTGAGCTGGATATTTATACTACCTCCCCACGCCTGCAGCTATACTTTCATACTTTCATTTTCCTTTTATATATTATATTTTTGATTAGTATGAAAGTTTCTTGAAAGAAGAGTTTGTTGTTTTGTTTACATTCATATTCCTAGCATTTGGCACAATGCCTAGAACATTGTAAGAGTTTAACAAACATTTTGTGACTGACATTTATGCCCCTTTTCTATAAATATGCTAGTCAAAAATTTGCCTTGCAATGAATTTTTAGGATCTTGTGTCCCAAGACCACCCTTCTTACTCTCATTTTCTACTATTTTTTCATGGTCACAATGAAGCTTCCTCGAACCTGCGGGAAGCCTCAAGATAGGAAGATAAAGGAAGGATAGAAGTTCTGTATGCCGCAAAGGGGGTGGCGGAGTCATGTTAGAGATATGAGGTGGCAGGAATGAGTCAGAAGTCCAGGCCTTATTATTTATCAAGGAGCCACAGCAAAAACTCTGATCAGTGGACTACTCAGAAGGCTTATACCTGCCCAATGATCCAATTTTAATACCACACAGGTCGGAGACATGATAGAGAAAAGAAGTGCCTGGCCGAAGGCCAGGTCCCAGGTGGGAGAGGTAGATAAGGAAAGGAATCAAAGATGGAGCTTGGCCAGAGGCCAAGCTCCAGCAAGGACAGGCATCAGTGAGAGCTAAGATCCAAGTGAGGAAGAGAGGGAAGAGTGGCAGAGCTTGCTGTGGCCCAGTATTTAATCTCTTTGATATGCAAATATATACAATACATAGGGATGATCATCATTGGTTAATGACAAGGTATAGGTGTGGTTTCTCTTAGTCAGGTGAGCACAAAGAAACCTGTTTTCCCGCCTAACCTGGGGGAAGCTGGGGTCAAGGGTCAGAGGCTTTCCCAGCCATGTGCAAGACTGAGCATGCTCTCTTCTAAGACACTCTGTACACACTAACTGTTTCCCTTGTCCATATCTAGGGGTGGACTGCTACACACAACTAGAGGTGGCCCAAGGCATTGGGAGCATCAGGGAAATCTGATATTTGACTTAAAAGAACCTCGTTGCTTTCTAGAATTGTCAACAGATTGGTTTGCTTTGTCTTGGACATTGCTGGTACGTAAAGATTAGGGGTATGGGAAAGTGACAGAAAAATTTTTTTCTCATACATTTATTTCTCCTTCATTCATGTCCCCCCTATACTAACTTTATCTCCTCAGCTCAATCTCCCATTTAGGCTTTGAATAAAAGAAGAGGGGAAGACTGGGAGGAGAGGCTAAAGGGGAAGGGAAGAGAGGCCCTGGAGTTTCCAAATGCTCAGAGGTGGGGAAATTGAATTAAACTGATTTTAAAAATTGATAAAAAAAAAACAGAGGATGCTCTCTTTTTTGCCTTCCTTCAAGTGCTGATTCTATATTTCATTTTAGGGCTATACTTTCAGGGCCTTACAGAGCTTCAGAGAAAGGGGTGACACAAAGTCAGCTAATTTCCTCTCTTCATCTTTTTTTGAACCAGCCCAGTTCCTGATTTGCAGTCACACAGGACTCCTTAGAACATCCATTCCTTTCTAGGAGTGACATTGCACAAAGCCTGTCTCTGTATGTAATTTAGGATTACTTTTCTCTCCAACATATGACAGTCATCCGTATTAAGGCAAACAGCCTATAAAACCAGTTTGACATGAGGCAGCTTGTGATTCAAGGCTGCCACTGCCTCTTGACTGACTTTACTAGTTACTGCTTCAAAAGGCTCCTGAGGAGTAACGGGAGTTACTTACTGAAAGCATGATATCTGAACCAGCAATTTTATGGGTCAGAAGGGAGGCCTTTTGGCTGCTTCTGAGATTTCAGTGTCGGCTCTCTATTGCCAGTTAAGAGAATTGGTGGTGGATTGTTCTGACAGCAGCAATTAGATCTCCAGCCAGTGGCTTTACTATAAGACAACTGTGCTCAATCTACATTTTTTTCGACAGTATAGAGACTAACTTGATGGGCTAACTTGAATATGTTGTTCGATGTTATCCATTTGATCACTGGTGAAAACTATTTTGGTTGCGTGGGTAGGGATGGATAAATAATGGTGGAGAAATTGAGAAAGAGAAAATAAAAGAGAGGTAAAGCAGGAGAGGATGACTTGATGGTAGGAGGGCTGATAATTTGCTGAAATCTTTAGGATTAATCAATAAGCACTCCATTGTTATTTAATCATTTTTTTTCTGTCTGACTCTTTGTGACTTCATTTGATGTTTTCTTGGCACAGACACTGGAGTGGCTTTCTATGTTCTTTTCTAGCTTATTTTATACTTGAGGAACTGAGGTGAACAGGATTAAGTGACTTGCTCAGGGTCACATACCTAATAAGTTTCTGAAGCCAGATATGAACTTGGGAAGATGAGTCTTCCTGATTCCAAGCCTGCACTCAATCCACTGCATTGCCTAGCTGTCCTATTAATCAATTATCTATTACATATGAGGCCTTAGGTCAGGTGCTCAGGGTACAAGGATAAAAATGAAAAAAAAAGTCCTTAAGTATAAGAAGCTTATGGTTTATCATGGTAAGCAGCATGTGCACAAATACAAAATGGGCTTGTTTCATGGTAGTTTGGTTGGAAAACCCTGCTCCTGAGCAAAAAGTACATTGGCATTAATTATACCTTTTAATTCAAGCATTGTTAGATTTATCTACTTTTCTATGAGCAAAATGTGAATTTAGAGCCCTTCTAGAATGTTTTTAATAGTACATCTACTAGCCATTTTTCCAGATGTATACACAAATCCTCATATGAATATGTGATTTTATCTATTGAGGTCCTTTAATGAAGAAAATAATAATGACAGCTAGTATTAGTATAGCATTGGAAGGTTTGCAGAGAGCTTTATAAATATTTATGATATGTGATCTTTACAACAACAGTATTACCTAGATGCTATTAGTGTCTTCATTTTATAGATGTGGAAATTGAGACACAGAGAGGTGACTTCACACAGCCAGTGTTTGAGATTTTTTTGGAATTCAGGTATTCCTGATTCCAGGCACAGTGCTGGTTTCTGATGATGCCGATCATAACTTATCTTTATCTGCCCATTCTGTGCAGTTCTTGCCCATGTCCTTCAAGATGTTCTTCAAAGGGGATCAGGTCCCAGTGTTTTGGAAGTCCTTCTATATTTCCTGATATTCGATCCTTTAGAATCTACCACTGCCACCAGGATCAGGATAAATAAACTGGAAACAAAATAAGTTATTCCCTGGCTAATGCTGATCTGAATAAGTGAGTGATTTTGGAATCTCTTATATTCCCTTGGAGTATATCAAAGAGACCTGGCACAACACAAGTGGCTATGATAGTTACAGGTGGACTTTTCATTTATTAATATGCTTTTGTTTTTTTTTTCACATACAAAAGAAGATATTGCTTTGCTCAAGTTGTAGATGAAGAACTAACCTGTATTTCCTCTTCTCTGTATCAGATGGCTTTTCTTGAACTTCTGATGCCTTTGCCCAATAATTCTAGCTCACTACCAATGGCTCTGGCAATGTAATATCATATAAAAGAAATACCACTCAATTGCCTGCTTAGCACAGTGTCTGGCACATAGCATATATGAGTTGAATAAATGCTTGTTGACTCATTGACTGAGTCAGAAAACTTTTTTTCCTAATCTCATCTCTGCTATTAAATAGTTATATAATTTTAGGTTAGTCATACAACATTTCTGTGACTTAGTTTGCCTTTGTGCTGCAAAGTTTTCCCTTGGCTTTTATGTTACCATTCTCTTTCGTCTGATTATTTCTTTGAGATTTGCTTCATTGGTTCATTTTTTTCCTCTCACCTCCTAAATATAAATATTTCCAAAGGTTCTGTTCAAGTTCCTCTCTTTCCCCACTGTCCTTTCTTTCAACAACTCCATATATTCTCCTTGCTTTAATTATCACTCCGATGCAGATACCTATCAAATTTCCTCCATGGACATTATTTGGTTATTAATCAAAGAAAATCATGGACTTTGAGGAGTCAAAAGTTTTGGTGACTAAAAATTAAATCTAGAGATGAATGGTAGGCATAAGAAGGTTTTGTGACATTATCAATGATAATTTACAGTCAAAGAATAAAATAAAATATACTATTTGTAATCTAGCTATTCTGGAAAGCAAGTTGGAACTTTTAGCCCAAAGTTACTAAACTATACATTGCACTTGATTGAGCAATACCACTACTAATCCTGTAACAAGGAGATTAAAGAAAGAAGTCCAAATGTATCATGGCTCTTTTTTGGAGTAACAAAGGACTAGAAACTATAGGAAGTACCATTTAATTGAAGAATGACTGAACAAATTATGGTAAATAAATGTGTTAGAACCATCCTACTGTAAGAAGTGATAAAAGAGGGTTTCAGAGATACCTTGGCAGACATATATGAACTGATTTGAAAAGAAACAAGAAAATAATTAACACAATAATAAAAATATTGTAAAGACACACAATTTTAAAAGACTTCAGAACTCTGATGAATACAATGGTTATCCATGATTCGAGGGGAGCAATGACAGAACATGAGATTTTTCTCCTGACAAGGGTGATGGATTTATGATTGCCAATGAGACATATCTTGATTGGACATATCCAATGTGAAGATTTGTTTTGCTTGACTCTGGATAGTTATTAAAAAAGGTTTTGTTTTATTTGGGTTATATTCAATATTCAATACATTATACATTTTATATTCAGGGGTGGGGTGGGTGAGAGAGAAAGAAAATAAATGTTTTCCAATTGAAAAAATCAAATGAAAAAATAAATTTTCTGGGAAAGGCATCATTGGAAATAGAACAAGAAGTAACAGCCAACATGCTGCTCTAGAATCTGTGGAAATGTTAAAAACCCCATAGGAAGACATCCAGTATACAAGATAAATCTGTTTCAATTCCGCCCAGCTCCCGTGATAGTACCTCCTCCACCCCAAGTCATTAAGCTTTTTTTAAAAGTACTTAAATATGTATGGTATCCTTTTGCTTGGATATAAAATCCAGGACAAGAAATTGTTTCAGTTTTTTTCTTTGTATTTCTGGTACCTGGCACACAGTAAGTATTGGATAAATCTTATTGATTAGTGAATGGATGAACATAGACAACTATCACATATAATGAGGTGTTGATGAGCTGTGATCTATTGAATTACAGGGAATATATACATTAATGAGATCATGAATCCATTGAAGCTTTGAAATAAATGTTCATTATTTATATTATTATATTATATTATTAAATTATAAACTCACTGAGGGTAAGTGTTATGCCATTTTTCATCTTTGTTCCCTCAACAAAGAATTTGAACAGTGTCCCACCTCTGACACATACTGGCTACATTATTCCACATATGTCAATAATGCATTGTACTTGACAGATGAGAAAACTGAGGCACAGATTCAGCTACTTTTCAATTAATCTCTTAGTGCTCCAAGAAAATTTCTACCTATACAGAGAAGGCATCGACCTGCAATGATAGATGAATGTTTCCCCATCTAGTCATTTCCTATGTCAGTGAAATTATAGATTTAGTCCCTATTCTCTATCTCTATCCCTAGCATTTAAATGTTTGGTAAATTGGATTTATGAACTTCTCAAGCCTATTGTTAGCTTAAATTAAGCAAGATGATGCTGTTATGTCCTCCTAATATTCAGTCACTGAAGCTTAGAGTAAACCCTATGTATTTAGTACTCACAAGAAAGCATACCTTAGTTATGAATCTTTAGACATAATATTCAGACCCTCCATTCTTCAGGAGGGAAAGTATAATCACTGAAGTGTAGATAAGAAGATTTAAGACTACCTCTTTTTTTCCTCCTTGGATCCATAATGTTTCCAATTTGAATAATCCTACTATGACATCTCCTGTTAACATCTCTAGTAGCAACGCTATGTTGCCTGCTTAGCACAGTGTCTATCACATAGTAGGAGATTAATAAATGATTATTGAATCACTGAGTGAGACTATGTCAGGAGACTGTTTCTTTTAGTCTCTGCTACTAATTAGTCATATAATTTTGAGCCTTTCTATGTCTTAGTTTTCTTATCTGTCAAATGAGGTGGTTATATAAATGATCTCTGAGAGTCTTTATTGATTTAGAAATGTTCATGTCTATGAAATAGTGGCATGTGAGCTAATAACTCCCTTTAGAAGCTCACAGTAAATATTTGTTATTCTGGTCTGCTATTCAGATGGTAGGGGATCTCTGTTACAGAATTTATTTAACAATTTTTGATAATAGATCTCTCTAATAAGTGTATACTGTGTATTTTTTGTTGTTATTTGGTCATTTCAGTCAGTCCTGACTCTATGTGAATCCATTTGGGATTTTCATGGCAAAGATACTAGAATGGTTTTCTATTTCCTTTTCCAACTCATCTTATAGATGAGGAAACTAAGGCAAACAGGGTTAAGTGACTTGCTGAATATAACTCAGCTTATAAGTGTCTGAGGCCAGATTTGAACTCAGAAAGATGTCTTTCTTATTCCAGACCCAGAGCTCTATTCACTCAACCATCTAGCTGCCTACACTACATAATTAAGATGGAAGAAATGGTAATACCCAGGTCCTTGATTTTGACTTTTTAACAAAGCAGATATTTTAAAAACATATATAATTACATATAACAGCATATACTCCTATAAAGCAATGGACTTGTCATCTGTCTCATCAATGTGGGTATTCTTTATAATAATGTAGGTTGGAACCTCCATGCTTCCCCATTTTGTGTGATATTCATCCATGTTTGCCTCTAAATTACTATAGAAGATCTACATGACATCTTGAGGGCCTTCCTTGAGTTATCCTGTAGAGATTGTAGAGATAAAAGTAGAATGTTAACATTGAGCACTGG
The DNA here is from genome assembly GCF_027887165.1 of Monodelphis domestica. NCBI lineage: Eukaryota > Metazoa > Chordata > Mammalia > Didelphimorphia > Didelphidae > Monodelphis > Monodelphis domestica. The sequence continues at coordinate 395,832,210 of NC_077229.1, read as the reverse complement.
TTATCTCTAATCTCTCTGATGACATTTACTAATAACCTAAAATAGGTGAATGAATTAAGTTATAGTTAAGAACAACAATAAACCACTTATTTCTGTCTTTATACAGTTTTATGACTATTGGATGATTATTTGAATGGCAATGCTTGGACTCCTATTGAAGCTTTTAGGCTTGGAGCAGGATTGGGTAAAAATAAAGGCTTCCATGGGAGTTCTAAGCATCAGTAACCCAAAGGATAATTAGATGGGGCTATAATCAATAATCAGTCCATTGTCTATTAGTTTTACAGTTTGGCTTTTATTTTTACACTAGATAGACAACTCATCTAGAACATATTATCTAAGATAATTGCCTGGGACACTAAAAATTTAAGTGATCTGCCTGTGATCATACAGATTGACAAAATGTTTCCCAAAATTTAAATAGATCAGCCATGTGTAATAATAATAATTTGAAAAGCAGTTTATGATAAGTCATTCTTAGCATTCCACCTCTCACTCTCATGACTTCACATTCCTGAGCCTCAGCTGAATCTCTAAGACCGTAAGTAAGAGAAGGGCTAGAGTCTGCTTTTTAGGAGGGAGTAAAATCACAGGTCCTTGATATAGTGATATATTCTGAGCATCAGATGACAAATAAATTAGCATTACAGTTATGTCTCACTTTAGATAATCACTACAAATTGGTGTTTAAATGCATTCTATGTGATATATTTGTAAAGGGAAAGATCATTTTGAAATCAAAGACTCATTACCAAATTTATCTTTTTATTGGAAATAAGGATTTTCTGTTACATTTATTTCAGCTATATTGGATTTATTTAAAGTGAGGTAAGCCTGCACATGTGCTATTACAGAGCTGAAGAAAACAAGATGCAGAAAATAAGTCGCCCAAGGCCTTGTTCTCTAATGCCTAGTATTCACGATCCTTTATTTGACTCTTTGATCAAAACTAAATTAGTAACAGCACGGCTTTAAGTGCTATTCAAAAGTTAAAGCTTATACAGGATAAAGTGGAGCTCCATTATAACATTATTATTCGAGGGATAAGATGAATGCTAACTTTATAGGCAAACTGTTTTTAGACAGATGTGAGATGTTTTGATTTAACATGACAACCTGTTGTGTATACAAATTCACGTGTTTACGAGTTACTTTATAATGTGGTTCTCTACTGTCAGATGTGGCATCAAAGAGATTATAATAAAAGCAATAGTCAGCACAAATGAGATACTTATTTTGGGAGGCAGTATAGCAAAGTGTAAAAAAGGGCTGGATTTGGAGTCAGAGGGTCTGAACACAAATCCCAACTCTTCTACTTGAGGCTTTATGTTTGTGTGTGTGTGTGTGTGTGTGTGTGTGTGTGTGTGTGTGTGTGTGTGTGTGTGTGTATATGTTTGGAGAGAGAGAGAGAGAGAGAGAGAGAGAGAGAGAGAGAGAGAGAGAGAGAGAGAGAGAGAGAGAGAGAGAGAGAGAGAGAGAGAGAGAATGTTGTTATTGTGTTGTTGAATCATTTCAGCTGTGTCCCCATTTGGGGTTTTCTTGGCAAAGATACTAGAGTGGTTTGCCATTTCCTTCTCCAGCTCATTTGTCAAATGAGGAAACTGAGCCAAATAGGGTTAAGTGATTTGCCCTGAGTCTCACAGCTAGTAAATATCTGAGGCTGGATTCAAACTCAGGAAGGTGTCTTTTTATATACATACACATTGTAACTCCTTCATGCCTTCCCATCTCCCATCAATTCATCACAGTAGGGTCTTTCTTGAGTTCTCTTGATATCATAGAAATATCAGTAGAGCATGAATGCTGCCCTTTCATTGTTTCTATTGTTTATGATTGATACCCTAAAATAAGTAAATGACTAAAGAGTTATTTTTAAGAGCAAGAGAAAAAGAAAACCTTACTTCTTTCTACTTCTAATTAGTCTTGCTACCTCCCTCTGTTTAGCTGTCATTTGGATCATAAAAGCTTAGAACTTATATACATACATGCATATGTATATACTTGCATATATATAATTATATCCAGTTCCAAATTTATATTATCATAATCTAATTTTTCTAGGCCAGGGGTAGGCAAACTATGGTCCAATGGCTGTATTGTGTCTGGTTTTTTTTGTATAGTGTAGGTTTTAAAATTAATAATCAATAACTATTATATTTAAATTTTTATTAATAACAAGTAATTAATAATAACTACTTAATTTGTATTGCCTATGAGCTAAAAATGATTTTTACACTTTTAGAAAGTTGTAGCAACTATACTTTACCCATCCCTGTTCTAGATGACAGGTGATTGATCATTATTTAAAAGGGAATCCAAGGCAACTATGGGTAAGAGGCATGAAGTAATTATTCAAGTATTATAATGGCATTTCTACTAAAAATAACATTTTAACAATGATGACTATTGTAATTGATCATTTTTATTTAGAGAAATAGTATTCCCATCTAAAAGCATTTGCTAAGTGATACTGGTATTGCTTAAAGAAAATTACATAGACAATTCCTGCCCTCAAGGAGCTGCTATTAAAAAGCAGAATCAAATTCAAAAAGCATGTCTGAGGGTCGTAGTCTCAAACTCAAACAAACTCAAACTCAAACTCAAACTCAAACAAAATTATGTCTCAAACAGAATTCAGGAATTATTTCTTCTTTCCCCAAAATTTTAGTAACTAAATAAAAAGACCTACAGGAAACTCAAAAAAGAGTCTGGAATATCATCAAAGGACAAGTGGGTTGACAATAGGAAAACAAACAACAAAAACATGGAAGGAATCATGATGTAATGGGTAAAGAAATTTAATCAGGAAGCACAACATTCATGTTACAATTCTGGTCCTACTCCAAACTTACCTCTAGCCTCTTGATGAAGTCACATAATATTTCTTGGGACTCAGTTTCCTACTTTGTAAAAAGGAGTTGGAAGAAATTTAGCATGAAAACTATAAATAAACTGTCAGTAAGAATTGATTTTGAGCTATATAATAATCCTGGAGAAGATTACCAAAATCTACTACCTCCTACTCTTTTTCCTTATTATTATTACTGTTAAATTTGGTTAGAAATATTTTAATCAAAAGGAAAGTCCTTAGTAGTATATAGCTGTTCTAGCTACACAAGGTAAGATAATAATAACAAAGGTATAGAAGTGGGATTGTGGAGAGATTAAAATGAAAGAAATAAATGAGAACAATTATATTGCACACAATATCATTGCGCTTTAAACACAGCTGGAAATGAAGAGCTTCAACTTTTTAGATTAAGAAACCACACCATCCAGTATTAAGCACTAGGGCTTAATCAACACATATTTATTAAATACCTTCTATATGCCACCTACTGTGCTAGAAACTGGAAATACAATGAGTGAACCAATCACTACTCCCAAGGAGTTTATATTTAATGGGAAGACTGAGATAGGAAGTTAAGGGAATGTTAAATTCTAGTGAAAGCTTTTTTTTTGTTTTTTTTTTTAAGATGGGGAGAAACTTGGGCACATTTGAAAAGAGCAGAGAAGCTAGTTAATAGGGAAGGCTGAAGATGAAATCAATTGATGAAGATTTGAGATAGGGAGATTGAGTGATAATGCAATATGCTGAAAAAAGACAACAGAGGACGGAATCAAGTACTTATTTAAAGGTACTGATCTTGGACAGGAAAAAAAATCTGTTAGAGACTGAAGAAAATGGGGACAGTAGGGGATGATGTCAAAGGATTTTGAGACGTAAAGTTCCTCACACCACTTCTTATATTCTCAAATAAAGTGGATGGAATTATCTGATTATGAAAAGACTATATAAGCTAAAACAACACGCCTTAAAAATACCATGCAAAGAGGTAGAAATATCTTAATTAAGAGGCATGGATTCTGTTTTCAGAAAGTCAGAGAAGTGTGAGGCTATCCAAAGAGAACTCTTTTAATTAATTCTTTATTATTCTGCTAAACATCTCAATACCCACTCTTATTCTCTTCTCTTCAATCTAAAGTACTGGTGATCCCTTTTTTCAAGGCAAATCTTACTGCCTATCTCCTTAATCTCACCTTTTTCCAATTTCTTCTTTACCTTGCTATATCAATGAATTTTTTTCACCATTTTTGGTTCCTTCCCCTTGACTACAAGCATGCTCAGGTCTTCCCTATCCTTTGAACAAAATGAAGCAAAAGGAAAAAATGAAACAAAACCAAGATCAGTCCTTTGACATGGCCACACCTGCAAGCTTTCATCCTATAGGTCTCCTCTTTTCTACTGTCAAATTTGAAAAATAATCTCCTTTCACTGTTTCTCCTTCTTTGCCACACAAATTTGTAACTAGGGTAGAACAACTGAGGCTTTGGTTACTAATACATTTCCATGAAGTGCTGACAACACTTAGAGTTTTTAGTAAGAATAGGAATCTATCAAATGATAGCTTCCACATATATGGGAGCTGAATCCCAGATAAGATTAACTGAGTACACCTATTATACCTTGAAATGTCTTGGGGTCTGACACTTACTCTCCTCTGTATTTATGACATATTTTATTCTATTTGTTCTGTGCACAAAAGCTTCTACGTATAGATCTACCACCCATTTTTTAAATAAAAATTTTAAATAAAAATCTTGTTTTTCCCAGAGCTTTCCTATTTATTTTTCAACACTTGTAATCTGACTTCACTATTTACCATTCTCTACAAATGGCCCCCTGTAAGATCACTAATGATCTTTTATTTTTTTTTAAATCCTTACCTTTCATCTTGGAGTCAAAACTGTGTATTACCTCCAAGACAGAAGAGTGGTAAGGGCTAGGAAATGGGAGTCAAGTGACTTGACTAGGGTCACACAGCTGGAATGTGTTTGAGGCCAGATTTGAACCTAGGATCTCCCATCTCTAGACCTGGCTCTCAATCCACTGAGCTACCCAGCTGCCCCCTAAGGATCTCTTTATTACCAAATTCAAGATCCATAGAGCTTATTTGATGGTTCAGAATCCTATTGAAGATAGCTAGATTTGTTTGCTCTGGGAAGAGACCCAATCTGAGAAGCTTTGCAGTTCTCTGGCTTAAATAAACTGTTTTTTATCATAATAGCTTGATACTTCATTTATGCATTTTAATGGTGATTATGAAGTAAAAGAATTTGCCATTGCCTCATAAATTTAATAATGAAAGTAGATTCACCTAGCAGAAGAATGGTGAGGGAACAGAAGTAGATTTATCTAACAGTACAATGATCAGGACCACAGGGGGAGCACCTTGTTGAGAAGCAGTTTCATGTGAGATATATTGCTCATGAAGGGATCAAAGCCTATAGACCAGTAATGGTGAACCCTTTAGAGACCCAGTGCCCAAACTGCAACCCTCATGGCACATGTAAGCCCCCTGCCTTGCCCCAGACAGAGGGAGAAAGCCCTCCTATTGGGCTGCTGAGCAGAGGGGCAGGTGATGGGATAAATGTCCTCAGATGTGTGTGGAGAGAGGGAGGGGAGGAGCCTTCTCCAGTATGTGTACCATAGGTTCACCAACATGGCTATAGACGAAAGTTGTACATTATTGCAAGCATGACTTTTCTTATGTACTTCCTTGCTCAGTTTCTCTAAGGGTGTACTCATTCTCCAATACAATTATTGTGCATGTTAGTGGGACAATGTGACCTTAGCTTATGTGTACACTACTAAACTAGATTATTCCCTTATCACTGTAAAATTATTCATATTCTTGCTTTTGCCTTATTAAATATAAGTTTATGTTTGGGTTGATAGTATTGTATTACAGTTGAGATATTGTATTAATATTGAGATTAATTTATGTAAATGGGAAACACACAGGTAGAAGTTCAGCAGGTAAAGTGATGAGTATCTAGAATGTATCCCCCTCACAACAAAGCTGTCCTTAAGTTCCTAAGAGAATTTAAATCCTAACTACATGGTTGATGTCCTCTTCTGGAAATTCCAGACCTGATGACATGAAGGTATTTTGGGGGTGAACAAGCCAGTTATAAAGGGAGAAAGTAGTTATGACATTGTATATATATATATATATATATATATATATATATATACTCAGATATTTTTATATATACTCATGTTTACATCTACACCTAAAATATATACAAATCATTAAATGTATATACAAATATAAGCATATGTGCATATTCATATGACATAAGAAAGTCAGTTTGTCTGGTTTATATTTAGCTGTCTGCAAACTGGTGTTCATCCTTTTGCTTTTGTAAATGTCTATATGCCTATGAAAAAATATGTGCTTCACCTTTAGCAAACCTCCTGGTCTTAATGCTTTCAACACCTTTAACTCTCTACCTGGAGGTTCTTCAAATTCACCTAGACACCTCAAGGGTAGGAAGAATATATAGTAAATGTGGAGAAAAAGAAGTTGGCCCAAGAAAAGAAACATTCCTGACTAATAAGAAGCAACTTGTGTGTATTCCTAATAACAACAATCCTTTGAACATCTGCCAGCACTACAAATATATAGAGGAATGAATCCAGCTCTGAGGAGTATTATTATTTCCAGTCTTCCTCCTTAACCCTGTTTTACTTTTACTGCATCTGGATGCAGAAAGCCCATGCTTCTGTAGTAGGGGGAAGGGTAACTGATTTTTGGAAAAATGTTTATATAGAATTGCAAGTGGAAAAAATGACTCCCCCCAAAAGAAACACCCAATAACATTAGGCTTATAATACATTGCAGAGTATAAATGAAAATTTCTACTTGGACCACAAGATTCTAAGATTTAGAGCTAGAAGTGACTTAAGAGATGATGAGGTTCAATTCGTTCATCACACATATGAGGAAACAAGTTCACAGAGGGAGAGTGACATATCCAAGTTCATCCAGGTAGCATTATATTGGCCCACGTCCTCTTCTGGCTCTAGTTATTTTGTCACATATTTTAACTCCAGTTTGAAAATTACCAATGATTTTCAGTTAATGTAGCATATTAAAATATTAAGATGTGGTACAATGAATTAGGAAGAGAACTGACCTGGAAATCAGGAGATCCATGTTTGAATGTCCCCCAGTCACCCAGTCAGAATGTGTATTCACCCCTACTTTCTATCTTTAGCTTTAATCCTATGTCACCAGTGGACAATTCTAAGGATGTTTCATGATGTATATCACGAATTTAGCATGTCAAAAGTAGAATTCATTATCCTTTTCTCTACATCCATTTTCCCCCCAAACTATCCCTTTTCCATTGAGGGGACAACCATTCTTCTAGTCACCTATGTTGGCAATCTCAGTATTAACATCAATTCCTTCCTCTCTCACCCCTCATATTCCCTTTACTCAACAATTCACTAATTTTTTTCAACAACTCTCAGGCTCATCTTCTATTCTCTTCAAATAGCCACCATCTAATGAAAAAAGGCCATCACTTTTCACCTAGACTGTTGCTTCCCAAATTAACTTGTCTCCCAAATTTAAATATTTCCATTGGCTTTTATTAACCTCTGGGACAAAATATAGACTCCTCAGTTTGATATTTAAATCACTTTCAAATCTGGCTTCTACCTAACTTCCCAGACACATTATCCATTAATCAACTTCACAAACCCTGGTCCAGTTCCATGAAAAAAAAGGCCTATTTTCTGATTTTAACACAGGTTTTTGAATCTCAGAACTCTGGGACTTTATGCCATGCTTTACTCTTTTCTCATCCTCACCTCTTAGAATATCTAATTTCCTCCAAAGACCAGCTTAAAAACTGCTGCTTACCTGAGGCCTTTCCTGATCCCAGGACAGCTGCCAATTGTCCCTATCCGAATTTCCAATTACCTTGGGCTTGCTTTATATCTATTTTTTCTCCTGTAGAATGCTTTTTGAGGGCACAAACTGCTTCATTTTCATCTTTGTATCCTCTGTGCCTAGAAAAACTTAAAATGTATTTGTCTCTTAATCAGTGTTTATTGAGACAAAACAAAAACTTAATTTCCTCATTTGTAAAATGAGGGTTTTACATTAGACTATCATTTAGTTTATTCCCATTTTTAAAAGTCTGTGACAAATATTGAGCTTTGGAAACACTGATCCTCCTTGGGCTTACTGAGCTATGAAATAGTCAACATTTATTTTAACTGTCAATAAATATACCAATTTACTTCAGTGGTCTCAGTGTTGTGATTTATTCCAATATCTTTTTTCTTCTTTTTTATAGCTTTCAATTAATTGATAGCCTTGTAACATGAGGATAAAATATACTTCTTTGTCTTTAGAGTTCTTTTGGTACCTTTTATCTTCTTGGCTTTTATGTAAGATTTAACTTTGAAAGTCCAAATTTATACTAAAAACAAATGGGAGGACAGTTTTCATCTTATCAAAGAACACTTTGCTTAACTGGAAAATTCATAATAGCAATATTTTAAATAGTTTTCTTTCCTAGTTATTTTTCAAAATATTAATTAAATTTGCCCAAATAAAAGTTTCCATAAGCAAATTTATTATACAAGGAGGTATCTTATCTGAAAGTGCTTTTTTCTTTGGAAGATAATGTTTTTTCATAAAATTATAAACAAATATATTAAAATTGTTAATTGAATTTCTTCCCCAAAATTAGAATATTATATAATCAATTTTTAACTTAAATGGTATGTTTTGGGGATATACTAGGTTAGGAATGAATTAATCTAATCATCTGAAGTAGGTGAAATAAATTGTGAAACCACTATGGTTGAAATGACTATGGGCTAGTTCTGACTAATAAAATCGAGGAAATGAAAGAAGGGTACTAGCTATGGTCCAAAGATGATACATAAATCTATGAATAAATGACTTGCTAAAGAAAAAATAAATTATAACATACCAAAAAAAATGTAAAGGCACTTGAGGAAATTAATAACCTATTATGTGCCAAGAATTTTGTTAAATTCTTTTACAAATATCTCATTTGATTTCATGTGAAATCTACTTAAATGAATTTCCTATTTTAAGGAGTTTAACTCATTAATGTTATTCAAATAGTATATGTTGATTACTATTATATATGTGAATATAAAATATTTTTAAAAGAAAGAAATCATTGCTTCTTTTGCTTTTAAAAATTTTAAATTAATAACTTGTATAAAGATTAATGTGGCATAGTATAAACAAAGATACAGCATCATAAATAGATCATAACTTTCAACTAAATAGTGTGATAGTAATTTTTAAAAACAGTATAAGGCTGTAATTATAAAGAATAATTGTCCACAACTTAGACACCTATCAATCATTTCTTTTTAATATGCCAGCCATGCTAAATTTTTATAAATAAGCACTTCTAGAAATGACTCCTACCCCTGCATTCATCAAACACCAAAAAAAAACTTCATTTAGTAGTATTAATTTCAAGTATATTGGCTTTCTTGTGACTAGCATTGTAAATTGAGAAAAATTCATTTGCTAATTGAAAGTACAAAAAAGAAAATTTGAATTTCCCTTACAAACCATGAAATGGAAGGTTTTCATATTGACCTGAATGTCACTTATAAAGAAAAGAATGACTTACGTTAACATTTGTTAAACATATATTTGTTTTGTGAAAAGAACTGTTCTTGAACACAAACAATTAGAATACCCAAGCTTGCTGGTTGATTTAGTTAAAAATTAACAATGTGAGACTCAATGAGAAGATCTGTTGTTTTGGTAATACTCAAGGTCTTCCTAGTTCAGTATATTAAAGATACTGCCCATCCCATCTACTATATCTATGGCTAACCTATTTTAAAAGAATACTTCCCCAAAATGGCTTCAAAATCATTTTTTCACTTAATTTTAGTAAGTAATAATAGAGTCATTTCGATTTCAGTCATATCTGAGAACTGAATCTAAAGATTATGAAAATAATCACTTAAAATATCTATATGTTTTAAAAGATACAATTTTCATGTGTCTTCATATTAATGTTCAAACAACAAGCTTATCCTTTGATAGAAAAATTGAATAAAGAATTTACATGTAAATACTTTTAAATTAGCGGCTGATTTAAAAAAAAATTATATATGAAAACATTACTACGTCAAAAAAAGTTTGTTTTTAATCTTAAAGTTTTCATCCAGACCATGAATATCCGTAGCCTTTATGGGGGGGGTGTATTTATCTGAAAATAGGTATCCTCATTAGAGAACTTCTTTGCCACCAGAAAAAAAGCCCCAAACATAGCATGGTATAAAGAAGTCAGACTAAAAAAATCTGGGTAAAATCAACTAAAGAGACCTCTGTTTGCCTACCATAGGAGGATGAATGATTGAGTCAATTTTTCAAACTCTCAACCTGTAGTTCCTGAGAAAGGAATTGTGCAAAACTTTGGATTTCAACAATAAATTATGCAGTTGGCATACAAATGATTAAACGCATGGAGTGTATTACCTGTAGGCAAATTCAGCAGTCATTGAATACACAGCAGTAACTCTCCTAGAGAGGGAATTTTCACTGAGACACTGAGGTCATCCTCTTTCGAAAAACTGCCATGGGATTCTTAATGCATAACTTGAGAATGCCAGGGATGGGTGATAAGAACTTTGGTTTGATGTCCTGTTTCCAGGGCAACGCTTCTAATAATGCTACATTCTCCTGGAAATAAAAATGATACCTGGGGAACATGGGGACACTGACAGCAATGTACTTTCAGTAGTTCTTGGTTCTTTAAAACTTCAAATCATGTTTCCAGCAGACCTTGTATAGAATGCAATGGCACAGAGCAGTATAATCAGAAAGTTATAAAGTTCTAGTGAATAAACAATGCTTCTCTCAATGTTTCACCAGTCTCGTTGCTATCATAATGGAAGTAATGGATAACAACCAAAGGAGCCCTAATGAAAGAACTTTTTAAGAAATGTGTTTGTGTTGGTGAGTTTTAATCACCTTAGAAATGTCCTCCTTTAAAACATTTCCATGATTAAAGTACTTCCTTTGAAACAAACGGGAGAGAAGGATTAAAGGGGAGGAAGTTACATATGGTGATTAGGTGGGAGTCCGTGAAGTCTAGAACTGTAGGCTTGCATTCTTTGGTATGGGTCAAATGATTTCCTTTGTGAGTTCATGAGGATGAATGAAGGAAAAATATCCAGTGAGCACTTAGTCTGACCATTCTTGACCTTGATGTACACATGACTAATGAGTGATTACAATGTATAACCAATATTCCCATTGAGAGTAGGTGTATTTGTGGGAATAGCGGAGTAATGAGAGCTTTTTTCTAATAATCTAGGGGAAGTAGTACCCAATCATCATTAATTTTTGTTCAGCATTGTTCTTGGTGCCATAGGGAATGAGACAAGATGTTAGAAGGCTAAGACCTAGCTCAGGAAACAAAAATAAACAATCCATCAACTATTTAAATGACACAAATATAATTAAGGTGGGAAGCAACATGGTATAATGGGAAGACCACTAATATTGCGCTTAGAGGAACTGGTTTCAAATCTTACATTTGATATTTGATTATCATGTGTGACCTTGAGAAATTATCTCCGTTTCCACAACTGTAAAATGAGACCTTTGGACTAGAAGTTTTCTATAATTCCTTCTAGCTTTAAACTTGAATGCATCATAATTTGTATGCTATAGACTCTGGTAGAAATATAAGAAGGAGATGGAACAATGGGTAATAAAGTGTCTGGGGAAGTTTTCCAGTATGCAGGAAGTGGCACTTGAACTGAACCTAGAAAAATTGGCAGTGTTGAGTTAGGTAATGGAAAGAGGGAAAGGTATTTCAAACTGAGTCAACAACATAAACAAAACTGCAAAAGTGGAAATGGGCAGGGTATATTTATGGAAGGGTGAGTATGCAAGCCTGAATAAGCTATGGGATTGGTGCTGAGTGGTGAGGCTATAACATGGTGTAGTGAAAAAAGTTCTAGATTTGAAGCCAGACAGTATGATCTCCCACGCACCTTAGTATAAGATTCCATGAGTTTCTGTGGTTGAAATAATTCATCATCTATTCACCAAAGTCTTGGTGGTGAGTGTCTCTGAACTTGACTGGTTTTGAATTTGCTTGTCAAGGACAAAGTGTCTTGCCAGGCCCATGCTCAAAACCTTTTCAGCTTCTCAGAACCTGCCAGAGCTTGAACTCCACTGGCACAGCCTTTAAAAACCCAGGGTCACCTCCAGGCCATACTGAGGCATCATAGAAGTACTTTAGTAGAGGCAAATATTACTGCCAAATAATCATTGCAAAATGTGGTACTGGATAGATTATGAAAGTTCGACTAATAACTATTCAATGTCAATTTGCCATTTAAGCTTAACAGACCAATGAGAAGGAGAATGAGCATACAATTAAAAAATGGGGGGGTGGGGGTGGGGGGAGATGGATGTGTGGAGTTACCTCTGATTATCATTAGGGGTAAGAACTTGGACCATTGGGATTCCTACTGATGATTTAAGTTCTCTTGCCATTTATGGTGAGGATTAATGAGATGCTTTGAGCTCTGGGAGACAAGTGGTATGCAAATAGATGGAATAATTCTGCTGCTGTTATTATAGCCTCTTGCCCTTCCCCTGACTACCCTCAGGTGCCAGGTCAGGTGGAAAATGAGCTTAGGGCAAGCATCACAGTTTCAGGTGGTGGCCAATAAAAGCAGGTATACATTGTGATTGAAAGAAAGTGAATCACCCATTGCTGCTGGTGCGTTGAAACATAAACCTTAAAAGTCTAATCTGCTGAAGCTGGCAGAGAAAGTGCTTTCCAGCTAATTGTCCATAAAGTCATGGAATGATTCTGCCCTCATTACCCTGAGAATTCTCCCACCAACTGTAAACTAGTTCAGTGAAGTTGTACAGTAGCTGAAACGGTAATGGCAACTCAGTGAGGGTCATAAACTACCAAATCTACTTGTTGACTGATGTCACCACTGGGGCAAAATAGGACATGCTCGCATTGGCCTGATTCACATCAGAACTGCTCCATTTTGAAGGCTAAATTTGCCTTTATATTTTCACAACAGCAATTGATTTAAATGAGAGATCCGTGCCCATATCCAAGGACAACTTGTGACCCCACAGGTCAGTCCCAAGTAATCAGCTTAACCAGAGAGAAAACCACAATATGCATTCCCTGACATTTAGAAAAGTCTGGACGCTGCCCATGTGTCAATCAATAGCTTGTGGCTGATGAATCATGAAACAGATATTCTAGAGCATGGGGTAAAAATCTGAAGTCTGCCAAGGTGCCAGTAAGTCAGTCAGGGTTTGCTTGATGACTCGTAAAATATAAAACACTCTTAGAGACATATGAAACCTCTCTAGGTTCTGCCAACACAATGGGTCAATCAATCGAAGGGTGCCTGATGAATGATGAAATGCCCTTTTTGACATGTCAGTGCACATTCATAGTTGGCACCACAGCTCTCATCATCTGGGGTTTGTGTTGCTATTAGATTTTCTGAAGGAGAGTTGAAGAAATGTCATTTCCTTCACCTGCTGAACCTTGCCATCTTATTCTGTCATTGGTTAGAGAACAAGATTATAGACAAAGCCTTAGGAGTGAGTGAGCATACATAGTTCCCCGTGTCCAACAGATAGTTAAGACAGTAATGTGCTTGCTGAATGAAGGTATTAAAAATAGATTCTGTGGGGATAATTCTTGAAATGTCCTCCATCTTGGTCTACAGAAATTTTGCAAGTGGAGTAAGAGATCCACTAGGCCTCTTTAGCACCTTCTCAACAATACCTTCCCAGTTAGTTTTCTCAATTCATTTAATGCAATTTTTCTGTTTCCTTGGTTTGAAGCGAGATGTCACTTAGCTTGAAACCACAAGGTGTCTCCTTCTCCTTAAATAATCTCCATATTATACTTATGTTATAATGATAAGAATCAGTCAACAATGATGCTGATTAATCAATTATAGTGCAATAAAATAAATCAATTAATCAACTATGTTCCAGGCACTATGTTGGCTCCAAGGTTACAAGTATAAAGAATGAAATACTCTCTAAATAGGTGAGAAGCTTACATTCTAATGATGGTGACAAGTCCATATATAAATACACAGAGCATAAATGTAAAGAGAATAAATAAAAATATAGCCACAGCAGTTAAATACAAGTTAGTTGGGGAGGGAGGGCACTCGCTGTTGCGGGGATCAGGAAAAGCTTCATGGAGAAGGTGTTGCTTAAGCTTCAACTTAAAAGATGAGAGTGATGCTCTGGTGTGGAGGTGAAGAAGTTCATTTCAGGCATGGGAGAAGGTCAATATAAAGGCAAGGAGCTGAGAAATAGGGTGATCTATGTGAGAGAAAGAAGTTCATATTCGCGTATATGTGTGTGCATGGGTATGAAACTAGAAAGATACTTGGGGTGAGGTTGTATAGAGCTTTAAAAACTAAATGGAATTTTATCCTAGAGGCAACTGAAAGCCATTGGAATCAGTGAAAAAGGAAGTCACATGGTCAGATCTTTATTTATAGTAAATTACTTAAGGAGAAATGGGTAGGATGGGTTGTAGCAGAATCAGATATGAGAGATATTGTGAATATGTAAAACATTAAGATTTAGTGACAGATTAGATATGGGAAGATTGAATATTTTTTTTTAATTTTCAAACCTATTCACGAATTATACATTCCATGGGGCTTACTCTTATCCCTTCCCCATTGAATGCTTTATTTTTCAGATTTTTATCTAGTTAATCAAATAATCTAATTCAAGCCAAAGTACTATGGAAAGAGGGCCAAAAGAGAAGCTGAGGATCCTCTTACTCTCCTCATTTAAAGTATATTTTTCTAAAATATTTTGAAGAAAATTACTTTCCTTTTGTTATATACTCCCACTCAGTAACTATCATGGTGGGCTTCTCAAATTAAATAGAAAAGGAAGGAAAATCATGTTTATCTGCAGTGAAATATATTTTTGGAACTAAATATTTTAGAACAAGTTTAGTTCCCCAAATCAACTTTTTAAACACTTGATTTTCTATTAGAGGGGCTGACTCCGCTTTGTTATTTCTAGAATGTATGTAGTTTCTCCCCTTCCAACCTTCCCTCTCCAGTTAAAAGAAAAAGAAAACCTTTGTAACAAAATGCAAAGTCAAACAAAACAAATTCCAAATTGGAAAAAAAAATCTAGAGATAGTACTGGCCCTTTAGTAAATGGTAACCTTTCTTGGATACCAGTCAACATCCCAACAGGGTACCAGCAGTTGTTCTTTCTCCAGAGGTTTTTTGTAAGTGCTATTAGTTCTGATGTTAGTATCTTTTATAAGTTGTTGATCATTAGCTAGTCAGTATCCTTGAAGAAGGTATGTTTTAAAACAAAAGTGACATAGCTAGTATGGAAAGAGCTTTGAACTAGGCCTGTAGAGATTAAAAAAAAAAAGGATGAGATTCTGTCTCTTCCCTGACAAAATAAATAAGGGGATAGTTTTTTAGTCTCTTGATTTCAGATGACCAATGTACAGAACAATGCAACTCTGCAAAGTATGTAGAAAGCCCTAATTGATGGAGAAAAAAAAATTAATTTCAGATTATTTTATGATGTATTTTGAACACCTTTTCAGAATTACTCATAGAAGTCCATTAATTGTGCTGAAGTGAGTCATCCACTACTCATAAGTGTTCAATTTCATGAATCAGATTTCTGAAGTTTTCTTAAAATGCCATTTCTCCTCTCTGCTGCTTTTAAAAATTTATTCTTTCCTTTACCACCACTGGTATGGCTTTATTTCCTCCATTGAAAATCTTCACTCTATAGTAAACCAGTGCCTATGTTTAGCCGTCTATCACTGAATTGCCCTATATATTCTAATGAACACTTATTCCTTTTTGAATCCTAGGTCTCAATTGCCTTCATCATCTACCTTCTTTGTTCTCATTCTTATAGTGCTTGATTGCAGTGAAAGAAGTTATAAAACATGCTCACTGTTTCCACTATAATTTTGTTATCTAATCTCATCCAGTTACCCATTACTAATATTTTCCTTCAATTCTCATTCTTTACACTGGATTTTTATGATATTGCTTTTATATAGTTTCATTACTATCTGTCTTATTGTTCCTTCTCAATATCTTTTGCCAAATTATCAACTATTTCTTGTCCCCAATTTATAGTCAATGACCCCCTCATAAGCTGTCCAGATTCTCTTTTGGCTTCTATTTTTCTTTCTTTACATATTTGTTTTCTTGTTAGTCCTATTATCTCCTCTGGGTTCAATTGTCACCTCCATGCAGAAGACTCTCAAATGTATCTCCTCATCATAAACTGCATTCCAGTAATTAGGGCCTAGATGTCCCAGAGGCATTAAATTGAATATTCTATAAATCTACCTCTATTCTTAAAATTTTGCATTTCAATATATAGAATTGACACAGATTCACAAACTTAGTCAGTCATTACTGATTTATTCAATCTGCAAAAAAATCTGGTCAATCCCCCCATTTCCTCCTTTGATTATATGTCTACCCACATAGTTCCAGTTCTCACTATCTTTTGTTTGATCTATTATTATAAGCTCCTAATAATCAGTCAACAATCCAATCAAGGACAATTTATTAAATGTCCAATATATTGCTGGCTTTATGCTAAGTATTATGGATACAGAGAAGCACAAAAACATGATTCCTGTCCTTAAGGAGCTCACATTCTAATATTTTCCCCATCATTAATCTCTCCTCTCTCCAACCACTATATACCACACAGTTGGCAAAGTGATATTCCTAAAAAACAGATCTGACCATATCACTCTTCTGTGGCTTCAAAGATAAAATACAAACTCTTTTATTTGCCATTTAAGCTCCTTCACAATCTGGCTCCAACCTATTTTCCAGACTGATTTTTACATTACACTTATACACTTGACATTCCATTTAAACTGGCCACCACAAAGTTCCCCAAGCATGACATTCCATCTTCCACCTCAATGCCTTTGAATAGGCTGTCTCCACTGCCTAAAATGATCATACCTTCACCTCTGGGAATTCCTAGCTCTTATCTAGCCTCAGCTAAAAAACAACCAAGATTCTACCCAATTCCTTTTCTGATATCTCTAGCTTTAAGTGTTTCCTCCCAAGCCCCACAAAACAAAACAAAACAAAACAAAACAAAAAACAGCATTGTTCCTTGTCTCACCCCATGGAATTGGGTGGAATCTTGGTTGTATTTTAGCTGAACCTAGATGGGCAGGAAATGTTTTGTCTTTGTCTTGTTGTCCTTAGTACATAAAATGGTGTCTTTGTACATAAGGCTTGATAAGGGTGTGCTGATTTGAATTGGATTGGACTGAATAGGAGGAAAGACTGAAGATGGAGAGATAAGAAACTAGAAGGTCAATTAGGAGGCTATTGAAATGATCCTGGTGACAGGTGGTGAGTTTCTGAACCAGAGACATCACTATGTGACTAGAGAGAAGGATATGCTTATAAGAAATGTTTTAGAGGTACAATTACTTATATTTAGCTAGGAACTGGACATAATCAGTGGTGGAGAGGGAAAAGATGACTATGAGGTTGTAGATCTGAGCAAGAAGTTGAAAGAAAGGATGATGATACTTTAAAATAAAATAATAATGTCTTGAGGAAGGATAGATTGTGTCCAGCAATATGATTTCCAGTTTGGATATTTATTTATTTAGTATTTATTTTTTGTGCTACAATATAACTTATTAAATATTATTGAAATACTATTCATCAATCCCTCTGTTGGAGAGGGTCCTGCTTTTTTTCTGGGTTATACATGTTTATCATGCAATACACACTTTTTTATTGTCATTGTTGTAAGAGCATACTCATACAGAATGAAAATCCCAAAATAAAACCATACATATACTAATGTGAAAGATAGTATGCCTTAATCCATATCCATCTGACTCCAGGACATATTAATTTTTAATATGGGCCATACAGAGATGACGTTTAGCAGGCAGTTGCTTATGTAGAACTAAACTTCAGAAGAGAGAATTAGAATCAACATTGAAGTATGATAGCCAACTCCATAGAGATAATAATTCAAGCCATGCGAGCCAATGAGATCACTGTGAGTCAGTGGAAAAATGGGGGAGAAGAGTCCAGGATTTGGAGGTCGCTCATATATACTGGATGGTGATCTAGCAAAGGGGAATGGGATATTGTATGCAATTTACCTAGAACAGGTGACATGAATTCATCAAGGGAAGGGGTGCTCTTTTAATTATCTTTACTTTTTCTAACTTATTCTGGGCACCATCCCATGGTAGTTATTTTTGGTTTTGTCATTTTCTGTACAAAGTTCATTCTACTTGATTCTTGAGCTGGACCTGATTCTGGCCAGTCTGGTACTTTTGCTTCATAATTGGAACAAAATAAGATAGTCATAGAAGTTATCTACCAGGCAACATAAGGAGAATTACTCAGTTATATTGTAGAATGCATACTCAGCAATAATATATCAATTGTTTTAGGAAGGCAAACAAGGAGTAGATAGTGATATATTTATAAGAGTGGAAAATAACTAAGAAGAGAACTGCAAGAAGGATGCCACAGAAGCCAAGAAAGTGGCATGTTATATTACATGGTTTTGATACAAAATGTCCTGGCAGCATGAGCACAGAGCAATGACCTTGTATGGCAAGGCTCCAGTGTATTTTTCTTCCTGTTTTCAGACTATTAAAATAGGTTCTTGAAAAGTCTGCAAAACTTGCTCATTTACCCATCAGATAGACAAAAATATCAATTCCATTTTAAAATTCAGAGTGTGTTGTGATTAAAAATTTAGGGGAGACTGAGGCAGGTAGAAATTAGTTTCTCTCTGCAAGGAGTATTATATTTTTATGAGGTTTATTAAAGGTTAAGGATTAAAGAAAATACAGAATAAGACAGCACATGCCTAGGCAGAGAGGCCCAGACAAGATAACCTCACATCATGAAAGAGATGCATCTGCTCCAAAACGGAAGTCCAAAAGAGTCCGAGCCTATTCACAACCAGGTTTAAATACCCCATCTTGCTCTCAGCCCAGGTGAGAATTCAATGATATTACAAAGCATTCTGGGGAAGTGGAGCAAGGAATTCTGGGGATTGAAGTCCTGGATTCGAGTCTAATTTTCACAAGTGCCTTCTTAAAAATGTCATACTTATGCTAATATTTCCCTATTCTCTTTTTTCCCATGTCTTTCAAATATTACTGACAGTGGGTCAGTGATCTCACCTGCTCTTCCTTTCAGTATCTGAGGATATCTAGAACAGGGGACTGGAATTTAAAGGGACCTGATGGCATTTTCCTTTACTTTCCTTATACTTACCTTGGAAGTCAGCCTGGTGATAGGCATATGTTCTGTGTTTGTTTTAGAGTACAAAATTCATTCTCCTTGTTAGAGGGGGAAAAATCTTTAAAAAATTGAAAGTGCTTTGCTTTGGCCAGGATATTTAGGCTCCTCTGGTTCATAATTGGAAAAAAAAAAGTACATTCATTGAGAAGCTGGTTGTTGATTATTGTCCTTTATACTCAAAGAGAATCAAAATGACATCACTGGTGATGTCTTCTGATGTGTAAAAATTGAATTTAAGTGAGGCAAATTTGCACAAAATTGTCAGCCTCATTCTCTCTTCCAGAGTCATTTAAGTCCAGTGTTAAGACAAAAAAATCAAGAAAACTGGTGATTGCTCAAGATGCAGTGGATAAATTTAGCATCCTTAATGCCTGACCAAGCTCTAAGCCCTCCACAGCATCTAGTTGAGCTGCTTCCATGGACATTGGAATAAATTATTCTTATCTACAGATTCTACTGGGAGAAGTTTTCACATGACTGTGGTAGACATTCAATTAACTCTAAAGGGTCTGAAGCCTGCTGGTTGCCCTCAACCTGATTTACCAAGATAGTTTACTAGGATGTGACCATTCTGCATGCTAAACCTTCTTGGAGCAACAGGTTAGAGTTGGGTGGCAGGTGGACACCAAAGGACTATGCACAATCCTACAAAGGGCTCAGCAAGTCCTCACACAAAGCACACTAGTCTTCCCGGAACACCTCACACATCCCATATATTTACTGAGTAGTTATTAGATAACAGAAGGAGATTTGCTTAGTTATATAATAGAATGTATATTCAATGAGGGGACACTATTTGTTTCGAGTAGACAAGGCCTCCCTTATCTCTATAAAGAGACTCCAGGTGATGAGAGGAGATGTTATGATTTGTGTGTCATCTGCCAAAGACATCTGTCAAGTTTGAAAGGTCTTGATTCCATTATAAAGGACCTCTTTTATGCTTGCAATAAACAGGAAGTCTCAATCAATGTCTGAATCTTAGTTCCCTCAGCCAATCAAATCTTGAGTACAGTTTCAGTAGCTTTTAAGGAAAAGCTAGAGAAACTTTCATAACATGGAGACCTAAATAAAAACTACCTCAGCACCAGTGGCAAGAAACTCTAGTAGATAAAAATAGACCATTCCTACCTCACCTAATTTGTTGATACAAAAGATGAAAAAACTTAGTTAGAGAATCATTAATCTTAAAATGACATTTTAGTGGTTATACAAGAGCTACCCAAGTTGCATCACCTCATCCAAGCTAATCCATTGATGCCAGGGCATCAGGTAGATTTTTGTAGGCTTTAGCAGGATTTGCCCACATGCCTTGCCTTTATTCTTATCAAAAATTTCCTATTAGCCCACAAAGTTTAATACCCAAAGTATCTTTGTGGTAGTCTGACCTTAACTTTTTGGTTTTATATAGGAAGAGAAAAGAAGAATTAAGTTAATCATCACAATATCAAGGAAGTTTTCCTCAAGTAAGTTCAGAATAATTATATACATATTTCTGCTTATTAGCAAACACACATAAATCCTTTGTAAGTTTATGGCATGTATCCAACATGAAAAAAGTTGTTTTTGTCACCCTAGACCTGATTTTCCCTGTCATGTCATCTATTGGATGATCTTAGGGTCCATTTTCTCTGAGGCCACCAGTAATTTTTTCTTTAAAGAGTCAAATGTACATAATAGCTAGGTAGTGAGGTGGCTCAGTGGATTCAGAGCCAAACCTTTGATGGGAAGTCCTGGCTTCAAATACAGACTCAGGTGCTTCCTAGCTCTGTGACCCTGGATAAATCATTTAACTCCCTTATTGCTCTTCTGCCTTGGAATTAATATGTAGTATTGATTCTAAGATGGAAGTTAAGAAAGAAAAAAATTAAGTCAAATATATAAAACATTAAGCTTGTATCAAGCTTGTATCACATTTTATCTTTGTTTCCCTAGTTTAGGTCATTAAAAGTATTCAATTGAGCAGCTTTTCCTGCAGGTGACAGCTCAGGTTTAAGTTTTAGATAGTCCCTTCCATGCATACTTGTCTTCAGACCCATTGGTTTGTTGGCTTAAGTTTTAGTTATGTGACCCTTTCCTTTCCTAGATAACTATGGCCCCAGCACCCCTCCTTAAATCTTTCATCATGAATGCCCATATGCCTTTCTCCTTTTAAACTCCTATTCATTATGGGATTTTCACCATGATGCCCTCCTTACTCCTGTCTCAATTGCCCATTCCATAGCATTTCAAGATTTTATCATGACCATCAATCTCCAATCTCTGCCAAATATGTATGTCATCATGGCATGTGTCCAGTTTATAAAAGTATGTTTAACCATTTCTTTCCCTATTCTAATTCGACATTTAATTCTGTATTAAAATTGCAAATGATTTATTAAATGACTTTTCTGTATTGTAAAGCCTATGGAAAATAAAATATTACATTCTTTGCTTGACTTTCATAGGTTTGAAATATCTTCAGAGTTCATTTAGACCACTCTGCAACCCCAAAATGAACTATTAAAAATCTGTAACAGAATGTAATTAAGCCTCTGCCTTTATACTTCTTTAGATGGAAAACCTGTCACCTTCAAATTATCTATTCAACTTTTGAACAGGTTTAACTCTTACAATTGTTAGCCAAAAAGAAAGAATTGAGACCTAAAGCAGAAATGATGAGAACCTAAGGAGGAATTCATAGCACCATTTAGAATTCATTATCAGTAAGAAAAGGAAAAGATTATGTTCAACCTACATTTTGGATAAAGTAATTTAAAGTTTGGAGAATATGGAAATGAATTAGTAACTATGTCCAAAGTGTATGTCCCAATGGCTTGATGTCAACTTTTAGTGAGGTCACTAATAAAGTGTCCCTTGGACTGCTTTTTGGCTCTGTTGTGTTGAATAGTTTAATCAATAATTTGGATGAATTTACAGATGGAATGCAATCAAATTTTCTAGTTCAGAGCTCTAGCTCTGATGGGAGAGTTAATGTATTGGGTAACAGAGCTAAGATTTTAAGGATATGGATAGAATCTAAGTATGGTCTGAATTTTATAAGATTAAACTTAATATTGCTAAATTAATGAATTCAAAATCAAAAATTCAAGTTGGAAAAAATGTGATAGATAACAACAGATTCCAAGAAAAAGGCCTAGAAGTTAGTGGACTATGAGCTCAATGTAACTCAACAGTTGGCCTAGAAGTTAAAATAGCAAATGTGACCTTTGGGTTTTCTGAAAAGCATTTTATTTAGCATGTGAAAAATAATCATACCATTTCATATCCCTTGAGTAGATCATATCTGTAATATTCTGTTCTCTTCTGGGCACCACATTTCATAAGGAACTTGGAAAGCTGGAAAAATTTAGAGAGAAATAATTGGAATAATGAAGAACCCTGAGGCTATGCTATCTAAGGAATAGGTGAAGGGATTAATCTAGAATCCATAGTTTATACAAAATAGGACAATGGGCTGTGATACTTTTCATAAGTATTTGAAGGACTGTCACATGGAAGAAGGATTGAACTTGTCTTGCATGGCCACAGAAGGCAGAACAATAAAGATGATGAAGACAAATATTTTACATGAATATAAAGAAAATCTAGCTATGTAAAGGAGAAATTAGGTGTTTCTGGAGATAATGGGGCTCCAATTAAATATAAGTTTTCAAATGAATGCTATTGTTCAGGATGTGCTAGAAGGAATTTCTAGTTATGTGTGGATTAGACTTCTATAACCTCTTGGGATCCTTAAATTGGGTCATTTACACTATTTAATGTGATAATCTTATTACCTTATTAATTCTCATGAGTTCAATTATTATCATGTTGCTGATTACCCCAAGTTCTAAAAAGCCTGCCTTTGTTTTTTCCCCTGAGCCATAGTCCCATACCACAGGTTGCTTTGGGGCATGTTGGACTAGATGTACCGTATGCCTCCCAAACCTAGCATGTCCAAAACAGTATTCATTCATTTCCTCCCCACATTCCCCCCACCCTTACCAAATCTCCTCCTTTCCTAAACTTTCCTATTATTATAAAGTACTGTCAACCTCCTAGGCAGTCACAATATTGAATCTTCTTGATTGCTCACTTTAATTCATCGCACTTATATTACTACATTTTTCAGTATGTCCAACTCTTCATTATCCCATTTGTAGTTTTCTTGGTAAAGATACTGGGTGTTTGCTACTCTCTTCTCCAGCTCATAGATGAAGAGGGGTATATGAGTATTCAGGGAAATCTACTACCTCTGGGGTGAGGGCTGTTCATCTACTTGAGGTGTGCACCTTTCACTCAACTCTCACCTGTGGCTACAAGAAGCTGTAGCATGTACAGTAGCTATAACCCTATAAAATGTCATCAAGTGATTTAAATAAGGTTAAGGGTAATCAAAAGGTCTCAAACTTGAGAGTGAGTTAAGGGGAATGTTTATTTCAGGAATTTGAAGACTTATTCCTGTGGTGGAATTGAAAGAGAAGAACAATTTGTTCTAACAACTATAAAGGAGCCTGAAGAAGGGGCTGTGGAGCCCTTAGAACTTAGTCAAAGATTAAAGATACCAAAATCATTCACAGAATCCTGAACCATCACAATTAGTCTTGATAATTGTCTTGCCATTGGACTCTGATGACTCTGGAAGAGAACAAGGCTCATGACTTTGTGTAAATCTGCCTCCCTTACATCAAATTCATGCTTGGGTTTTTTTTTTTTAAATTTCTTTGTACATCACACTCTATTTTCTTTGCATTGTTTATCTGCCATACCTGAAATGTTATACTGTGCTTACTTCAGCCTCTGAGTTTGTCTTCCTAGATTGTTGTCTTCAGGATTAAGCTCACAATCTACTTTATTGAAATAGATCTTTCCTTATTCTTCTCCTACATTGCTAGTACCTTTCCACCTAGGATCTTTCATCTCTTTTTTCCACCTGTCTGTCTGTCTGTATGTCTGTCTGTCTGTCTGTCTCTCTATCATCTATATAACTATCTATCATCTATAGTTCTCTCTATCTCTCTATCATCTATCTGTCTGCCTATCTTTCTGTCTATCTTCTATCATTTCTATTATCTATCATCTGTCAATCATTATCTATGTTTAAATATCAGTATATATATTTATGTACTAATTTATTTACATCCTCCCTCCCATTTGAGTTTGAGTTCCAGGAGAGCAGAGACAGTGGTTATGCCTATTCTTTATTGCCTATCTTAATCCTTGGCAAATTATAAGGTCAGTTCAGACCAGGGGATTTAATTCACTTTGCAACCCACTTATTTGGGTTTCAATTTGCTACAAGCCACTTTTGTTTTTACTAAATCTGAATATTTTCCCTTGGGTAGAAAAAATGAGAGCAATAGAGCAGTGGAGTTAGTGCCTGTTGCCCCTTTGTTATCTTCTTATGCAGGATAAGTAGAAATCCTATCTGATCCTTGTCTTTCCTCTTTCTCTCAATATAGCTAAACAAGCTATTTTTATCACACATTTATATTATGTATGAATGAATGTTTATATATACATATATATATATTTATGCATATATGGGGTATATGGGGTGCTCAGGGAGGAGTAATATCTTTGGTATGGAGGGCTTGTCGTGCCCTTCTAGGGCAGCTCTCCAGCCTCTGAGCCTCACCTGACACCCAGCTCACTTGTGGCTCCCAGTAGCTGCTAGCATGCAGTGGGCAACGGCTTCGACAGGCCAGCTAAACCTTGTGAAGGTAGCCATCAGGTTGTCATCGACCCCTGGTGAACTAGGGCTTTGCTCACCCAGCATGTGAAGACTGTTTCAGCGGAACAGGCAGAAGAAACCAACTAAAAGGTTCAATGGCTGAGATGGCGATACAGCAAGGAACTGTGGAGTGCTTAGGGCATGTTGGAGCACAAAAGACAACATGGTCATCCAATGCAGCTGAGGAAGTCTCCAGGTGTAACGACTTTTCGTGCCACTGGACCCAGGCTTCCAACGCCGAGAGAGTGGGACTATCTCTGTGCATTGACTTTTCCACTTAAATCTTCATGCACAAGTGTCTTTGTGCACAAAAACGCACAAAGACAATTGTCATCCTCTGTTACCGAGAGACTACTACTCATGCATATATATATACATGTGTAAATTATGAACATCTCAGATAGTTAGAAAGTGCTGGACCTGGAATCAGGAAGTCCTGAGCCCACAGCTGGCCTCAGCTGCTAAGTAATTGTGTTTCCTTGGGGAAGTCACTTGCCTACATCAGTATCCGTAGATGTAAAATGGGGATAATATTAACACTTACCTTGAAGGACTGTTGTGAGGATCATATTTGTAAAGTACTTATCACAGTGCTTCTCACATGGAAGGTACATAATAAACATTTGTTTCTTTCTTCCTTCTTTTAAGCTCAGTAACTAGATAAAGGAAAGACTTTCTAGATGAAGGCAAATTCCTGGAAATTTCAAAGATCCAGTCATTTAGAAAGAGGAGAGTAAGTGATCCTGGGCAATATCAATCTCCCTGTGCAGAAGAAGATCAGTATTCATGCCATCCTGGGGCCGGTAGAGTAATAAATTCAGTAGAAAGGTGGTTCTTTCTCACAATGCTAAGCTCATTTCTTTCTTGAAGAAAACCTTTAGGTGAGTACCATAAAGTCAGAGGCATCTGCATATTACAAAAAGGCATAAGTTATTTCCCCTTTGGTAGTTCCAAGTCCATTTTACTTCTTCAGGGAGTCTGAATGTGAGTATTTTGGACTATGTAACACTATGGAGAAATGGTAGGACTTACCAGAGAGAGAGGATAATTGTATTACTCATGTACAGCTACATTGCTTTTTGCATTTTCTACATTTTCTATGGAATGAAAGAGACTTATCTCTACCTTCCATCCCTTGTCACCTTGAATACTTTTAAAGAATTGGGTAACCCTTCATCTGCATATACCTAGAAATGAGCAATATTCAGACTATCTTCTAAAATTCTCAGTGGAAGCTCTAGGTAGCATTGAATGAGCCCAGTGAATGTTATTTTGGAGGTATCTTCCAAGATTAGAGTTAGGCTGGGTAAGCCTACAAGGGTTATATGGGCTAGGGGTTACATGTTTTCTGAAAATTTCCAAGGACTGGAATTTGTTACTTAACTAGGCAGCCCATTTCACTTTAGAGCAGTAAAAGCTTCTTAATATTAATGAAGGAATTATAAAGCTTCTTAATATTCTGAGTTCTTCCTGCAACTTACATATTTGGAACCAAGTTCTACTCTCTGAATTTATTTATAGTAAATCATTTTCCCCGTAAGAGAAAGATCAGGACCTTAGGGACAATCTTTGTTCTATACTTGTAAGGTCCTTACCTTGTGTTACCCTTCAGTAACAATAAATTCAAAGAGAATTATTTTGTGTCAAGTTATCCTTAAGAGCAGATAGTATTCTCTTAATGTTCTAATTTTCTAAAACATTACAGAGAAACATGTTGGAATATAGGGAGCAGATACTAAATAGTAAAAAATAAAAATAAGACAAGAGAAAGTTTTCACTTAAGGTATCTTTAACTAAAATATGAAGAGGGTTCAAGTATTTAGAGCTGGGAGAGCCTTTAAAACCATTTAATCCGATCCCCTCATTTTACAGAAAAGGAAACTGAGGCCAAAGAGAGAGATTATGTGATGACAAAAGTTATACTAGTATACATACTAGAACCAGGATTTGAATGCAAATCCACATAACTCCAAATTCTTTACACTACAGTATGCTGCTCCAAGGGAAAGATTAAGCTTTTAATTAAGTCTAATAAGAGCTCCTACTTCTCTTGGCTGAAGTAAGGATAAAATGCTTTGCCAAACTTAAAGCTCTATATAAATGCTAGTTATTGTTATGATTGTTGTTGTTTCATAGTTTCCATGCTATTCCACATCTCCACACTTTTAATGGCATAGAGGTTTCAAGATCTTAGTGTGTTTAATGGATTAGGTTTTGCATTTGATTATGCCAAACAAAATGAAGGCTTAAAGAATCTTCTTTAACTAAGGATTGCTCATGTATATTAAATATTATAATATTTCATACTAAATGTAAGCATTAAAATAACTGTTTACTAACCCTCTGGTTATTAACCTAATGCAAGGTATAACATAGGGAAATATATGCTCAGCCATGATATTTAGCATTGCTGTAGGAAATTTTCTGAAAAAAGCTGAAATAGAAGAAGGATTCTTTATAGATTGTAAGATGGTCTAGAGGGTCCTGATTCTGAATGATATATTTATCAAATCAATCCTAAGAATACCTCTGGATCTCTGTCATGGGATTCATGATTGCTCAAAAACTATCAGGCTGATTATCAAATAAGAGCAAATAAATGGGTGACAATATCTACTCTACAGATCATCCCTTGCAATTGACTAGTGATTGATCTTGCACAGTGAGACATATATTTAAAAATGGGCATTCAGTTGGACCAAGAACTGAATCAAAGAAAGACAATGGAAAAAGATTGAATTTGGAATGTTCTGCACTACTCTCAATGATCCCATACAATGGCCCAAACTTTCCCCTCAAACCCTTAATTTTTTTTTCCTTCCAGTTATGCTGCATGCTTCTAAATATTGGAACATCATAATCTCTGAACAACTAAAGTTGTTGATGAACTGAAGGGACAATGGGAATGTTGTGCTTTTAAATTTCATTTCGTATGGAAAAATGTTAATGTTTTAAAAGGAAGAAAAAGTACTTTTGTGCAAAGGAAAATATAAACGTTAACTATTAAAGGATACCAGATATTGCTGTTGACATGATATTTATACGTGCAGATATGTATTTATATTTGCAATTTATATACATGCACACTCACACAGACACATTCTTTTCCTATTCCTTTGAGGCATCAAAATGAATATCTCTATCCCTACCATTACCTCAACTTCTATCTTTATATCTATCTCTGCCTTTTGGCAGATAAAAGATGAAATGACTATTAAGTAATGCATACCAATTACCTAACAAATCAGGGCCAGTTGCCTTCTTAGCTTTGGCACTGGACCCCGAGTAGGGGAGACAGACTTTTATATATTAAAAACAATTAAGACTCATTAATTAAAAGAAAACAATTTACCAGGATACAACAGTAGTAAATCTGATTTCTCTTTGGAGGAAAGATTAGGGACTTTCCAAGTTGGAGGGAGAAGCAAACAGTTGTAATTCCCTGAATCAGAAAAAAAGTGGTCACCCACTCATTCTCCCAAGTGTCTGTAAACAATCAAAGGAACATAAAAACAATCACTAATTGATTATTATGGGGCCAGATTTCAGATAAGACAC
The DNA here is from genome assembly GCF_027887165.1 of Monodelphis domestica. Taxonomy (NCBI): domain Eukaryota; kingdom Metazoa; phylum Chordata; class Mammalia; order Didelphimorphia; family Didelphidae; genus Monodelphis; species Monodelphis domestica. The sequence continues at coordinate 395,803,723 of NC_077229.1, read as the reverse complement.
ATGCAGCTCATGGGATGTGTAATTGTGAGAAAATTCGCATCAGTCTTTGGATCTGACCAACTTCCCCATCAACATAATATAGGTCCTTGTTTAAGGTTCACCAAGAATCAGGGAAATTCAGTAGTTCAATTTTCTGGCTAAGCAGGGCCAGGTTCAAACAATGCAGTAACATTTTCTCCCAGTTCCCACAACTGAATAAAGTTTTTCTCACCAGACAGAAATTGGACTAGATCCATAACTGAATAGAAAGGAAACTGAGATAGCTCCAGAACTGAGTCACAAGATGGAGTCAGTGTGATTCACTTAATTCCGGTTGATGCCCATAAAAAAACACTTGCTGTTCTAATACCTTCTTTATCTCTATCTTTTCCTCTATTTCTACCTTCTTTCAGATATAAACATTCACATGTAAATAGCATATATGAACATTTTGGTGATTGAAAAAAAGTAGAAAAATGGCATTGTTTTGATAAAAACTATTAAAATGTGTATGATGAATAACAAGTTGATGACAGAAAAACAATGGTATAAATATAAAGACTTAAGTAATCTTGTGAAAGATGTATGATGATACCTTATTTGTATGTGAATTGTTTAATGTTTTAAAATTGAGCAGAACAATAACTTTTATTTATTAAAAACTTGAAAAAATATGAGTATGAAAAAGCAGTTTCAAAGAAATTAGGTGGAGTATCATGTATTTTCTTAGCACATCTTGGAGTCACTTCATGACAAAAGAGAATAAAATTTAAAACTGAGAAATCATAAATATTTGGAGAGAGATATGGTCTAAGACTGAATGTTGATTTAATGGGGAAATAGAATGAATTGTTAACTTATAGGTGAAAGCTGAGTCTCTGAGAATCATGAGACTCTTAATTAAGCCATTAAAGTAGTTATAAGAAATAGAGGCTGAGGCTAGTATGGTAAAGAAACTGAATTACTTGACAGAGGAAGCTAGGAGGTACAATGGGTCTTGTGTTGGGAAGATGAGTTCAAGTCCAGCCTCAGACACTTATTAGCCCTGTGTGACCATGGATACATAATTTCATCTCTCTCTGCTTCAATTTCCTCAACTCTACAATAATAATCATGGCAACTTTCTCTCTGGGTTGGTTTGAAAATTAAATGAGATAATTTTCATGCATTTAGTAGAATGCCTGTATCATAGTTACTATAGAATTCTTATACCCCAGAAAAGGAAAGAGGCAAAAGCAACGTGTTATAAACATTGGAGCCAACGAGACTTTGGCTGCTATGTTCTAATTCATTGAATAAAGTCTATGGTTCCAGCTATTGGTCTTCAGTGTCATTAACAACTTAAGAGAAGGGAAACCTTTCTTCTCTTAAGTATTTGGTCCTGATTATAAAATGAAAAACTGAAAGGAGACAGACTAAGTTTTTGCTATTAAGAAGAGTCAGCTAGATTCATTTTCCTTGCTCAGAGAGTTAGTCTGAGCTGTTTTCTATAAGCTCAGTTTGAGTAACATGCTGATGAGTTCACAATTTGAGAGGTTGTTTTGTATAGCTCAGAAAAGTTGGCTTGATTAGCTTTGCAGGTTAAAGGAAACTTTTGTCCAAATGAAGAGATGCCATTTTCTAAAAGGAATTTTAAGGGTCATTTTAAGTTTTGAGAGATTGATTGTAAATGCTTTGTTGTTTTAAATAGAAAAGAGATTTACTCAGCTAAAGTGCAGTGACTGCCAACAGACAAGTTCACTCAATAGGGAACTCAATGGCATTGAAACCTGCATCCCATATTGTGAGTTATTTCAGCAAATGACTTTTCCTTTTTTTTTTGCTTTCCTTCCAGATTCCTATATGGTTTTATATTTAAGTAAATTATTGTGTTTATCCTATAAAAGTATTATTATTTTAATGAATAAATTATGTAAATAGAAACATATTGGTAGGGGCTTAAGATCTAGAATGGTGAGTAAAGGGAACACATTTTCTCAACATAATTATCCCTGAGATTCTTAGAGAATGTGTTTAACCACTTGGCAATTCTCCTCAGGAAACCTAGACTTATTAGTGTGAGCACAAATTGGTAAGAACAAACCAGACCAGAGAATTAATCCACACACTCAAATGAAAAGTATGAGATCTCTACAGTATGTTACAGAGGCACCTTACCTGTTCCACAGAGATGTATAATGGAGCCAAGTAGACTGTACCATAATTCCATTGATTGCCTTTGTTAAACACATTTGCATTAATGGCCTCACTGAAGAAATGTATGATTAGAAAAGGAGGTGGTCCCATCAAATGGCAAGATCAAAGGATAATAGGACAGTCTGACTGTAAAAAGTCTTAGAAGGATGCCCTCAATAATATATCAGTGGTCACAGTTTATTAGAAGGAAGATAAAGGATTCTAATTTGGGGAGAAGCTCTGTGGTGAATTTATGTGAGAACAAGACTTATACAGGAGGAGAAGGTATGGATGGTTTGCAAATTTTGCCAATGGAATTAGTAGGCATATCAAAGAAAGATCATGAATCCATTAAGCAAGAGCACTAATGCTTTTATCCTATCATCACTATATTACTATCTTTCTTCAATTCCTTCTTTTTAGTGATAATTGCAACCCAAATACTATACTCTGATCTTTAAAATATACATGAAGATATCTCATATTCACATCAATCTTGTTTGATGTCCTTATCAATTTTTCCCAACTCTGGATAAACACTTTCATGATAAGATACCTTTAAAATTCTTTAGTAATGTAGCTAGAATATAATTTCATTTCTTGAGATCAAGGACTATTTTTCCTTTTGCTCTAGTAAAGGAGGAATTTTACAAATGTTTGGTCATTGATTCATTGGACAAAGAAGGCCTCTATTAATGACTAGAACCAGTGCTGGAAGTGAATTGAGGTCATTATCCATTTGGAGAAGAAGAGGCTCCACCACTAACAGATTAGTATTTTATATTTTTATTGTGTCTCATAACTAGTCTAGGTTTTAAATATGAACCAAATTCCAATGTGAATATGGTTAGAGGTAAATATTGAAACTCCTATCTACATATTCTTTTATTTTTCTTTTGATCACTTAGGCCAAGATATTCCCTATTTCCTAGACCTGGAAACATGTAAAACCTGTACTTAATGTAAAAAAAAAAGTCTTTTTCTGTCTTCTATTTTCCTTGAGCAACTTTTGTCCTTTTAAAATAGCATTCCAAACATCTTAAGCACCACAGAACTTATGAACTGATTTGAAATGTAGCAAAGTCATTATATTTCCTAAAGCTACTGAACCAGATAGATTTCCTCAAGAAATTTTAGTACCTTAAGGATATGTGATATGATCATAAATACTCATTTCATTGATTGATGTGAACCCAAAGCTTAGCAGATCCTCTATAAATGCTATTGTGTCTGAAAAAAGGGATTATAATCAACTTCTCTGAACTTCATGTGTTTTTCCCTAGAGAATCACTAGGTTCCCACTGAAAGTCTTCCCAGCTTAGTAGACTTTTCCAAATCTTGTACTTTGTTGGCATTATTTTTGATAACCCAGAAATATCTATAGGTCCTATATGTTAGAGTAGGACCTTGATGGAAAATATTCCAAAAACATTTGTACTTAGTGAAGCATAGCACAATGATCAGGACACTAAATAGGGAGCCAGAGAACTTTGGTGCAACTCTCAGTCCCGCCACTTGTTCCTTGTATGACTAAGCAAGTCACTTAACCTTGATCTCAGTTTCATCTCTAAAATCAAAGTGGACCAGAACTGCCAACCAGGTCCCTTTCAGCTCTAAATCTATGATCCTATTTAATTCATAAATGTTAGCTTCCTATAACTCTTTCTAGAAAGTACTTTAACTTATTATGTGTATGTGACACAAACCTGTGTTTTATTAGAAAGGGACTGAACTGAGAATCAAGAGTCCTGAATTTGAGTCTTGACCTCAATAACTAAATGTATGCTTAAGCTTCTTATCTGTAAAATGAAGTAGACTGGACTATATGATTCCTATAAGATTTTCCTACTCTACAATTCTATGACCATTTAATCTCAGAGGAGTAGATAATAAGTTACATAAAACCAAAGTAAAAAGGGAGACCAGAGCCTTTGAATTATGCACAACATTTTTTCCTTCTATCTGTAAATGCTGAATGTTTTACAAAAGTTGCAACAAGAAAAATCATTAATCAGTTTTGAATATCAGATTATTTGTATATATGTTCAGAGTATGCAACTATCTGCTAATTAATACTGTTGCCTGAGTGATCTATTAGTTCTGGATAGAAGAAAATATTTGTGGTCCAGGAAAGTAAGTCAGCTCTTTCTCTCTAAATTATAGTGTTAGAGATTTAGAGACTATGGTGTTGAGAGATTAAATGACTTGTCTAGGTTCAGAAATAGGACAAATGTGAGAAGGTGGGGTTTGAACTTAGGCATTCCTGGTCCTAAGCCTGGTGCTTTATTTATTGCATGATGCTGCTTCTCAGTGAGAGGTATTTATGTCACATAAAAAGAGTGTTTTTACAAAGTTTCATTCCTCCCACTTCTTCTTAAGAAGCTTTCCAATTTGGGCTAAAAATCCCAGTTTCTTCAGACTGCCTGCTTTTGATCCCTGAATGGTCCTGACTTTCCTGAAAATATTTTAAAATTTATTTTGAAAACTTTTATTTTTAATTTTAGGAAAAAGCCAGTTTTATAACATACACATTCACTTTTTGTGTCCCTTACTGCTATACTATCCTGTCCTTTATCAACAGGAGTCCAATTTATTTTAAAGCCAGAAAACCTTTTCAATCTTCCGGTCCTCTTGGGAACTGAAATTCACTGTGGTTTTCCTCTCTGGATGATTATGTAATAATTAACATGCCACTCCAGTCTAGTTTTGGACCTCAATTATTTTATAAGAAGTTTAAACTAAATTAACCTTCATGGCACTTGACCTGGGTCTTTCTGAGGAAAGTTGCATCTAATGTCAAGGAGGAAGGGGGCAAAAATAACCACCTCAGATCCAAATGAAAATGTCTTTTATCTGAGCTTCAAACATTCAAAATTCTAGAAACATTTCAGAAACTCACTCCCTGTTAAGTGCTGAGCTTTTCCTCCTAGTTATGTGTAATTAGTGACAAAATCCAACAGGTGGCACAAATGTATTTGAATTTTATATTGATTCATAGTGTATGCTAGGAAATTACTGCAGAGTTAGGCATGTCAGCAAAGATCCACCATGGCTGTTAAGTGCAGAGGGAATGCCAGCTTTCTCCAGGATCCGGGAAAAGTTGGATCTCCCTGTCACAGAATCAGATCAAGGATTAAATATTTGAAAGTCTCTGGAATCAGCTTCTAATGCAAACACTGATCTTTCCCTTGGACCACCGCCTCTTGGAAAGGGGGAAAAAACAGACAAAAGAAAACCAAAAGGGACACACGCACACAGACACAGACATACACACGCGCACAAGCTCACAGGCACACACGCGCGCACGCACACACACCCACTGAGCTATGCACACCTACACAAGCCTTCAGTTCTTGCAGCCTCTTGTTCTCAGCCTTGGGATCTTTCAGGTAGGATCTGAGAAAGGGAATACAGGAGTTCTTATTGCAGACAGACTAACTGCACACAGTCCTCAGCACATGCCCCAAAGAGGCTGGCAGGTGGGCACCTGGAGGTAGGCAAGGTACCCGGGTTAGACATTGTATCCCGGGAACTGTTAGGGTCGGAATAACTGAGCATCGAGGTAGGCGCCCTCTGCTGGCAACTCTACAGATTTCATCGGGCTTCTTGGAGGAAACGGAGCAAACCTACAATCTTCTAAAGCTCGGCAGATGCTAATTTGTGTTCTTTGAGGATCTGGGTTCCTCGGCTCCCAGTCAAACGCAGCAGCTGCACCAGTGTTACACCCTGGTATAGTAGAGGTCTCCTCTGCAGCTCTTAGACTGATCTCTGAGGTGGTTAAGGTGATGATCTTCACCATGAGGTTAGCTGACTTTTATATAGGACTTTAAACTTTGCAAAGGCTTGACATGTGCTGGCTAGCTCATTTGACCGCAGGGGGAGGTCCCCTCGAACCATTCTTTTCTTTTTAATTAAGAGGAATCCCCAGCAAATAGCCATGAGGGACCAGGAGAGGGGAAACACCCCTTGTCTCTCTTTCCCAGAATGAGAAAGAAATAAACCCTTACAAATTAATAAAATGTGGGGAAAATACTCAAATACTTTGCCCCTTCTGCCTCAGCAAGTGTGAAGGGACAGGAGCCGGATGAGCAGGAAGAGTATCTGTCAGCTCAGTGGTTTCAATTCACTGGAGATGTGCTTCCCATGAACTAGTTTTTAATGTGTCATATCACCAAGTCATTTCCCTCAGCAAAGTGTGAAGGGGTTACAGCTTCCCAGGGGCCCTTGGAGGAAGCTGTAAAGGGAACTTGTTTTCCTTTTATACCTTGAGGAATGAAAGGTTTCGTTCTACACTGAACCAGATACTTAAATCCAGGATTTTTTAAAAACACATAATCAATCAGCATGCAATTATTGACAATTAACTATGTGCCTGGCACTGTGCTGTGCTCAATGAGGGTTCCAAAAAGATTTGAAAGCCTTCATCCTAAATCAGAACACATGAGAGAGAGAATACATCTTCTGCCCAACTGCTTTATTTTACAAATGATGAAACTGAGACCCAGAAAAATAACTTGTCCAAAGTCATGAGGTTCATAAATGGAAAAGCCAGAATTCTAACCCAGGCTGCTCTCTGATTCTGAATTTAGTGTTTATTCCACCCTACCATAGTGAGTCTTTACCTTCCAAGCTCCTTTATGCTCTCCTCAAAAACATTCCCATAGTATTTCCATCTGTTTTTAGCAAGAAGGAAATATATTTAAATAAACTTTTCATGGATTATATCGCAGATCATGTCTTAAAACATAGGACCTGAGATTTTCTTGTCCTTATGGCCTGAAGGCTAGCTCAGATTTGTTTTGCACTAGAAAATGCTGGCAAAATCATTCTGTGCATGTGGACATGACCTCCTTAGAGAGAAATAAGTCTTTGTTGTTATTTTTCAGTTCTCTGGGAGAAAAAAAAAAGCAATAGTGAGTTTCTGTGCTCAGTGTCCAGGCATCAAAACTATAGGAACAGTCATTAACCATAGATCAGGAAACATGGTATTCAGGATGATTTAATGCAGTTTTGCTGTTAAGAAGAAAGCTAGAAATTTGCAGTTAAATATTGTGAAGATGGTGCTCAGGGCTATTCACAGCTTTCTTTTCTGCTTCAGCCTCTTTAACATCAAAGTATAGACTGATTTGGATGGCTTTTGAAACTTTTTGGTAATAGAAACTGAAGGATACAAAAAGATTTTGGATTGAGAGGCATTTTTATGGCCTCAGAATGCAAGAAGCCTAGTTTTATTCTTTTAAGAAGAGTGACTTGCTTGGGACATGATGAATATAAACTAATAGAAACTAGAAATGAACAGCAGTTGTAATCAGTTTCCATGTTGTAAATGCTGGGCAGATGCAGGAAAGTAACTATATCTTGTAGTTCATGTATTTGGTTAAGAAATCACTTAGAGGAATCCAATGAAAAGTGGCAAGTGGCAATGAATGAAGTAATAGATTGTCAGAAAACCTCAATATGAGTCCCTGGTCTTCCATTGATTAGCCCTGTGACCCTAAGAAAGTCATTCAAAGCTATCTTAGCCTCTGTTTCCTCATCTGAAAAATAAAAATTATACTTGTGCTTTCTTCCCCATGAAGTTATTTTAGAGAAAACATTTTGTAAGCTTCAAAGTATTATAAAATGTTTATTATCATCATGATTATCATTAGTAATTGAAGTAATCTTAGCCCTTCTACTAGATTACATGCTACTTGAGATCAGAGACCATGTCTTATACATTACGAGGCAATGCTAGTCATTCAAGTGATATTTTATAATTTTTATGAATGATTTTGTTTTTTTATCATCTATACTTCTAATCTATGCTATTCTTCCCTCCCTTCCAAAGAGCCATCCCTTATAATAAAGAATATGGTAATATAAAAAAAGTAACAAAATCTAAACTAAGAGGAGGGAAAAGTTTAGTAAAAGCAACCAATATATTTATACCGTATTTCATATTTGTAGTCCCCCAGATATGCCATGAAGACATTAGGTTTATATATATATATATATATATATATATATATATATATATATATATCTTTCTTCTCAAGGTCAAATTTGGTTATTTAGATTTTGGAGCATTCAGCCTTTATTTTGTTGTTTCTTTTCAATGTATATGGTGTCCATTATGTGTACTGTTTTCCAGGTTTTTCTTAATTTATTTTACAACAGATCATACAAGTCTTGCTATGCTTCTCTATTTATAATATTCACAGTTACTTATAATATATTAACATTCCTAAGTGAATACGTTTTGCTCACTAAATGCAAAAATAATCTTATTAGTGGTGCTGGGATTTATGATATTTTAAAACCAAAATCATTTAATTAGGACTTGCTTTTATATTATGTGAACTATTATCAAATGTCTAAATCTATAGAAGATTTTGACTGTACTTTATCTGGGTGTGAAAAGCACTAGTCTTTTAAAATGTTTTATGTGATGATAGTTTTAGATGCTTTCAATGAATATATAATCAAACAATTGATTTTATTTTCACACTATTTAAAGCAAATCAATACATAAGAGCTTCTTATGCACCTGCTACAAAGTGATAGGTGTTGGAGATACAGGTACAAAAATAAGACAGGCCTCGGGTTTAAGAAGCTTAATTCCCACTAGAATATGAAGTATAATCTATGTAATATTATGAAAATGCTATAAAGATTGCCAAAATTAATGATGAATTCCAGATAAGAAATAGTTTGCTTGGGGGCAGCTGGGTAGCTCAGTGGATTGAGAGCCAGGCCTAGAGATGGGAGGTCCTAGGTTCAAATCTGACCTCAGCCACTTCCTAGCTGTGTGACCCTGGGCAAGTCACTTGACCCCATTGCCTAGTCCTTACCACTCTTCTGCCTTGGAACCAATACACAATGACTCTAAGATGGAAGGTAAGGGTTTAAAAAAAAAAAGAAATAATTTGCTTATGATGACTTCATAATATATTTACATACATATATATTATTTTTGGTGCAAACTAAAATATTTTTCTTCTGTGTATGTTTCATGCAACCACTCCACATGCAAGCAAAAAAACTTGAAGGACTTCAACTTCAGAGGTTGCCCTTCTCCAAAGTTGTACTTGGTACAAAGGTGATTTAAAGGTTCCTGCCAATCTGCCATGTTTAATATCATGCTACTGTATAGTACAGGAGAACCTTGTAATTAGCTGGGATCAATCATTTAACTAAAGTCAGACCTAGCATTTTGGAAGGTCCCAACCTCAGGAGAAAGAAATAAAAATAATGCCTGAACTGCTAGTAACTGTTTGGCTGCATGTGTTGAAATGCTGACAAAGAGGTCAACTTTGTAGGGTAAAGAAGCAAGTACATTTATTTATCTAATTTGTATGGCTTTTTTTTCCAGCTGAAAAAAACAAGTGAGCTGGGAAAAATATATTTATAATAAATCATACCCTATAATATCATATTGTACATGTCCAAATGAAAACAATATAATTCTCAGCACAGTATTTAAAAGAAATTTTAGAAACACCTATGGAATATAGCCAGAGAGATAGATATATCCATAGTTAGAGATATTTATCTGCATGCACACATGCATATATATATATATATATACACACACACACACACAAGTATAAACACATATAACAGAGATATCGAAATCTCCATGTTAAGATTAAGTGTCAGGCAAATTTAATGTCAGAAAGTTAGTGTCTGAGGTGCAAAGAAAGAAAATTAGGAAGCTCTCCATTTGGAAAATATCCTTTGACTGATTCCCCCAATCTCAGGAAAATTATGCTGCAGTATTGTAGCATACAGTATTAATTTTTCTAGAAATAAAGAGAAGGTAGGAGGCAGAGGCTACATTTCTTACTCTGTGTTCACTTTCCATCCTTTTTCCATTTTCTCCAGTGGAAACTGGAGTTCTAAGCAAGCTGAGGTGACTGATCTTAAGTCAATGAGTAACATTTGAATTTTTAGAGTTTAGCTGAAGTAGCTATCATACATAAATAGAATCTTTTAGGACACTCAAAAAATCTTTGTTGAACTCACAAAGCCTCCAATTCCATCACTGCTAGGTGCTGCTCTTAAAAGTGATCTGGATTCCAAGATTCAAATGGCTTTCTTTTTTGGGGGGGGGCAATGACCAATTATGCTATATATAGACATTTACCTGAATACATATCTTTAGGTATGAATTATGAATTATGAGAAAGAAAGGGAGGGACAGCAGGAGGAAAGGGGGGAGAGACAGACAGAAACAGAAAGACAGAGAGTGAGGGAGCCAGAGAGAGAGAGACAAAACCAGAGACAGATGGAGACAGAGAGACAGAGACAGAGAGGTGAGGGGAAGAATAGAGGAAAAATTTAGCACCATGCTAAAAAATGTATATATAAAGACAAAAAAATGAAAACAAAATGAAAGTTTCTGTCCCCAAGGAGTTTATATTTTGTAAGTAAAATTCTTACCAAACTCAAATCTGTACTTATTTCCAGCTTCCTAAAAGTAGATAAAAAACAAAAACTTATGTATAAAAAATTGTAAATATGCATGTAAATAGTTATGTTAATACTGCACTGTAATACATTTGGAAAATTTATTTGTTAATACAGTTACCTTTCTGTCTAAATTTCTTGCTTGTTTGTTTGTTTAACATCTTAGTTTAAAATTTTTTTTAAATAAAGAAGAATCTGGATCTCTTTAAATGAAAAAAAAAGAAAAAAGAGAAAAGAGACAGAGCGAGGTGAGGGGAATAATAGAGGAAAAAACTAACACCATGCTAAAAAATGGATATATATAGCCAAAAAAAAAATGAAAACAAAATGAAACTTTCTGTCCCCAAGGAGCTTATATTTTATGGGGTATATCATAAGTAACAGAGAGGTAAACAAATGATAAGTTAAAGAGAAAGAGAGAGAGAGAGAGAGAGAGAGAGAGAGAGAGAGAGAGAGAGAGAGAGAGAGAGAGAGAGAGACAGAGAGAGACAGAGAGAGACAGAGACAGAGAGAGAGAGAGAGAGAGAGAGAGAGAGAGAGAGACAGAGAGAGAGAGAGAGACAGAGAGAGAGAGAGAGCACTAAAAACTAGCACAAATTGAAAAGGTTTCCTTAAAGAAATGATAACAAGTGAAACCTAAAGGAGATTGGTGTTTCTAAGAGACAGAGGTGAAGGGAATCTATGCTCCTATGATGAGGTGGGAGGAGAGAGGACAACCTGTACCAAGGGAAAGAGATGAGAGATGAAATACAGAAGATTGAGAAAAGAACATAGACCCATTTGGCGGGAACGTAGAAGTGGGAAGGGAGGCAATATAATTAATTCTTTATTAAGAACACAGACTCTGAACTACCATGCTAACTGAAGCAAAACTGAGATGAAATGAGTTTGTTTTTTTTCCTCCTTATTCTACTTTGTTGTTGTATCATTTTATTCAGCTTACCACCCCCACCACCCAACTTGTACTCATTTTTCCTTATGTGGTCCATTGACATGCCAATAATTATAGCTTTATTTAGACATGAACACTGTGCTCATCATCGAATTGGAGAATTTGAGAGTCATTAGGGATTTTAAGAGAGGTCATTAAATCTAACTTCAAACATAGCTGAAGAATACTTCACCAAGTCCCTGCTGTAATACTTCCTATAATCAAAAGTTAACTACTTTGTAAGAACCCCACTCTCCTCTTAGACAAGTCAGATTTCTAAAAATCATTGTTATATAGAGAAAATCTTCCCCATAGTAATTTCTATTTATTAGTTCTAGTTCTGCTTTTTGGGTTTAAAAGCTGCCACATGCAGCACTTACTTTGTGACCTGAGGCAAATAATTTCTCAAATTCAGTTTCCTCATCTGTAAAATGGAGAGATAATATCTTGTCATGAAGATCAAATGAAAATGCACGTAAAATGCTTTATAAATTATAGTTCTATACTTGTCTAATTTGGGGGGGGTATCAGTGATTCTAGAGATTTTTTTACCTTTCTTTGTGCACACTGAACGAGACTTATCTGATGGACGTATCAAAACTTTGAGTGAACAAATTTCGTCTAAAAATTGGTAGTTGCTCAACAACATAAAGAAATAGATTACTTAGAGGTTAAGTTGGCCTGCCTAGGGTCACATAGCCATTCTGAGTCAAAGGTTTGACTTAGATTAAGGTCTTCCCATTGCCCAGGCTGTTCTCTAGCCTGTATTATACCACACTGCTTCTCCTAGATGGTATTATTATGGCCATCATTATCAATATCACTGATAATTATTATTGAAAATAACATGGAATATATCTACTCTTATCTGCACATCATCTCTTCAGATAATTGAATATAATATATCCCTTTATCTTCTTTTCTACAGGTCTAACACTTCTAGTTACAGATCTTCATGTGACATGATTTTTAGTCCCACCATCATCCTGGTTATCCTCCACTGAACATGCTCCACTGTGTCAATATCCTACTAAAAACAAGATGCTTATCATTGGAGTCACTCTGATAGTCCTTGGAGGGTGATAAATATGTCTGGTAAAGGTGTTTTCCTCATAGTTATTCATACTTATCAATAAATTGGCAAATAAACATATAGTAAGCACCTCATCTACTATTTGCCAGGCACTTCGTTAAGAACTGGGGATATAAAAAGAGGGAAGTGACAATTCCTGGCCCCCAGGAGCTCATAATCTACTAGCCTGTGCATTGCCTAAAGCAGATTATCAAAACATGATTATTGATGAATCAATGAGATAATTTCAAACACTAGGCAAACAAGAAGAGAAATATTGGAAAATATTTTTGTATTTTTATCCCTGAAAAATACTCCAGGGATAAATGTCTATTCTACTTAAATATATTTAGTCAAAACTATGATGAGAAGTTGCAGAAAATATTATTTACTCAAAGCCAAGCTTGTATTTTCCTTTGCTTTCTCAGTGAGGAAAGAGTGGCTTTTTTAGGAGAGGGTCCTGGGAAGAGACTGTGTTGTTTTTGTTTTTGCATGTCCAGTGCCTACTGTAGTGCCTGATAACATACTAACCATTTAAAAGATGCTCGATAAGTTGAATTTTAGAATGATTGATGAGACAGTCATTTGCACTATGGATTAGAGGAATGCAACCTGGATGATGGAGAACAGTTAGACTTTTAATTTTTTGACTGAACATGAGTTAACATTCCAATTATAAAATATATTTTGGAATTCTTGGCCTATAATTTTAGTTGGCTCAGTAGATAGAGTTCTGGACCAGAAGTCAGGAAAACCTGAACAAATCCCAGCTTTATGACTCTAAGCAAGTCACTTAACACTGCTTACCTGTTTCCTCATCTGGAAAATGAGCTGGAGAAGGAAATGGCACACCACTCCATTATCTTTGTAAAAAAAAAAAAAAACAAAAGTAATCATGCCAAGGAGAGTTCCTATAAAAATTTCAGAACAAATTTTTTTTTCCTTTTTCCCTGATCACCTTAGAAAAGAAACTCAATAGTGGTATGTCTGGATGCCCATCAATTGAGAGATGGCTAAATTAAGTGTGGCATATGAATGTGATGGAATACGAATTCTCCATAAGAAATGATGAGCAAGTTAATTTTAGAAAAAACATGGAAAGACCTACATAGAATTATGAAGAGTGAAATGAGCAGAACTAAGAGAACATTATATACAACAGAAATTTTGTTTGAAGAATGACTTGAATATAGATCCACTTCCAGAGAAAGGACTGATAAATAGAAAAAATAAGACAGTTTTTTATCCATCCATCCATCTATCTATCTATCTATCTATCTATCCATCCATCCATCCCTTTCTCTCTCTTTCTATCTAGTCTGTCTATCAATCTATCTATCCATCCATCTATCATCTATCTATCTATCTATCTGTTAAATGACACCTTCTCTTTTGGGGTGAGGGGAGGGAAGGTGGGAGGAAGATACACAAGGATTTTCTTCAATTTTATAATCTTAGTTTTATTTTTTTACCCTTTTATTTTTTCTGTTATTTTTAATTGAAAATTATATTTAATTAATTAATTTAGAATATTTTTCTATGATTACATGATTCATGTTCTTTCCCTCCCTTCCTCCCTTCCCCCCATAGTCAATGCACAATTCCACTGAGTTTTACATGAGATACACAAGAATTTTAATGTAACAAAAATAATTTTTTAAAATTAGTTATGGAAAGTCACACTATTAAAAATTTCTAAACAATCACAATTTATTTCCTATTGATCTCTGCAAATTTTCATTTGATACTAACCTATTTGGATTTTCTACTTCAGTCATACTGTCCACCTTATTACTTTTCAACATATGTACATCATTGCCTTTAAATCCTTACTCATAACATTCCTGAAATCCTCTCCTTCCTCCTCTCCATTTACCTAAACCCTCTCAATCCTGATCCATCTCAAATTGCATTCACTATGAAAATTTCCCTAACTATTTTAGTTCTTATAATTGTTGCATCCTCTGAAGACCTTGAACACTTCTTGTCCATACTTAGCACATGCTACCTTATGCTATTAGTTGTTTATTCATTAACTGTCTTCTCTTCCCAACTAAGCTGTAAGTACCTTGAGAATAGGGATCATACCTTACCTTACATAATTTTAATTAGATCATAGGATCATACATTTAGAAGTAGAAGAAATCTTAATGATTAGTTGGCTCAATTCTCTATCTTTAATGCTTGTACAGTGCCCTGAATATAGCAGACCATCAGTGTAAAGGGGACAGTGACCTAGGTGTACTTGTAGGAATGTAGGGAAGAGGTCACCCAATCAAACATTCTCTAGTGTTGCTAAGAGAAGGTCCAAGGTCATTTTTTATGTCTCCAAATGAGCATAGGATATTGATACTTGGAAGAAACTTATTTATCCTTATCTAAATATCAAGTAGGTCTGTGAAAATTCCACCTGAGAAGTAATGGTTGTGATAGAACAAAGAAAAATGTTTTACCTGAGGAACTCTTTATAATGCTGGCTGAGTGCAACTGCAGGACTGATGAACAAAAGAACTGATATAGTGTCTAGGTAGAGGCAGAGTTCCAAGGGAGTTCCATTTCAGGGAGATAAAATCTTAGGAGATAAAAAAATCTTCAACAGATGGCAGCATCTCAATGCAAAATAAGCCCAGTAACATATGGCAGGCCACATTTATGGAGAAGAAATCTAGCTGCAGATGATAGCAGTAAGTCTTTGAAGAAGAAAGGAACTTTGGGAAAATTAGTTATTATTATGATGGTGATCTCATTCTAATCTTTTTTGTTGAAATTTTAATGGTCCAGAGATGGTGATGATAGCAATAATGATGCTAATTAGCTAACATTGGTGAGACATTTTAAGGTTTACAAAGTGATTTACATATTTTATCTCATTTTTGGTTATCAGTATTCTGCTATTATAACTTTATTATTTTATATTCACTTTTATATAGAACCTTTATACAGATTGAAAAAAATAACTGCCATAGTTAAGTGGTGCATTAGAAAGTATGCCATAGCTGAATGTTAGGAAGATCTGAGTTTGAATACTGTTTTGGACACTTACTAGTTAGGTTCTTTATACCTTATCTATAAATGTTACTTTATCTATAAAATGAGGATGAAAATGGCATCTATATCATAGTATTATTATAAGATTAAAATGATATATTTAATAATTTTTAAAGCTTAGAATATTACATCAATGTTAGCTATTTTCATTATTCTTCTTGGTCCAATTCCAGCAGCATGCAGAAAAGCAGGGATTGGTATATAACTTTATCATGTTCCTACATAATTTTTATCTCCTCTTGTAGACCTGTATATCTTGATAGCATTTTGGTTCCATATAGCATGAAGACTATGACTTTTTGGAATGATGACACATATTAAAATATTTTTCTTACATTTATATGGAACACCTATGTTTGGGGAATAGTTTGATTTGTGAAAATGCTTTGGCTCCACTATGGATGTTTTGAGTTTTCAAAGATATTATGAGGTTTGTCGTCTTTTCATATATGTTAGGCAGCAAGCTTCTGGTGTATAAATTTAACCAATGGTATTAAGTGTGCACTAAATTTTTGTATCCTGCAGTAATGTGTAGCACAATTTCTGCTTTTTCCTTGAATATTCTCCATCAGTCACTTTTTGGTAGAAATCACCTGGTCTTGAATTGCCATCATAAATCCCACTGTTTCCATGAATTAATAAACAGATGAATATAAATGAATTAATAAAGTATTTATTACACACTCACTATGTGTAAAGTCCTGTGCTAAGTACTGGGGACACAAACAGAAGAGCTTGCATTCTAACATAATACATATATATATGTATATATATATATATTTACATATGCATAATACATATATCGTGAGTCATATGGAAAGATCTTATAGTCCTTTGAACAATGCTATAAAACAGATGATAATGCATCTCCAATAATCTCATTTCTATGAATAAAACCATATTGACTTTTGATTCTAAACTATTAGATAATTCCAACAAGGTTGGTGTCAAGAAATTTGTTTTCTGAGTCATTAAATTGTGACTGTTGAGGACGAAGAAAATGCAAGAAATTAGCAGATCTAATTTCCTGGATGATGAGGCTAATCCAGAAGCACATCTGGTATCTGGGAATTATTGCCTTTCTCAAAGGTCTTAGACCTACCTGTTCATAGAGGGTTCTGGTGGTGGTAAGGAAGATGGGATTCTTTTCCATAGGGATCCTTTCCCTTTATCTTGGCTTCAGGGGTCAACCTGGAAGGCAGGTCAGCAGTCCACAAGGACAAAACTGGCTCACCTGTCCAGACAAGTAAAATAGATGAGTAATTATTGATAGTGGTGATTTAGATGGTGAGATCCTTCTCAGAAGTTGTTTAACTCGGTAATGGTTGCAAAGACTGAATTGGAGCAAGATTGATGTCATGGCAGGCATTGAACCCCCCTACCCCCATTAGGGCCCTTTAACCCCTTTAGGGAGCTCTTAGGTTTATGCGTCCATAGACAGCAGTTCCTTAGTGGGAGTGTTAGATCACTTGGGTTATTCCACACATTATGGCTTTAAACTCTCTTTTATAGGCATACAGTAAGAACATTATACAGGTAAAGCTCAAATGACATTTTGATATGATTGGATAAAAGATATAAAATAAAGGTATTTAATGAATTTTAGGAACCACTTAGCTTGATGCCATTCATATTCAGCTAAGAATTAATGGAATGTTCTGATCAGAAGATCCCTTTAGTTTGGAAACCATACTAAATTCTATTAAGAAGAAATAATGTAATGGATTCTAGGAAAGGTAGAACCATAAAAGTATTTAATTTGGTTCCCTGAAAAAAGGTTCATATTTTACAAGAATTGTTTGTGAAATTATTGTCATGGTGATATATTTTAAATAGAGAACAGTTTTCCATTTGCTTAGTGTCCATTTGTTTAGTTCATATAATTAGGGTACATGAATAATCCATAAGTATGGCTTATTATTTGTAGTAAACCGGGACCTCTATTTCTATGTTGTGTGTATGTGTGTATTTGGGTGTGTGCATTTATGCATGTTTTGGGGAAAACAAATAAAACTTTTCATTAATGCAGATTGATATCTCATCTATAACTTGTCAGTCTCAGAGACTGACTTAGGGCACTGAGGGTTTAAGCAACTTGTCCAGAATCTCTCAACTAATTAACCTTAGTAGAAGGATTTGATCCCATGTACTCTTGATTCCAAGTTCTAGCCCCTATCCACTATCCCACATTGCCTTCCACTTTTATTTTGATTATTTATCATTATTAGGGTCAGTCACCCTGTAGCCTAACTTGCTCTTGAACAGTCAGTTAGTGCATGTAAATTTAGCACATAGAAAACCATTCACCAACATAAGTAGGATTGACATAACAGTTATTTCAAAGTTTTATATATACAAATATAGACACACACATATATACAAATATACATATTTAAGCGCTTATATGTGTACGTTTTTCAAGCCCTGGTGATTTGGGGAAAATTCTTGTCATGGCTTCCCCTCTCAGTGTAAATTTGAGAATGGTACTGTGTACTTCTTGACCATGTTAGACCACTTTAAGTGATGAATTAGGGAATAGCCATTACTAATTTATGCCAGAAATAACTGTCCTTAAAGTAGACTAGATCACACCATCTCTCAGCAGCTAATTTTCTATCTGGAATATTTTTATGGAGAAATGGTCTATTTTGACACTTGCTTTTCAATGATGGTGAAGTATTTTAAAAGGAAGTAAATGGCTAATGGCATAGCTGGTGACATGCTTTACACTCGATCCTGTCATTGAAAAGCCCTCTGTAATAATACATTGGCTGATTTATGGCCCCTGCCTCTTCTCTCCACAACATTACATAATTAAACTTGATTATAATTACTCTCATTATAAGCACATCTCCTGATAAAATCCAAACTCCTTGGTTCCTCGGGATAATGTTATAACAAGGATGTTCAATTCTATATTTGGTTTCTAACAAATGAGTTGCTTTCCCCAAACTACAGAATTAGACACAGTGAAGCACCCTGGCACAAATCTGTCTCAAAGCCAAAGATAGAAATTGAGATTCAGCAAAGCGCTCTTTGACGGCATATTATAGCAAATAGATAAACTTGTCATTTTAGTGAACATTTAGTGTCATTTTAGTCCTTCCAGGTAATTAGGCAGTCAGGAAATGGGCCACTCTTCATAATTAGGAGAAAAATTTAGGAATTAAACATTTTATTATTAAACATATTATTATTTTATTATTAGAAAATAATACTAACACAAAAAGGGGTAATAAACTTTTAAACCAAAATTTTTAGATCTTAAAATGATTTCTCTTTTAAAATTATATATGAAAAGTACATTTAAATAAATCAGTTAAGAATGTTTGGAAGGATATTTACTCTTTACCATACCAATTCTTATTGAATCAGGAAGATCTGAGTTCTAATCCAGTCTCCAATAATACTCATTTACTGTGTGACTGTGGGCAAGTCGCTTAAACACTCTGCCTCAGTTTTCCCATCTGTAAGAGAGAAATAAGAATAACACCTACCTCACAAGGTTGGCATGATGATCAAATGAACGAACATATTCTTTACTTACCTTAAAATGCTATTTAAATGCTAGCTTTTATTAGCAGATAAGTAAGACTATAAAAATCCTCATATACAATGTTCCATTTTGTGAACCTGAGACAAATATTTAGTATGATATTTCTAGAAAGTATTAAAGGTCAATCAATCAAAAATATATTAAGATATAGCTGGGTGACCCAGTAGATAGAGTTCTAGACCAGGAGTCCGAAGGACCTGGGTTCAAATCTGTCCTAAGATACTTCCTCACTGTGTGACTCTGGGCAAGTCACCTAACCCTGTTTGCCTAATCCTTCCCCTTCTCTCTTAGAGTAGTTGCTAAGGCAGAAAGTAAGGATTTAAAGAAAAAATGTATTAAAAACCTACTATATATCAAGGCACTGAGCTAGCTACTAGGGTTATAAAGATAATAATGAGTTTCTGCCCTCAAGGAGCTTATGCTGACAAACTAGAATATGATAGAGTATTGTCATCTTCCTAAAACTCTGAGACTGCCATGAGCCTCATTAGTTGAAATGAATTGGCCATTGCCTATCCCTTGAGCTGGCCCACCTCAGCTCCTTTGGCACTGGGCAATTTTTATACTCAAAAGGATGGCTACTTGGAGTGTTTGCAAAAAGCTCCCAATAGCCATGTTAGACTAATATCAGTTGAAGCAACTCCAAATAAACTGTCAAGAGAAATGTTTATGTGTAATAACAACCTTGTAGAGCCAAGCAACTTTGAAAAACTTAAAAGACCAGAGGACCATTGTAGAATTATGTTACCATTATCACCTGACATGATGGTCTAAATATGTCAAAAGAAATACACATTTTTAGACATAGCAATTATGGGAATTTATTTGTTTGATTATGAATATTTCTCACAAGAGTTTTTCTCCCTTGTTTCCTCCCTACACCCCCCCGAGTATGGGTGGGATAAGAGAAAACAAATGCTTGTTAATTAAAAAAAATATTATAAAAAGAAAGGCACTTGGACAAGGCAGGAGCTGCAAGTAACTTGCCATCTTATCTTTCTGCCATCACTTGTTTAGGTTGTTACTTAATTTCACTGTGCCTCACTTTACCTATCCATAAAATAAGGGAGTTAAACTTTATGACCTCTAAAAGTCCCTCCTATCTCTGAATCGATAATTCCATCTCTGGGATCAGGGTGCAAAGGTCAGGGAGTAACTATGTAGCATACCCCATTTGTGGTCTTGAACTCGGAACTTTTGAGTTAGTCTATAATCTGCTAAATCTGTTGGCCACCATAGTCCTGAAACATCTCTTTTCCAGGTTAAAAAAATCCCAATTCTTCAATTAATCCTTAAATTACATAGAAGAAATTATAATTTTAAATTCTCTCACCATATAAGAATGCTCTTTTAAGGGCACATTGACATTAGCAAGACCTAGGATTTTGTTGTTAAAAGATTTGTTAATGAATGAATGGATGGATGAATGAATGCATATTTGGGGCTCAGTGTATACTTATGGAATGAAAATTCAGGACCTGAAAACATGAATTGAGAATATAAAGAGATTCTGAACTTTATAGTTTATAGCATTTCCCTTTAAATCTGCCCCTTTACAATTTTGCAAAACTAGGTAACAAACTGCTTCCAAAGATTAGGGTCTACCTATGTGACCCCACTGCATGCTTCCTTTTCGCTAAATGAAGATCCAGAATATTTAAAGTTTTAACACGTTATTGGTGATACCAGTTGGATTTCAGAATTCTAACATCTAAAGTTGTGAACTCATAGAGTCTGAATGAATACAAAAACTTACTATATTCCAGTTTCTTCTTTTTCTTTTTTTTTTAATTCAACATCTTTCCCACAAAATGACTAATATAGAAAAAATGTTTTACATGATCGCACATGTAAAAATTATATTATATTGCTTACCATCTCACGGAGATGATTGGGGAAGGAGAGAATTTGGAGCTCAAAATTTAAAGAAAAGAATATTTAAATTTTTTTACATATAATTAGGAAAATAGTAACACATTATTTAAAAAATTAAAAAAGGAGAAAATAGCATGAGTGTTCATATTTGGCTAATCCTTATGAAAGTTAATATGCTTTGAAAGAAAAATGAGTATTAGCCAGGGTAGAAAAGATTCTTTATGTGTGTATCTCTCTCTCTCTCTCTCTCTCTCTCTCTCTCTCTCTCTCTCTCTCTCTCTCTCTCTCTCTCTCTCTCTCTCTCTGTGTGTGTGTGTGTGTATGTGTGTGTAAAAAGAGCCAGGAACTGAAATGACAGAAATAGAGATAGAGACTGAGAGAAATTGGGATAGACAAAGATGTTCAGAGGGTGAAGGGGTGGAGGGGAGAGAGAAAGAGAGAGAGACACACAGAGAGAGACACACACAGTGAGAGAGAGAGACAGAAAGATAGAGGCAGACAAACAGACAGAGATACAGAGAGAGACAGAGACAGAGAGGCATATAGAGTTGTGGAGGGAGAGAGATACAGAGAGAGGCAGAGTTGAAGAGATAGGCAGACAGAGACATACAAGGAACAGTAGGTAATGACCTGTTTTGTTTCATCTGATTGCTTTAGTACCTTACAATTTCCTCCACCTCCAGCCATCCTGTGGTGCTCAGTTCTGAAAATCAGAAAAGGCTGCTGAAGTAATTTGATGCTGTCCATTTTCCTATGTGCTTTGGCAGCAGACTGTGAAAATGTTCAAGAATGTTTGCAAGTGGTCAGAATGAATATGTGGAAAGATGTGGATCTGAAGTCCTCTTAAAATAAAATTTAAAAAAATCTATTAACATAGGAAGAGCTTTTTATGTTTCCCTGATGTGAAAATTATTAGCAGTTAGTCCTAGTCCCCAAATGGGAATTCAGAGTGTACCGCTTAGCTTTTGAATTCGATTAGTGGATGATTTTTAAGATGAACTGTGCTTAATTTTTACCAGCAACAATGAGAATCTGAGTAGTATGTGATTTGTAGAGGGAAGAACTTGATTGAAACCTTCTTTTCACATACTGTCTGCTTTCATTATTTTAATATTTCCCTTTGAACTTTTGTAATAAAGATCTAATTGTTTTTTAAATCTAATTTATTATATGTTAATTACATTATTTAATTTCTTGGAAATGGCTTGGGAAATAAGAGGTTAAAAAACTTACTGATATTTATCTAAAAATCAAGGAAGAGGAGAGTTTGGAACAAATAACTTTATTTAAAACTTTTATTTAGACAATAAAAGTCTAGATTCAAGACCTCATTCACACAAAGATTTAGCGAAACATAACTTTCTCATAATTATATCTAACTAAAATTTTCAAGGAAAATTCCATTTTCAAAATTTTACCTTTCTTAACTAGTAAATTTTTCTTTTGTTACATTCTTGCCCATTTACAAAGAGGATGCCAAACAGATTACCATTCTTTCCCAAAATTTAGTGGTATGATATGAACATTTTCCAAGGAGAGAAGAAAGTCAAGATGGTATTTCATTGATGTGGGGAACTCTCAATGTGAAAAAATAATCACTCTATTCCTCAATAAAACACCTGAAATTATAGGCATAGATGATTGGGATATCCATATGTGAGTGATTTGCCTCGTGTCAAATATCTAGTTTACAAATGTTAGAGATAAGACTTGGAACACTATTCTTCTTCCTTCTAAAGCTCACCATGTATTCACTTGGTGAAGATATAACAGAAACAAATATGCTGCTAGTTCAAATTGCTATTATTAAAGTGGAAAGACACATGAAATACTGATGAGTAGAATCAGGAGAACACTGAATACAATAACAAGAACAATGTTCAATAATCAACATTGAATAAATTAATCCTTATAAGCAATGCAAGGATTCAGGAAAACCCCAAGAGATGAAAAAGGTTATCTATTGTCATAGAAGGAATTGGCACAGTCTGAATGCAGATTGAAGCATACCATTCTTTACTATCTTTACTCCATGAATTTTTCTCTGGTGTAAATATGTCTTAATATGACAACAACCTATATCCTATTACCTGTGATCTTAGGGAGTAGAGAGGAGTGGAAGAAAGAGAGAGAACATGGATTGTCAAATGTCAGAAAATGATTATTAAAATTTTTTATTTACATGTACAAAAACTAAAAGTGAAAACAATTAACAAATGGTTATTATTAAATCTTTTATTTTTTCACTTCTTCCTTAAGAAAGTACTTTCATGAACAGATCTTATTTGATCTTCATAGAAAATCTATGATAATGATATTGAAAAGATTATACTCTCCATTTTATAGATGAATATCAGAAAAAATTAAGTGATTTGAACAACACAATAGCAAGTGTTTCATCTTTTGGCTTGACAACCAAACATAATATGCTTTTGGAAAAATATGTGAGAACATCTATTTTTAATATTTGAAATCTCCATAATTTCTCCACAGTTCTTTATATCAGGTCTACACTAAACAAATCCTTAGGTAATCTAAGTAGGTATAAAATGCCTTATTCTCTAATAGGATTATTTCAATGCCTTTTATTGCTGTTTCTTTGAGCATTTCTCACAATTATTTCATAATTTCCTCTGATCCTACAGATACTGGAAGAAAGCAAACAATGTCTGAGAATGAGATATCAATGTTTAGTTATCACTGTGAAAGAGTTTTCTAATGAAATCTAGATTTTTCTTTTATTGGGGAGTAGAAGGGCAGGCTGTGAGAAAATAAATTAGAAAAAAAAACTTTGAAAGAGCAACATTAGACGTTCTTAAAATTGATACTTGTTTAACATTAGTTAATACTTGTTACAGGTCTGATGGATGAAAGCGAGTCTTATTTATACTATTTTGAGGAATAAGCAATTGTTTCCTTTTATAAGGGTTTCTCCTTTAAATATAATAATAATTAGTACAGATAAAAATGATTGAACCTGGTCTCCTCTTTCAACATATAATTTAGATAATATTTACCTATATTAAGTAAAGGATAAGTTAATTTTAATTGACTAAAAATTGTTGAAAAAAGTAAAAAAAAATTGTTCCCAAACCAACATTTGATTAATATTGCTAACAAAAGTATACATTTGACTAATGAATGAAAGCTCTCATTGTTCTGCCATGTTATGTCTATTGTATTGAACTGATAGACTTAGATTTGGAAGTAGATAGACAAGGGAGCAGCTAGGTGGCTCAATTGATAAAGAGCCAGACCTAGAGAGCTGGGAAATTCTGGGTTCAAATGTGACCTCAGATACTTCCTGGCTGTGTGACCCTGGGCAAGTCATTTAGCCCCCATTGTCTAGCTCTTATCACTCTCTGCCTTGATTCTAAGATGGAAAATAAGGGTTTTAATGAAAAAGTAGACAGGATGCCAGAGAGATAATCTAATAAGAGATCAAAGTGAGAAACAATAATGTTGACAACTTTCTTTAAGAAGCACATGTAGGACTCTGAAAAGAGGGACCCTAAGGAGTTAGTCACAGCTCCCCATTCTTTTTAGTCTGAGGGGGCTGTATTGGTACAAACTACCCAGGCAGAAGAGAAATCCTATCCTAGAGTGGATACATGGCTTCAGCAGGATTTATTGCTGGTAGAAACATCAATTAATGAATTCACAGATGCTTGTTGAAAACTATAGTTATTTTTCTTTCCCTTCTTAAGCTATGTGAAAGTTTGCTTCTGCAAAATGGAAAATAATGTGATCTTGTCTTTAACTCACCCCCATCCCATGCCCCAAACACACCAACATTTTCCCAAGTGGCAAAAAAAGGAAAACTTAAAAAAAACCCCAAAACAACTACACTTTGCTTAGTAGATTACCTAATATTCTTTTTTTGGTAAAAGCTTAAAGTTGGAGTCACTGTCATTGAAAAAGTCAATATCAAATAGCATCTAGCCACCATGCTAGCTTTTTTGGGAAGTTACTTTTGGACCTTCTAAATGGAGGAAAGTAGAGGAAAAAATATATCAGAGTAAGAACTAAAATAAGAACTATTTTTTTTTCAAAACAAGATTGCATTTCCTTCTTGCTTACAAAACAAAAAGGAAGATAAATGATACCAGTGCAGCAAGATGACCAATTAGAAATCATACTTCTGGGGGCAGTTGGATAGCTCAGGGGATTGAGAACCAGGCCTGGAGACAGGAGGTCCCAGGTTCAAATCTGGTCTCAGACACTTCCTAATTATTTGACCCCGGTGAAAGATTAAAAATTAACACCCAAATACTCCAAGTATTATGTTTTATAATATTTATGAATAATAACTTAAAGCAAAAGAAAGTAATAGCCTCAGTAAAGAAATAAGGTTCCCAGGACCACACATAAGGGGGCCATGAGAGTGCAAGAGCACAGAGCACCTCAAGAAGAGAGAGCAAGGGTAGAGTTATGCACACCTTTATTGATAAAATGTAAGCACACAACTTGAGAATGAAAAGGAAAGGGATGCTGGGTAGTGTAGTTCAGGGGTACAAAATTTCTATTTATACACAAATCCCCTGTGATCCTTTGGGAGACCAGTCTCCCCAAACGATCATTTTAAACATAATAAACTTAAAATTTTACAGATTTTTAACTAAAGGTGTATACAATATTGCAGCTTTTAAAGGGAAGTTACAATAAATTGGGGATAAGAGGGAAATAAAAGAGAAAAAGAACAAAATCAATGATTGCTACATTTACAAAAAAACAATTTGAGGGCAGTCCCCTTTGGCATAAGATTATAAATTCAAAATAAATGCATTCAACCCCCCATAGTTCAAATTTATCTCATCCCAAAGTTCACTCTGGATCATTTGGTGTAGCATGTGGTTTCTGCAGGCATCTTTGTTGTGCCTTCTTGAAAAAGTTCACCTTCTGGATTCTGGGAGGTCATCTCTTATTCCAAATTAGGCTCAAATTCAAATCAAAGTTCACAATAATAACATATTTCCCCCCAATCCCCCAAGGAGGATAATGACACACTGGGCAAGTCACTTAACCCCCATTGCCCAGCCCTTACCAAGCTTCTGCCTTGGAATCAATATAGAGTAGTGATTCTAAGGTGGAAGATAAGGTTGTTGTTTTTTTTAAAGAAACCACAGTTCTGGAAATGAATAGATATAAATAATAGTCCTCTCCTCTCCTTTCCTCCACTTTTATCCCCCTCTTTTCTCCTCCACACAATATGTAACTTCCTCAGCATAGAGAATTCCATAGAAGCAAAATAGATATACCAATGAATATTAGCAACTGTTCTTCAACTAATAGTTCCAGAGGATTTCCACTAAGGCTCTGAGAGATTAAGTGACTTACTGAGGGTCATATACCTACTGAGTTAGAGGTAGGATTTGAACCCAGATCTTTTGTACTCAGAATTTTGTTCTTCCTTTCAGGTTGCATTTAAACCAATAGTACTCATTCAAAAAATTTCCTGTATTAGTAATTTAAAAGATCTCAAAACATGAGGGATGAAATTCAATTCTCAGAAATGAAGATAAGATAATAACAAAAAAGATTATAAATAAACATTAAACAAAAAAAATGAAACACATAGGATGAGGAATTTAGACATCAGGATTTTTCAGTATGAATTTACTGCTTTGAAACTATTATTCTTCTATCATGTTAAATGATACATATTCACATCTTAAACAGTTTGAAATTCCTTTCTCCACAATAGTTTATTAGACATCAAGACCCAACTTGTTGCTTGTTTCTACAACTACTCTTCCAAATTCTAAATTTCTTGGCATAGAACCTCTGAGCTGACTAGTTTGACTTTAACTATAACCCTTTCTCTGCTTTTTAAGAAGATAATTTCTTTCTAATGAGGTAGTCACTGAAAAGACCCTACTGAGCAACCCATCCCCCAGGATGAATTTGGGTGGCCAATTCTACCTCTTGGTAATGGTCCTTATTCTTGGATCTAATATTTTCTCTGAATGCTTACTAATTAACACAGTAGTTCCTAATTTTTTTTTAGCAAGAACTTTTCTGAAAACAAAATAACTTGTGTTGTGCAACCCCAAGTAAACTTAATCTAGTATTCATAATAATATTTACAGTTTATTAAGTATTTATAATAACTACAAAGATAATTTTAGCTCAGAATCAGCATTTAAATTATGCAATTTAAGTTATAAAATGTTATTCTAATTAGGTTTATGCAAGCTCTGCTTCCAAAATTATGAAACTCCCAAATATAAAACAAATACAAATATTTTATATATTTTATCTTGTAAGAATTAGAAGTTACTCCAAAAAGACCGCAATGCTTACTATTATCTACAAAAATTAATAACTAATTTCACCATTTTGAATGTCTTTGAATATTAATAACTATTTAATGAAAATAATTGTTATGATATTAAATATTTACTTTTATACTGGTTATTAAAATGACTTTAGTAAATTAAAATTTACTTAAAGTTCAGTAGCATTTAGTTTCATTTTAATATCACTTATAAATAAACTTTTATAAAGAAAGAATCTCTTGATATATGGCTTTTCCCTACTTCTATCATTAGCATATCATTTATACTCTCAAATAAATTGAATAATTCATCAGTGTTGCCAGTAGTGTCCTTTGAACATTAAAGAGTAAGAATAATAACATCAGCAGATGATGTTTTAATTTGTAAAAACAGCCTTAATGTTGAAATGAGGCAATATATCTTGTAATGGAGATTACAACTCATCTGGAAGTCACTATAGACCATGATAAACATTCTGGAGAAAATATTTATATTACTTTTCAATGACTGTGGTTTTCAAATAATCTGATGTTTGTGTTGCAAAGATGTGTAGTGTTTAGAATATTTTGATCCATGATTACATAGCTATTGAAGTATAATTAAATGGGCATGAGGGAATTACTTTAGCACAGAGAACAGAACAGGAAGGAGAAAGTGTGTGTGTGTATGTGTGTGTGTGTGTGTGTGTGTGTGTGTGTGCATTTATCTCCATTCATTTGAAATGAATTTGGGATTGAGTATAAATACATGATGTTTGATAACAATTTGATGATAAGTTGAGAAACTATAACAATATTTTGTGCATAGAGTTGGATTTAATCACTATACCTCTTCCACACCCTGGGCAACAGGCTGGCTAAACCTTGTGAGGGTAGCCATCGGGTCATAGACCCCTGGTGAATTAAGGCTTTGCTCACCTAGCATGTGAAGACTGCTTCAGCTGAACAGATGGAAGAAACCAATAAGAAAGTTCAATGGCTGAGATGGTGACGCAGCAAAGCACTGTGGAGTGCTTAGGGTGTGTTGGAGCACAAAAGACAACACGGCCATCCAATGCAGCTGAGGAAGTCTCCAGGTGTAACAATTTTTCATGCCAATGGACCCAGGCTTCTAACACCGAGAGAGTGGGACTGTCTCTGTGCATTGACTTTTCCACTTAAATCTCCTTCACACACAAGTGTTTTTGTGCACACTCATCTACATCATAGATGAAAACACACAAAGACAATTGTCTCCTCGGTTATTGAGATACTACTACCAATACTACTACCCTACTAATCATGACCCCTTTGACTAAACTCTTAGAATTAACTTGTTCACCTATTACCTTTGAGTTAGAAAAGTTCTAGAGTTTCCATATGCCTTTGGAAACTGCAGCAGTTTCAGGTATAAAGGATGCTTCACAAAAGAATATGATTGGCATTTACATATTTAAAGCAATGGAATTTATATTAAGTAGGGGATCATATAAACAATGATATGTTGGTAGTTTTGCAAAGACTTAGCAAATAATTAGGTATGTAGAGAGAGAGGGAGGAGGGAGAGAGAGAGAGGGAGAGAGACAGACAGACAGACAGACAGACAGACGAACAGAGAGAGAGAGAGATGGAGAGATAGAGACAAAGATAGTCAAAGACAAAAAGACAGACATATTTAATGAAAGACAAAGAGGAGAACATATTTTTCTCAAGTCATAGGGCCTAGGCTTATATCTCACTTTTAACATTTACCACCATTATGACCTTAGAGAAGGTGTTTAGACATCATAAAGTGCATTTTTTTTCATCTTTAGAATAACAATGTTGGAATAAATGACTTCCTAATTATTTCATCTCTAAATCAATTAGTCCATATACCCTTTAGTATTTACTATATGCCAGGCACCGTACCCAGCACTGGGATACAAAGAAAAGCAAAAGATAGTTTTTGCTATTAAGTAACCCAGAGTCGAATGAGGAAGATAATATGCAAATAACCATGTAAAAACACACTATATACAATATAAACTGGAAATAATAAGCAGAGAAAAAGCACTAGAAATGAAGGGGATTGGAAAAGGCTTCCTGAAGAAAGTTCCAGTTTTGTATCTGTATGAACAGAGAAAAAACTTTACAATTTGAAAGATTTAAAATAATTTAATAATAATGTAATAATAAAATAATATAATAATACAGAAAGTTAATTTTGATATTGGAATTATTTATTTGAACAATAATTTATAATTCCAGGAAAAAAGTAGGAAAATACTGTCTTAAATTTAGTTCTATTGGTTTGGCTAGTTTATGTATTTTGATTTAAAATAGGAGTAAAGCAAAAATTCTCATTCACAGAAATATGTGGTAAAAAATGAAAGCAAGTTACAAAAATCTTACCTTTCATCTTTAAATCAATACTATATATTGGTTTTCAGGCAGAAGAATGGTAATGGTTAGGCAATGTGGGTTAAGTGACTTGGCAGGTCACACAGCCAGGAAGTATCTGAGGCCATATTTGAACCTACAGCCTCCATCTCTGGACCAGAATCACTGAGCCACGTAGCTGACAACAAAAGGTAATTTTTATAAGTTCTGTTTCTGAAGGATATAAATTTAATTTTAGAATTGATTTCAATGATGATATATGATGATATAATATATATGTAAATGTGATGATATGGAACAATATATGTATGATATGATATCTATATGAATAACATGTAAAAATCAATCAAGGACTGAAAGAGAGGGTTTTACTAAG
This sequence comes from Monodelphis domestica, assembly GCF_027887165.1. Lineage (NCBI taxonomy): Eukaryota > Metazoa > Chordata > Mammalia > Didelphimorphia > Didelphidae > Monodelphis > Monodelphis domestica. Next base: position 395,773,622 of record NC_077229.1, on the reverse strand, counting down.
AGAAAAGGGAAGGAAGAGATGGAATTGGGGAAATTATATGACATGGATGAAAAATCAATAAAGAGAGGGGAGGATAAGGATAGTGATGGGAAATGCTTAAACTTTACTCTCATTATAACAGGTTCAGAGAGTGAAAAACAAGTCTACTCAGTGGGGTATAGAATTCTATCTCTCTACAGATAAGTAGAAGGGGAACAAGACAAGGGAAGCAAGGGGTAATTGAAGGGAGAAGCACTTGGGGGGGATGTTACAAAAAGCAAAATACTAGTAAGGAGAAACAGAGTGAAAGGGAAGAGAACAGGATTTAAAAAGGATAATACTATGGAGGGAAATACAAACTTAGTAATCATAATGCTTAATGGCATGAACTCACCCATTAAATGGAAGTGGATAGCAGAGTAGATTAAAAACCAGAACCCTACTATATGTTACTTACAAGAAACACATATAAGGTAGGGTGATGCACATAGATTCAAGGTAAAGGGCTAGAGCAGAATTTATTATGCATCATATAAGCAAAAAAAAAAAAAAAGCAGTGGTAGCAATCATAATGCCAGACAAAGACAAAGTAGAAATTGATCTAATTAAAAGAGATAAGGAAGGAAATTACATTTTGCTAACAGGCACTATAAACAATGAAGTAATATCAATACCAAACATTTATGTGCCAAATGGTATAGCATCTAGATTTCTAAAGGAAAAAGCAAAGGAGCTCAAGGAGGAAATAGTAACACTATACTGGTGGGGGATCTCAACCTTACCCTTTCAGAACTAGATAAATTGAATGAAAAAATAAATAAGATACAAGTAAGGGAAGTAAATGAAATGCTAGTAAAATTAGAGTTAATAGATATCTGGAGAAAACTGAGCAGAGATAAAAAGGAATATACCTTTTTCTCAGAAGTACATGGCACATATACAAAGATTGACCATGTACTAGAAATATTCCAAACAGATGCAGAAAAGCAGAAATAATAAATGACACTTTTCAGATCATAATGCAATGGATTATAATTAACAAGGGTCCATGGAAAGGGAAATTTAAAATTAAATGGAAACTAAAAAACTAAATTCTTCAAAACTGGTGTATCAAAGAAGAAGTCATAGAAACAATTATGGACTTCGTTAATGACAATGAAGAGACATCATTTCAAACCCTATGGGATACAGCCAAAGTGGTACTCAGGGGAAAATTTATATGACTTAGTGTCTATACCAATAAAAGATATAGAGAGGAGATCAATGAATTGGTATTCAACTGAAAAAATTATTAAAATAACAAATTAAAAATCCCCAGATAAAAACTAAACTGGAAATCCTAAGAATTAAAGGAGAAATTAATAAAATTGAAAGTAAAATTGAAAAAAGACTATTGAATTAATGAATAAGACTAGAATCTATTTGCTTTGAAAAAAAACAAATGAAGCAGATGAAGAACTGGCTAATCTAATAAAAAAGAAAGAAGAGAATCAAATTAACAGTATCAAAGATAAGGGTGATCTCACCTCTAATGAAGAGGAAATTAAGGTAATTATTAAGAACTCTTTTGATCAATTATATAACAATAAATATGACAATCTAGGTGAAATGGGTGAATATTTACAAAAATATAAATTACCTAGGTTAACAAAAGAGGAAATAGAATACTTAAATAATCCCATCTCAGAAAAAGAAATTGAGCAAGCCATCAAGGAACTTCCTAAGAAAAATCCTTAGGGCCAGATGTATTCACAAGTGAATTCTATCAAACATTTAAAGAACAACTAATCCCAATACTATCAAGTTATTTGACAAAATAAGCAAGGAAAGAGTTTCACCAAAATTCCTTTTATATCACAGAGAGGGCACTGATTCCAAGCCAGGCAGAAAAACAGAGGAAGAAAACTACAGAACAATCTCCTTAATGAACATAGTTACAAAAATTTTAAGTAAAATACTTGCAAAATGACTCCAGCAAGTTATGACTTTTCTCAATGATCTGATGGGATTTATACCAGGAATGCAAAAATGGTTTAATATTAGGAAAACCATCTACATAATTGACCATATAAATAACCAAACCAACAGAGATCACCTGATTATCTCAATAGATGCAGAAAAAAATATCTTTGGTGTAATAAAACATTCATTCCTATTGAAAACACTAGAAAGTACAGGAATAGATGGGTCATTCCTTAAAATAATAAACTGTATGTATTTAAAACTGTCAGCAAGTACCATATGCATTGGAGATAAGTTAGAAGCATTCCCAATAAGATCAATAGTGAAGCAAGAATGCCCATTATGACCTCCATTATTTAAAATTGTTCTAGAAATACTAGTGATAGCTATTAGAGAAATAAAAGAAATTGAAAGTTTTAAAGTAGGCAATGGGAAAACTAAACTATCACTCTTTGCAGATGATATGAGGTTATACTTAAAGAACCACAGAAAATCAACCAAAAGGCTAGTGGAAGTAATTAACAACTTTAGCAAAGTTGTAGTTTACAAGATAAACCCACATAAATCATTAGAATCACTATAAATTTTCAATACAACTCAGCAGCAGGAGTTAGAGAAACTACATTTAAAAAAATGACAATCCTACCCAAATTAATCTACTTATTCAGTGCCATACCTATCAAAATGTCAAAAAGCTTTTTTTTATAAAATTAGAAATAAATATAACAAAGTTAATCTGGAACAAAAGATCAAGAATATAAAGAGAAATAATGAAAAAAATGTGAAGGATAGGGACCTAGTGGTACCAGATCTTAAAGTGTACTATAAAGTAGTGGTCATCAAAACAATATGGTACTGGCTAAGAGACAGAAGGGAGGATCGATGGAATAGACTTGGGGTAAATGACCTCAGCAAGCTAGTGCTTGATAAATCCCCAAACCCCAATTTTGGGGACAAAAAATCACTATTTGACAAAAACTGCTGTAAAAATTGGAAAACAGTAAGGGGAAAATTAGGTTTATATCAACATCTTGCACCCTATACTGAGAAAAATTTAAAAAAAACATAAATGACTTAAATATAGAGTGAAAACATAAATAAGTTAGGTGAACATAGATTAGTATACCTTTCAGATTTGTGGGAAAGGAAGGAATTTAAGACCAAGCAAGAGGTAGAGAACATTTCAAAATGTAAAATGAATGACTTTGATTATATCAAATTAAAAAGGTTTTGTACAAAAAAAATGCAACAAAAATTAGAAGGAAAGCAGTAAAATGGGAAAAAATATTTATCACAAATCTCTCTTACAAAGGTTTAATTTTCCAAATGTATAAGAAACTAAGTCAAATTTCCAAAAAAAAAAAATCAAGCCATTCCCCAATTGACAAATGGTCAAGGGACACAATTAGGCAGTTTTCACACAATGAAATCAAAACTATCAATAAGCACATGAAAAAGTGTTCTACATTCCTAATGATTAGAGAAATGTAAATTAAAACAACTCTGAAATAAGACCTTACAGCCAGCAGAATGGCTAATATGGCAGCAAAGGAAGGTAATAAATGTTGGAGGGGATGTGTCAAAATTGGGACACTAATACACTGCTAATGAAGTTGCAAATTGGCCCAACCATTCTGAAGGGCATGTTTGAACTATGGCCAAAGGGCTTTAAAAGAATGCCTATGTTTTTAACCAGCCATACCACTGTTGGGTTTGTACCCCAAAGAGATAATAAGGAAAAAGACTTGTACAAAAATATTTATAGCCTTACTCTTTGTGGTGGCAAAAGTTGTAAAATGAGGGGGTGTCCATTGATTGGGGAATTGCTGAACAAATTGTGGTATCTGATGGTGATGGAATACTATTGTGCTGAAAGAAATAATGAACTGGATGAATTCCATGTGAACTGAAATGACCTACAGGAACTGATGCAGAACAAAAGGAGTAGAACCAGGAGAACATTGTAAACAGATACTGATACATTATGGTACATTTGAATGTAACAGACTTCTCTACTAGTAGCAATGCAATGACCCAGGACAATCCAGAGCAATTTATAAGAAAGAATCCTGTCCACATCCAGAGAAAGAACTGTGGGAACAGAAATGCAGAAGAAAAACATGTGATCAATCATGTAGTTCGATGTGGATATGGTTAGTGTTTTGATGTTAAAAGACCACTCTACTGCAAATATGAATAACATAGCAATAGATTTTGAATAATGATACATGTATAACCCAGTGGAATTGCTTGTCAGTGTTGGGAGTGAGGAGGGAAGAGTGGGGGAATTCTGAATCATGTAACCATGGGAAAATTCTCTAACTAAAAAAATGAGAGAAAGAAAGAAAGGAATAAAGAAAGAAGGAAAGAAAGAGAGAAACAAAGAAACAAAGAGAAAGAAAGCAGGAAGGAAGGAAGAAAAAATAAAGAAAGAAAAAGAAAGAAAGAAAGAAAGGAAGGAAGGAAGGAAGGAAGAAAGAGAGAGAGAAAGAAAGAGAGAAAGAAAGAAAGAAAGAAAGAAAGAGAAAGAAAGAAAGAAAAAGAAAGAAAGAAAGAAAGGAAGGAAGGAAGGAAGGAAGGAAGGAAGGAAGGAAGGAAGGAAGGAAGGAAGGAAGGAAGAAAAACAAAAGAAAGAAAGGATGCCTTAAATCTCTTTCAGCTTTACTTTTTCTCAACTCAAATGGTGATCTACTTCATGGGATTGTGGTAATGATCAAAGGAGAAAATATATGTTAAGGGTTTTGAAAGTGTCATGTAAACATCAATAGTACTGATCATTATGTGATTGTATACTACTTATATTAAAGCTGGTTCAAATTTATCTTAAATAATCTAATAGGTTTATTTATATTTTCTGATACTACCAAATACCTAATTGATGCCACTTTGACTAATTGAGGTCTCTTGATGTAGGACAAAGTATTTTGAATTAGAGAGCTATGATTCAAGTCTTCTGCCATTCCTATTTGTGTGACCTAGGGAAAGCTACTTTATCTTTGTGCCTTCGGTTTCCTCTACTGGAAAGTAGGCAGAATAGTGCTGGTACCATGTACCTTATGATAGTGGTGAGGCTAAAGTGAGAGAGGTGATGTAAGTTGCAGATATTATAGAATGGTAGTTATGCTGCATTTTTTTTAGAAAAAATAACCATCAACAGGATGTTCTTAGAATCTGGGTGTCTATTTCATCTTCTAATATGAGGTCCTATATAATTAGGAGGCCATGCCTACAACCAACTGCTCACAATGGAAAAAATGAGATTAAAAATATCCATAATGTAGATTAAAATTAATGTCCTCCCTCACAATTGAAGGCTATTATATCTGGATTGTTTTATTTATTCTTATTTTCTTGTCTTAATAACAATTTGGTATATGGAATTTATAGTTTAATGCACTTTTTCCCCTTTTTTCATGTCAAGTAAAAGAGGAAAATTTTCCTTTCCCCCAAGTGCTAGTGGATCAGTAGGGGGTCCTTGTTCCACTGTATGGATTGCAAGGTTTCCCACCACATCTTTGCTTTAAGTCAGGAGATTTCTCAGACTGATAGTACTGCCAGTGAATTTCATTTATGCTGTCCTTGTCTGGGGACCCTGCTGTTAGGGAGTGGTTGCTAGCCAGGCAAGATCCTAAGCTAAGTGTGTTAACAAAGTTTAAAGAAATGTTCAGATCACCTCCCAATGGTTCCAACATGCCCTTTGCCACGGGCAGTTGAGAAACTGCAGTGCTGATTCAGGAGCCTGCCTTTGAAAACCAAAACTCTTCTGCTTAACTTGAAGTACATACTAGCTGGATGGACATCCGCAAGTGTAGCTGGTACTTCCCTATAATCAGGCAGCTCATTTTCATCTTATTCATTCAAAAACAAGACAGAAGTAAAAAAATCTATATGTGTTTTTTTCATGTCACCCACTGGTAGCTGAAACTAAGGATATCTTTATATTGTGAGACCGAGTCTCTCTTTTTTGCCACATAAAAAGAGAAACTAAATATGTAGGCATTAATAGGGTAGAAAAGAGTACGAACAGCCCACCGATCCTATACATAAAAGGAAACAGGAGGTACTCCTCTGGCATCTGGTTGCAAACCCAGGTCAGACAGCAATCAATAATAAAATGGACAGCACCACCGACTGCACATATTTCACTCTGAGTGTCAGCTTGGAGATCTTTCATGGGGATTAATAGCTGTACCGAGTGGCTCTCTCAGCAATAGAGTGCTTTTCACATGAACCTTTTCTCCAGTGACTTCTGAGAGCCAAACTTGCTACCTGATTGGTGGAAGCTTCTGAAACCAGGCACTGAAACAGATTGTCCACTAAGGGATGAAATTCCCCAGTTGCTCTTTATATTTCAAACTCAATTTTGCTGACGTATAGATCTAAGACTAATGACTTTCCGATGCTTTGACTATTCTCATGGAACTATATAGGGCAGCAGCCTTTCTGAAAATCTTGTTTGAAATTGTAATAACATTTTTATTTATAAGATTAAGGGGCCTCTTTTCCAAGGAAATAAAAGGCAATATTTAAAGCTGTTTGAGCTGTTGCATAAAGAAATAGAATGAAAAGATACTCAAGAACCCTATGAAATATTCATTTACTTCTCTCTTTTACCCCTTCTGTCTCTTTGGTTTAATGTCTCCAATAAACATTAGGCTCAATTTAATTTTTCTTTTAAAGGAAGATTTACATTTAGGTCTTTGACTTTAAAATATTATTCTTGACCCATTAAAAAATCACTGTGGAATGTGACATATTGAAATAATTGTAGGCAGGCACATCTCTATATTTCTTCTCATTCTGTCTTTTCCATGATGTTTCAGAGACTGGCTAATTCCGTTCTAATGATAATATGGCAACAGTATAGTTATTTCTAGAGATTTAGATTCATAATGCTTCTTCTCTAGGGAGACTGAGAGGAATCACTACTTACATGATATTACCAAATGTTTAAGTAGAGGGGGAACTGAGAATTCTTCTATTCTAACCCTCTTCTTTTATGCATGTTGAAGCTGAGGCAAAGAAATATGAGATGCTTTACCCAATGTTACTCAGCTCATTAGATGAAGAGTTGGGAACGATTCAAAATACTTTCTAGTATCCCACACTGTCTTTCCCTGGATAAAAGCTCAAAATACAATTAGACTTCTTTCCCTCCAGGCTTAACACCTTGAAGCAACTTTCTACTCCATTCCTCTTACATTCTAACATCTGGCTCATTACAAAATGTGGCCAATTATCTCCTTACAATGTTTCTCAGCACATCCTCATTCCCCTGATACCTAGAAGGAGTGTTGGATTTGGAGTCAAAGGTCCTCAGCTAAAATCTGGACTCTGCTGCTTACCACCTGTCTTAGCTTAGGCAAGTCACTTTAAAAATGTGGGCTTCAATTTCTTCATCTATGGGATAGCATTTAAGGTCCCTCCATTTCCATATATGTGATCATATTTTAGAATAAATTAGTTAATTAAAAACATTTATTAAGTACTTATTATGTGCCAAATACTATGTTGATTACTGAGGACACAACAACAAAATAACAAATTGTTTTTCCCTCAAAGACTTTACATTATAATAAAGGGAGACAAGGTATATAGGACACTGGTGACTTGGGAGGAGCATTTTCGTTTGGAAAGTTACAGATATGGTAAGTAAAAATACAATAGAATAGTTTCATATGACCTCTGATTTAGTAGTAAGGGAGCTGATTTGATTATGATTATTGAAATTATTGGGGCAGATAGGTGGTACAGTAGACACAGTGCTGGGCCTAGAGTCAGGAAGACCTGAGTTTAAATTTGATCTGAGACACTATCTGTGTGATCATAGGGAAGTCATTTAAGCCCTTTCGCTCATTTTCCTCATATACAAAAGGAAATGGCAAACGCCTCTAATATCAGTGCAAGAAAACCCCAAATGTGGCCACAAAGAGTTGGAGATTATTGAATTGACTGAGCAACAACATCAATGATAGTGAGATTATTACTGATCTAGTTCTAGAAGTATATTTCATTTGTGGAAAGATGTGGGTGAGAAGGGAATACAGTGAGGAGTACCCAGATGGGAGGTACCTACCAATCAGAATCTTGGGGTTCTGAGGGCATAAGTTTCAGAGCCCAAGGAGTTAAAGCCTTCAGGATAAAGTCTCTAGTCCAGACAGCAAGGTGATTTATTAGATGATGGATGTGGTGGAGCCAAGAGGAGAGAGAAAGGTACACAGACCCATCTGATCTCTTCCAAATCACCCTCCAAATATCTATGATATAATGCTTCAAAATGAATTCTGGACCTGTATTATCTACAAAAAGGTAAGGTGAAGTAATTTTTCACCCCCAAACAACTTAAAAGGCTAGCAAGAAAAATCTATTACAACGGGGTGGAAGTAGAGAGCAAAACAATGCCCCAAAGCAGGTCCCATTGTGGCAAAAGACTTAGGGGGAATATAAATCAGCTGTAAAGGCTTCCAGAGCCTTCAATTATAGAAGGGATGGGGGTTCAGACAACTGCTCAGAAGGAGATTATTGGGGTCTCTGGGTGTAAGGCTCTTGTCGCATTCCCCATACACAAATCTAGGTCATATTTCTGAGTTACAGTCTCAGGGTGACGATGAAATCTAATACATACCAGTGTTTGCTGGGCTAGCATGTAAATTTTTTCACAGTGTTAAAGTATAAAGAGAACAATAATTATTGACCAAAAAAGGGGGAGTAGGAGGACCCTTGTTACTATCAAGATGGAAATGTATGGAAATAGTCATTGCTCACAGACAAGAACACAGGTCAGGAAAATATTAATACATCTTTTCTTAGATCATACCACTTTCCAATAACTGAAAACTTAAAAATCCCCAGAGATAGCTCTGAAGGTGGCTTCACAAAAATCTGAAGCTCAAAACAGTGCTTCCCTCAGCACAATTACAGAGCCCAACTTAAGTAGTTCTTTAATTTAAGAGAAAAGAAAAAGAATAGAAATGAGCAAATAACAAAAAAGAAACTTAGCATAGAAAGGTTTTTTTGGTGACAGGGAAGAACAAAATACAAATTCAGAAAAGTTGGCCTAGTCTATACTATTGCCTCAAGAAAAAATATGAATTATTCTCAGACTCCCAAATAATTAATGGAGAAGCTCAAAAGGGATTTTAAAAATCAAGTAAGAGAGGTAGAAGGACAATTGGGAAAAGAAATGAGAGTGATACTGGAAAATCATGACAAAAAGATTCAGAAACTTGATAAAGGAGACAAAAAAATTCTGAAGAAATTCATACTGCAAAAAGCCAAAACATGTCATTGTTTTGTAAAAGAGGCACAGAAATTGACTATAGAGAACTCTTTAAAAGGCAGAATTAGCCTTATGGGAAAAGAGGCACAAAAATTTACTATGGAAAAGAGTTTTTAAAAAAGTAGAGTTGGCCAAATGGGAAAAGATGTACAAAAGATTATTGAAGAAATTAATGTCTTAAGATTGGAATTGCGCAAATAGAAGATAATATCTAATGACACATTAAGTACAGTCAGACAAATTCAAAAGAATGGGGAAAATTCTGGAAAAATATAAAATATCACTTTGGAAAAATAGCTGACCTGGAAAATAAATCCAGGAGAGCTAATCTAAGAATTATTGGACTCCTGGAAAGTTAATGATCATTAAAAGGGTTTAGATATCAACTTTCAAGAAATTATCAAGGAAAATTGCCCTGATATTCTGGAAGCAGAGGTGAAATAGAAATTAAAAGAATCCATAGATCACCTCCTAAAAGAAATTCCCAAAGGAAAAATCATGGGAATATTGTAGTCAAATTCCAGAACTTGTAGGGCAAGGAGAAATTTTGCAAGCAGTTAAAAGATTCAATTCAAATATCATGCAACCACAGTCAAAATAACACAAAATTTAACAACTTTTACATTAAAGGGTTGTAAGGTTTGGAATATGATATTCCAGAGGGCAAAGGAAGTAGGACTTTAACCAAGAATCACTTATCCAGCAAAACTGTTCATAATTCTTCAGGGAAAATGAGTCTTCATTGAAATGGGGGACTTTCAGACATTACTGTTGAAAAGACCCATAGAAACATAAAAATGTAAACAAGAATGAAAAATCAAGAAACATTCAATAAGATTAAACTGTTTACATACTAACATGGAAAGATAATTTTTCTAACTCTCAAGAAAATTATCATTATTAGGGCAATTAAAAGAAGTATACAAAGAGAGAGTTGACTAGGATATGAGTTGAACATGATGGAATGATATCTTTAAAAAATAAAATTATGAAGTGAGAGAAAGGAATTCTTTGGGTGGAAGGGGAAGGAAATAAATGAAGTAAATTATTTCACATAAAAGAGCCATGAAAGAATTTTTACAGTGGAGAAGGAAAAGATGCAAGGGATCACTTGAACCTTACTCTCATAAGAATTGGCTGAAAGTGGGAAGAATATTTGCAATCAGTAAGGTATAGAAATCTAGTTTACCCTATAGGAAATTAGAAGGGGAAAGGGAATAAGAGAAGGGAAATGGAGCTGAAAGAAAAGAAGGCAAATTAGGGGAATGTGGTGGCCAGAAGCTAAACAGAGGGAAATAGGATGAAGAATAATACACAGTAATCAAAATGGTGAAAAAAAAATTTACAAGTCTTTCAAATAAAGGCCTCATTTTTCAAATACATAAAGAAATGAGTTGTATTTATAAGAATACAAGTCATTCCCCAATGGATAAATGGGGATAGGCACAGGTAGTCCTCATAATAATTAAATATTTCTAAAATCATGCAAAAATACTCTAGATCCCTATTAATTATAGAAATGAAAATTAAAATAACTCTCATGTACCACTCAATGGTTATAAGATTTGCTATTATGACAGAAAAGAAAAAAAAACCTGAAGGGACTATGGGAAATTTGAGATACTAATGCATTTATTGAGGAGTTGTGAGTTGATTCAACCATTTTGGAGAACAATTTAAACATGTCCAAAGGGCTATAAAACAGGATATTGTTTACAGCAATACAATTACTGTGTTTGTATCCCAAAGAAATAAAAGGGAGGGATATATATATACACACACACACACACACACACACACACACACACACACACATATATATACAAAAATATTGAAAGCAACTCTTTTTGCGAGCAAAGGATTGGATTCTTCTTCAACTGGGGAATGATGGAGTTGTAATGGATGGTTGTAATGGAATACTGTTGTACTGTAAGATATGACAAGCAGGAGGATCTCATAAAAACATGGAAAGACTTACTACATGAACTGAAACAGAATGAAGTCAGCAGAACCAAGATAACATTGTACATGGCACAGTAATACTGTATTATGAACAACTATGAATAACATAGCTATTCTTAGCAATACAATGATCTTAAACAATTGCAAAGGACTCATGGTTCAGGATAAGAAAAATGCAATCTGTTTCTAGAGAAAGAGCTGATGGAGTGTGAATCTAGACTAAAGCAAACTTTTTTCACTTTCTTTCTTAGTTTTTTTTTTGTTTGCTTTTCCTTCCAGAGAAAAGATTAACATGGAATAATATTTTACTTGATCATACATGTAAAATCTAAACCAAATTGCTTGCCATCTTACAGGGGTGGTGAGAAGGAAGGGAGGGAGAAAATTTGAGATAAAAAATTCTTTTGAAAATGTAGGAAGCTCTTTTTGCATGCAATTACCAAAAAAACCCTAAAATTAAATTAGAATTAAAAAAGATGTTGGAAGTAAAACTAGTCTCTTGGATAATTTATTTCTTTCTAATGCTTTCCCTTCTAAACCATTCTACATTTAGTAGCAAACTTTCTGGATTTTCCTGTCGGTCACTTTTTCAAGAACTTAGAATCATACACTTTGACCCAATAAAGGGCATCAATTCAAAAGATTAAAGATAGGAGAAAAGAACCTATCCATACACAAATATTTATAGTAGCACTTTTGGTAGTGGTAAAGAAATATAAACTAAAGGGATGTCCTTAAATTGGTGAATGGATGAACAAGTTGTGGTATATGATTGTGATGGAATACTATTGTGCTATAACAAATGAACAAGATGTTCACATACACACAAGCGCCTCCCCCTCCAGACACAAACAAACAACACCAACAACCCTGGAAAGACATATAAAGTGATGCAAAATAAAGTGGGCAGAAGAAGAATATCTGCACAGTTACAACAATAATGTATAATGATCAACTCTCAATGACAACTACTATAAACAAGGCAAGAATCTAAGACAGCTCCAAGAGACTAATGAAAAAGAAAGGATATTTATTCACTTACACAGAAGGAATGCAAATTGAAACATGCCATTCTTTACTTTATTTCATCCATGAATTCTTCTCTAGTGTATGCAAATTGTGCCTTTTTTCACATTACAACCTACATCACATTACCTGCCTTCTTGGGGATATGGGAGGGATGGGAGGAGAGAGAGAACATGGATAGCAAAAATCAGAAAATGATACTAGAGAACTTTATTGATATGTAATCTGGAAAAAAAAGGTATAAAATGGAACTGAAATTCATTTTAAAGAATTTATTATATAAAATGTAAACTTTTCTGACATTTTTGTGGGCAGTGTGGAATGCTAGATACAGTACTTAATTTTAGAGTCAGAAAAACCTGGATTTGATTTTTTTCTTGTATAGTTACTATTTGAATAACCTTGGATATATCATTTAATCATTGTCAGCCTCAGTTTCTTCACCTGCAAAATGATATAACAACACCTGCATCAAAGGGTTGTTGAGATGATTATAGGAAATAATATATGTAAAATCACTTATTAACTTTCAATCATTATATAAATGTAAACTATAATGATTATTCTCCTAACCTTTCAGATTTGTCCACCAATCGGTTCTCTCTAGTACAATCAGTTTTAAATGTTGTTCTCTTACTCGCAATATTTATAGCATCTTTTACTCTGCTTCTATCCTTTGAGAATGAATTAATCATCACCATATCTTTAAAAATATTTAATCCCTCTCATCTAAAATGACCCCCCTTCTATTTCCAACAGCCCTTATCCAATATTTCCTTCAAATCTGGTGTGAAAAGTGAATCAAACTCTCTTTGTCTATCAATCAGCAACTATTAAGTTAATCAATCAAAAACTTAAGTACTCTCATACTCAGTGACTGGTAAGGTACTAAGTAGGGGTATTTAAATTCTTGATTTTTTTTTAGCTAAAAATAGACAAGGGGAGAGTTAACCCTATCTTCAAATTCCCTACTGTGATTCTTTGGGAGACTAGTCTCCCTAATGAATCATTTAATATACTTACATTTTGATTGATTAACCTAAAAGTTGCTGATTGATAGACAAAGAGAGTTTGATTCACTTCACACTGGGCTTAATTTTTCTATTGATGTATTTTTTTTTCATTTCTATTTCTAGGAAGCATCACCTAGTTATGCACATTCCTTATAAACAGACTGTCTAGTAGGGTCCTTAGGAGGTGAATGTTAGGAGAATAACTGGTAAAGGAAAAGTACTGATCACAATAGTACAGGTCAGAGATAGGTAGAAAAATACATACTCTGCTGTCTTTATCCCTCCCTTGCACAAAATTCACAGAAATAAGACTCAGTACAATGGTTCATACCTGATGCTTTTGATACCTAAGGTCCTTGCACCCTGTTATGAATAGAAGACACATAGTATCATTGTGGTACAGAATTCATTAACTCATCAAATCATCTCCTCTCTCCAATCAAAGTTATTTTAGAAAGTATGCACAAATGGATTAAAGATTTAGAATTCTAATTTAACTTCCTTTCCAACACTGACTAAGTACAGTAGCCAGGAGTGCTAGGAATAGTTGTTTATTCAGAAACACTTGTGAGACAGAGTTGAATCTCATCCTTGACCCATTCCTGCTTCAGACACCAGACTTTAACCCCTCAGTACAATGTGAGCATGATTTTGTCAATTTTACTTGCTGTTGTTGCATCATTTCAGTTGTGTACAACACTTCATGACCCTATTTGGGGTTTTCTTGCCACAGACACTGGAGTGACTTGTCATTTTCTTCACCAGTTCCTTTTAAAGATGAGAGAATGGAGGGAAGCAATATTAACTGACTTGCCTAGAGTCACATGTTTAATAAGTAGCTGAATTTTCAATCTTAGTACAATCCCTAGAATTACAGGCTCTGCTAAGTGAAATTTTGCTGCCCAGGATTGTTGAAGCTATTGTACTCAGGGCCATATGATAGCCATTCCTGAATTTCCATTTTCCCAAATAATTAGTAGGCTTGGATTGAAGAATAAAAATCTCATATTGTTTTATGAAGTGATTTCACTTGTTACATAATAGCCTGGTTTTGAATATAGCAGATTTTAGAAAGATAAAGAATTTGATAATTTAATTCAAATACATTTTTGAAAGGAAGACTGATATGGTGGATAGAGAGCCAACTACAGAATTGGGAAGACTTGGGTTCCAGTATCACTTCTGACACAGACAAATGGTAGGACTGTGGGCATGTCTATTTGGCCTATTCTCCCCCATGGATAGGAAAATAGATTGAAAACTTATCCATGAATTCTAGGATTGTAGTCTAAAGAAACTTTTCTCTCCCTACTTGAGAGAGGCTAGGATTATTATCAAAAGATTTACTTTTTTGGGGGAGAGGGCAGAATAGGAAGATAAGGCATGCATTTTCATCATGCCCAGAGTTTTTGAACAAGAGGAGAAAGAAGAAAGAGGATGGCAACAGACAGTGGAGTGGTCAGCAGTAGAGGCAGCCATAAAAAATAAGGGATCAGAGAAAAATACTTATAGATATTCTCAGTGTGGTTCCTGAAACTACCATTTTGTGTGATTATAAAAGGTTAACTTCCTCTGAATACTCCTCTTTATCACCTATTTGCTAGGATGGTATTTATTTGTTATTTTCTCTTTAAGTGGGTTTTCATTTCATATAAAATATGTTTTATTTTAACTTCTCTGTCATGCAAGTTTATTTTCTATTTGGATGCAGGGCTTGGGGTAGGGGATACAAATGGAATATTCCAGTAACTAATTTGCCCTTCCCAATGTTTCAAAAAATGATCCCAGTCTAAAGTAGCACAGTCTAAATTAACCAGGATTTTATTCTGGATGTGAGAAAGAATCAATTGTTAAAGAATTCTCATGTCTATGATTTTATTAGTAATTTGCATTATTTCCTAAACAACACAAAGCTGTTCCATGTAGAGCAGGACCATTTTTGCCCTTAGACTAATGGTGACTTGGCTTAAGCCATGTTCAAGTTACTAAAACACAGAATCCCCAAGGAAAAATTCCAGCTTCTAAGCAATAGCACTGATCAAGAGAAATCATACATCTCAGAACCACCTAGAATGAAGACAGAGAAGTTTTATGGATATAATCAACCCCTTATCATTTATCATTTTGGAATCTGGGAGGCAGAAAAGCAAATGTCACTTCCCAAACCTTGCCTTACAACATCACTCTTTGGTTCTATCTTTATTTTAACTAGATCTTTTAGTATTTGAAGCACATACCATTATCTGTTCTAATGATGCTCAAGTATAATCCTCCTAATAGATTATGCAGTAGTTAGACATTAATTTCTTAAATTCTGTTCTGTTAATGCATGCTTCTAACTTTTATACTTATTATTCATTGTGCTAAATTGTGTCCCATATTCATTTCACATTGTACATGTCTATTTTTCGTTTTTCATTTTCTCCTTTGAAGGAGGATATCATAACTATGAGTAAAATTATACTGGGGGTAGCAGGATGGTATGGTTAATGAACCAAAAAGGGATAAAAAATGATCCTAACTATTCTGAAGTGAGGTTAGGCTCCTGAGGACAGAACCTCATCTAAAGCATATGTCTGGGTACAGAACAATCTAAAGCAGTGTTCATTCAGAGTTAGGTCTTCCTATAGCAAGTACTTCATAAGTATTTGTTAAATTGAACAATCCTCCTATCTCAAATTCCAGGATTCTTCCTATTAGCTCCAGCAGCCAATAAATAGAATAATCATCTATATTGAAAGGATCACAGAATTTGCAATCAGAAGACTAGGATTCAAATACCACCATGGTGACTTACTAGCTTTATGATTTTCAGCAAGTCTATAAGTAACGATATTGCTCTGAATTTCTTCTACATTCCCTTCGAACTCTATATCTGGTGGAAAATTGTCAGTCCTATCTACTATAGTTAAAACCTACTGTCATTTTCTCTTAGCATCATAAATATAATTCTAGATTTATAAGATTCTATCAGATCATCTATTCCAATTCCTTCATTGAGAGATAAGGAAATGGAGGCTCAGAGAGCTCAACTTAGGTTTCCTAGGCAGTGAGTGTCTAGGATATGAACCTACATCTTCTGGCTATTTCATAGACTGATTATTAAATTTTTACAATACAGAAATAAGCAAAAAGGTCTTGGTTTATTATTTTGTTGTTTATTGTTTTGCTAATGGTCTCATTAAGAAAGTCATGAAAAAATCTTAATAATCCAGATTAAACTTTAAAATGAATCTTAAGTATATTTCTTCCCATTCCCACAGAGCCGGTTGTTAAATATTTACCATTACATCTTAATAACCTCTTCTGATCAAATGAATTTTCCAGAAAGAGATTTTGTACAGAGACTGTCGGAAATCCAGTAAGTAGACTCTCAATTTGACATCATGCAGGGATGACCATCTCAATTATTTTCTTTTAGCTGCTTTAAGGAGTTTGGGTTCAGCAGGACTCCTTAAATAGAGGAAAAGCTATCTGATTTGGGAAGCAGAGTAATTATACTTGAGACCTCAGTGAGAGTTTATCTTTATTGATTGACAGAATGCTGATAAACACCACATAAATATATATTGGCTGTTCTTTGGTCCCTACCAAGTGATATTCCACATTGGTGAAAGACTGTGAAACTAAGGCAGAACTGGGTCATTTTTGCGCAGTTTTATTCCTTTTTGAGACCCTCACCAACTTATCACCTGGCTTCATCCTCTTTGACACATCATCCAGATGATATCTGTGGGGAGTTACCAGGGCAGTTCCCTCTTGGTACTGTTACCTTGCTTTTGATTTATGACCTCCACTCAGCATGCCCTGAGGTCATCTTGTTAGCAACTGCTAACTTTGGAGTGACTGAATCTCCCCTGGAACATTTTATTTGCCAGATGGGGGCTGCTTGCCCCAGGCGGTTACCATAGACAACATCCTCCAATTTATATCAGAGGGCCTTGACCCTTTGCTAGCTTGACATGGTGTCAAATGTGTCACCATACATACTGCTCTGTAACCCAATAAAGGTGAAGTTGGGTTAGGACACACAATGGTGAGATTTCCACCTTTAGCCTGGGCCAATGGATTCATATTACTTTTCTGGGCTAGCATATCTGAAAAAAAAAGGAACACAACTCAGAATATCCCATAGTGTGGCTTAATTCAATGAAAAAACAAAACAAATGAACAAAATATAAAAAAATCTGTTTAGTTTTTAAGATTCACATCACACTTACCCATATTTGAGAATACTTTCCCCAACTCTTGACCACTTTGACTATCGGATGGAGAGAAGTTAGTATTTGTTTACAAACATAAATTTAGGAAATGCCCTCAAAGAGAATCCTTTAATAGCCAAATCCAAAGGGAATAAGAAGCATCAAAAAGTACTGTCCTCTGACCTTGTGCCTTCTTTTTATTTAATTTGCTATTGTTGTCACTGTTAATTTTATTGGGGTGTATTTTGGAATCTAGGCTTATTTTTATGATACATTTATAGGGTATTGGCCAATGCATTTTTTGAGAATTCAATATCAGTCCCCAGAGGGCCACCAGGCTTCCATTTATGGGGCTATTTCAATCTGACATGGGGACTTGAAGGGACACGGTTGAGACTGTCCATAGGTTGATAGCCATCCGATCATTTTCTGAGTTATGTCAGAGTATACAAAGTTCCTTGGCTTGGAATCAGAGGATTTGTTCTTGAGGCTGTGGATTGCTGATATATTTTGTAATTTACCTTGGGCAGATCAAAAACCTCTCTAAGTATCAGTTTTCTATAAAAGTTTCCCTTTTGTATCTAAATATTTGTGTAATTATGAACTAAGTGTCATAATGAAGTTTTCAGGCAGTTTACAGAGGCAGAAAAAGAGAGTCAATATAGTGTAATATACTATTACTGAACCTGGTAATTCCAAGTCCTGGGTTTTAATATTATTTTTGCTACTGACTAATACTATAATCCTTGGCAAAAATGTATTTCTAATTGATGCATTAAGAGTTAAACTAGATGATCATTAAAAGTATTTTCATTTCTAAAGGTCAACGGATATTCCAGATGAAAGAATATTTTAAAAATTCATCTAAAGACACTGGACTAAATATTAGGAGAAATGGAGTATCATATATCTCATTGCTACTCATTCTGGATAAAATGAAAATCATTGTGAACTTGTGGTGTAATTGTCATTAAAATGATGCAAAATTGGGAGATTTTTATAGCTTGTTCTTTACAGAAGTTAGACAAAAGCTTTTGTTTGTCTTTTTGAGTTGTTATTTTTTTCCTTTGAAGTGATTTTTAAAATCAATATCACTAAGACACACTAAACAAAATGGTTAACCAGCTGTTAAATCAGAAGCTTACAGTATAAATGGCTTAAAAGAATTTTATTGTCATTTGGAATACTGAACTAAAACTCATTCAACTTCCAAAATTATAATATGGGCATCTGAGCTAGAATATTTGCTAAGTCAGCACTAATGATGAACAGAATTTTAGTTCTCATTTCTTAAGATAAGGTATTCAACTTCCTTGAAGATGGGTGGTGGATCCCCATGTGAATCTTTTATGGTTGTATTGTAACAAGCAGATAAAATCATATACATAAATGAAAGCTCATAGAAATTGGTTATAATTATTATAATATTGGATCTTTTTATCTGTTATATGATTCAGAGTGGGTAACTGAACTCAAGGGTGCTTTCAATAGTTTCTTGCTCCATGATGTGCATAATACATGAGTGGACACATTTTTTGTTAATGCTAACCATGAATTCAAGAGATTGAAAGCACTTTTGTTCATTCACTTTTCCCATTTATTGAGGATCCACAAAAAACATATTATTAAGTTCTTTGGTTAACCAGAACCCCAATATGTTACAATTCTTCTCATTTTAAACTATGCAAAATAGGTGTCAGAGTTAATACAGGAATTTCTGTGTTTGAAAAAAATAAGCGACAGGGCATACCAACTTGGATTCTGTGGATGTTAACCTGGTATGCAGCTTCTGGTGGAAAAAAATTAGCATGATCTTGTGGGAAAATTCTATATTTTGAAATCCTGGGACATATGTCTTGTTGCCCTACCTTAATTCCAGTACTGATTATTATACTTCTTGTGGTGCATTATAACAGTCCAGAACTCCACAGCTCCTTTCAAGTATTTTGTAATTCTGATGATAATTTAAGTGAAAACTAATATCAGTGGCCAATATGTATTTTTAGAGAAGATGCTCATATTGCCAATGAAATTTCAGAAGTGACTGGAAAATTCTTCTACTAAAAACAATGTTTTATTTTGTTTCTCACCTACTCACTTATGCTTGAAATTTCTGTAGGTACCAAATCTTTTGTTCCAAATTTAGACATATAGCTTAAAATGAAAATATCCCCAAGAGGGGTGACACATTGATTTATATTAATCAAAATTATAACAATTAATATCAAAGCTTTTCCTGAAAATCAGTTTTGATGGAAGAAAGTTTCTGGAAAAGTCCTTCTCTAACAAAGCTTACCTCTCTTAAACAAGTACTTGGGTGAGAAAGTTAGATGAATCAGATCATTTTTCCTGACTTGGAAAATTTATCTCTCATAGATAAAATTTTGCTTTGGAGATATTTATTCTCACTCTGTGGTCCAGAGTTTAGAAATCCAATTTCTCAAAATAAAGAGCAAAGAACTTCTAGGAAAAAAAAAACTCCTGGAGGTGCAAGGTAAACATCAAATTAGAAATATTCTATTTAAAACTCTGGGATTGATTATTTCTCTGACATCTCCACCTGAGTATGCTACATCAGTCTTATCACCTGTTGTACTTTTTCACCAATCCTAATCATATAAACCCATGACTTCTGGTACAAACTGTCTGGATTACTCTGTCCAAAAGCTTCACTCCTCTAACTTCCTCTGGTTCTCTCCCATTCCCAAGTCAGCACAATTAACCTACTCCCTAATGAGTATATTCTATCCAATTTTCCTTTCACATCTTTATTCTAAAGAAAATATGGTTTTCCACTTAGAAATTACCATATGCCTTGCAAATTTATCCACTGGAGGCCCCTCTTCCCATTCTTCCCAAGTGGCATGGTGAGGAAGATATTTGGAGCTTCTTCCATTGTTGCTTCCTGACCTTTTCTATATTGTTATCCTTCACTGACCTCTTCAATTTTGTGGCCAGTGTGCTTTGACCATCTCTTTTTATACTGACTGTGGTCATCTAATGGCCTTTTAATCTTTTCTCAAACATTTTCAATAACCTTTATAACAGGCTCCCTATATTCTGTACCAGTATATTTTCTGCCATTAATCCTGAGTATTTATTTCAATATTTCATACAACATTCTGTATAAGGCTTCACATTATATATGTGTTCCAGTCTTTTTTATTGGAAGGAGTTCCCACATTGAGGAAATCATAGGTTCTTCAATATGGATATATTGATTTTAATATGAAGCAACTAGGTGGTATAGTGGCTAGAGCACTGGACTTAGAGTTATGAAGACCTGAGTTCAAGTCTCTATTTCAAGTGATGTTTTACAAATGTAGTTTTTCTAACCACTCTATCATCAACCAATATAAACTTGAATTGGATGTGGGATTCTCATTGGGAAGCTGATCTGATGGTTTTTCCAGAATCATCTTCATATGAAGAAGCTGATTGAAGAATCTCCCATAATTTTTAAATTCCTTGACCATTGAACATTTGCTAATATTACTTCCATGAAAACACTCATTCTTAAGTAATTGCTTTACCATAGCCAAATTCTCTGTTCCTATTTCCAGAATGCTAAGCATGGCTGGAAAAATAATGAATATGAGCTGATTTTAACCCAGTTCAAATTCATGGTTCATAATGACAGCTGGGCCCTTGATGATGTCCAATACTCTATTGTACTTCAATTGACTTTATTTCATTGCTCTGTGACTAGTGCAAATGTTTTCCAATTTCCTTTCATCATTAGTCTCTCTATTTTCCAAACTTAACTGAGAATTCCATCCAAAGTGAACTCTTTTACCTCTCCTCTTCCATTAGAAAAATAACAACCTGACTGTATACTCTTTCTCCTCCTTTCTTTTAGTTCCAAAAGAAGAGGTCCCCCTTCTAAATAAAATTAACTATTATTTTTGTACCACTGATTTGATTCTCTTCTGTCTCCATAGAACCTTATTCTACTAGTTGTAAACCTTAAAATTTCTTACACTTATAAATGTTGGAAATTTCACCATTGGGAAATTTCATACTTGAAAAATTTCCTACTGATAGTCTATTGGAATGTGAACCCCCCTTGGCATGGGAGGGTCCTTCTCCTCCCTACTTAAGATTACTTTAGGACAGAAACCTTTTGCTGAACAATGGAAAGGGCTTTGACCTATGCTTAAGCATAGAACAGGAAGTTCTTTGAGTCAAGATTGATTTTAGAATTGATACAATAGAGATACTTGGAATGACAGAACCAGGTCTTGGAACTTAAAATCTCCACCCTACTCAGTCCTAACAGGATTTAGGAAGGTGGTTGGAGGAGGTTTTGCTCTGAGCACGGTGGCTCTGAAGGAGGACTGAGGAGGTTGCTCTGTGGGAGGACTAGGAGAGAAGGCTGGCTCTGAAGGAGGAGAATTCTCTGGAAACATTTCTTGAAAGGAGGCTCTCTTGAAGGTGGAGCCTGAGGTTGGCATGAGAAGCCTTACCTAGAGAGATCTTGGTGAGTGATAAAACCAACTGACTGATTTATTCATTCTTATTCCTTTCTTACTTTCTCTATTTTTCTATTGATTAATCAGTGTATTATAAATTAAATTTCTCTATAAAACCCAGTTGGCTTGGGCATATTCATAAATTGGGAATATATTCCCTGGCGACCATCTTATATTTATATAAACCCAAGATACAGTAGAAAACATATTTCAGTGGTCATAATTGTTATATAATTCCCTTGCTCCCAAAACATTTTAATTATCACAAGTTGTCAGCTATCTGTCATGTATCTTTATTTTTCCTTCATCACTGGTTCCATCCTCTGTTCCTACTAATATTCTCTTTTCCCAATTTATATAAAAATTAACAAATAGGCTTTAGCCATCTAAGGCCTCAGTGAGAGTTTGGATGTGTGTGTGTGTGTGTGTGTGTGTGTGTGTGTGTGTGTGTGTGTGTGTTTTAATGAGTGCCTATGACTGTTTTGCTCATATTATATCTCCTGGTTCTGGATTTTGAGACCTACTTCATGGACAAGTTAATGGGGACATCTGAATTCCTGAATCTAGTTGTCTGAATCCTAAACAGAGTTTGGTAATGTAGGAACTGATGAGGCTTGTGACTTCCCTTCCTGTTTTTGCCATTATTTTATTGTCCATTATTGACACTTCACATTCTCTAAGCTCCTGTTTACTCATTACAAAACTGGGCATAAGACATATATGCAAAGTATATTAGAGTTTTTCTATTTTGGAAAAAAATGTTAAGAGAAAGCCATATTCCGCAGCATTTTACTCATTTTTGTTACTCATTCAGGCTCTCTCATACTTGAAGATGAAAATTGTTTAAGTGGTGATCATTTTCAGTGTTTACTTGATCAATGAAGTCTTCTCACATTTTCCCTCTGCTTTTCCCAGAGGTAGATACTGTCCATCTTCAGGTTCATCTTACATTCTATTCTGTGGAGAGTGAGATCATGGAACATAGTCATCCTCTTTTGAATGTTGCCTTTTATGACAGAAGCTCCTTAGCCGAAACACTTCAAATTTTCCATTGTAATATCCTCATCAACTCAAGACTTCCTGACTTCTGTCCCATAGATGAAGAATATTTGTAAAGACTTCAAAGTACAAAATAATTCAGTTCCAGGCTCTTTAGAAGGATACATAAATATGCCTTCCAATTATAAAAAATATCTTAGTTTAATCATAGAAACAAAAATATTGATGTGACTTTAAGTTTCACATTTATTAAAAAAGTTGTTAAGGTTGATCAATGGATGAGAAATTCTAAATAAAATTCTATCTATTACTTCAGATAATTATTTCATTTTGATATATTAAAAAGGGAAATACAGTTATAATTTCTCCTTATTCTTAATGAATTATAATAACCTTAGCCAAAGGCATAGAGACATTATATCATATTATATAACAGCTGGTCTCAGAACAAAGAAGATTTGGGTCCAAGTATTGCCTATGTTACAAACTGTATTTGGCCATAGGCAAGACAACAAACCTCTTAGTGCAATTGGCTCCAGGGAGATAAGTTGCAAAAGTTACACATGGACAGACAGCTTTTCCTCACTGAAAGTTCCCTAAATCGATGAAATCATAGGTATAAAGTTAATATAATTGTTATAATAAAATATAAGATAATGATAACATAGTATATATCTGATGAGATAAAACTTCATTTACTGATGGATTTCACTCAATATCTATCAGATATATGCACACATATACATATAAATATGAAGGTATCATAACTTAAATATACCAAATTGTTACTTGTAAGATTATCCTCATAATTGCCTCAATTCAACAAGCATTTATTATGCTCTTGCTAGTGCTAGTTGTGGTGCTATTCTCTTGGGATAAAAATAACACTGTACCTACCCTCAGGGAGGTTAACTTCTATAAATATGGAAAATGTGCAGATATAAGTATATGCAACATAAATACAAAGTAATTTTGGTTGGGAGGATTCTGGCATCTAGGGGACTCAGGAGAGGAATCAGGTAGTGGTTGATTTTTGAAATGATTCCTTTGCTAACAGTTATCTGTATGAAAATACAAAGCATCTGATGCTAGAATTTCTAAGGAATGAGAGTGGGTAAACTATAATTAACATAAAGTGGAGATGAAACTGGATCAATATGTTTAACATAGGACAACAACTTATGAAAGTGACAAGGTAAGGGAAAAAGCATCAACTTTGGAGATACTGGACTGGGTTTAGTTCTCACTTCTGATGCTTATTACCAGTATGATCTAGTAGGAAAGTGGGAAGCTAATCCTGATTGTCCTCAATTTTCTCTTCTGCAAAATGAGGGGCACAGAGTAAATAGCTTCTGATGTCCCTTTCCACTGTAGATCTTTGTATGTTTCAATGAAACTAAACTTGTTCTTCCTTCTTCCCAGTTCTCATAATAAGATAACATATCCTTCAGGAGAATTAAAGTATCACAGCATCAACTATTTATTAAATTGTGCTGGATGTTGGAGAAGATTCAAACTTAAATAAACTCTTGGAATCAATGAAGAAAATGATTTCTTTAGGAAACATACCTGGATATAGAACAATTTTCTGTATAGTTATATTTAGAAGAAACAAATATTTTTATGAACATAGCTATATCATTTGAAATATTAGGTTATGTTATTATAATGGATATTTTCAAGAAATCTTTGCTGACTCTATTGGGAATAGGTATCAATACTACAGATCTAGTTGTAAATGCTTCATTTCATTGAGTTGAAGGCCAGCATTGTATCTAACCGGTAGAGTGTGCCCTCTCCATTACTAAATTCATGGATAGCCACTGACTAATATGAATGATCAAACTTCATCTTTGAGGGTGTAATCTGATCACTTGTGACTGCCAGAAAGGAACTATATAAGGTTTTCCAAACTGAGTTTCTTGTTTCTGCACATTTTAGTTGGAAATCTCATGAAAGAAGTGCTTCTCCTGAGAGTTTCTGTTACCTCCTGATGGTTGGATATATGACAAAAACAGCCTTCCTTAATATTTTGACTTTTTGGTTTCCTGTCTTGGCTGAGAGCTAGAAGAGTAGAAATGGATCCTAAAATTAAAATGACTGGGGAAAAACAACAAAAACACTCTTCCTTAGCTACATAACTTTAAAATTTGCAAGGAACTTTATTTTGTGTTTAGCCTCTGTTTGATCTCTTTTACATTTAATCCAAGTCTCTTATCTTTTCCCTATTTTGAGAACACTTTAAACTATGAATCTAGCTGCTCAAAAATGGATGCAAAGCTTAGCTTTCAGGATATGGCATCAGAAAACCAAACCAAACTTTGACTATGGTCATTTGTAAGAAAACACTATATTTTCAGTCTATGTTTTCCACTTTTGATAAATAGGATTTTTGCATTAAGTAGCCTTTCTGTTTACTATAGATTCACTAGTAAGCTCTGCAACTAAATGATGGCAAACCTATAGCATGTGTGCCAAACATGCCAGGCAGAACACTCTCTTTGGGCAGGTGCACTACCCTACCCCCACCTTGAGTTTACTAGAAAAGCAGAAGGACTTGGGCAGAGCTGCTCCTTTCCCCCCCTTCACTGTGCTTGATAACATTTTTCACATCTCCCACCCCTCTGCCCAGCAACCCAATGGGAGCACTCTTGGGGAAAGGTGGAAATAGAGGGGAGCAGACCACTCCCCTCCCCATATCTACACTTGCTGAGGACAAGCCTCATTCACTCACCCCTCTGCCCAGCAGGCTGATGGGAGCACTTTATTCCTCTCCTGTATGGGGCAAAGGTTTGGGTATGCCAAGTATCCAGTGGGGGCCAGGGTACAGTACATGGTCTCTAAAAGGTTTGCCATCATTGATCTAGTGTATTATAGCTTTAGATAGAAAACAATAATTCCAAACAAATGATAGAGGTAAATATACAATACATTTTTTTTCTGAGGCAGAAGGAGTCATTAAGCAGCATTTAGTGGAGAATAGAATCCAATTGATAGATAATTTCTAGAGTTCATGTACTTCCTACATTAAGATTCTCAAGAAATTATATATATATATACATATATATATTCATATGCTTCAAGAAAAAGAAATAAGAAAGACCATATATTTATAGCTTCTATATCATACTTAGATATCATAAATGTTTTTCATAGCAGGAAATCCTGGATCTAGAGACAATTAAATAATGAATGTCACAAGGAAAGAAAACATTTATATTCAAAGAGACAAGAAATAATAGACTACTGATGGCACGGTTACTTCCAAATTATTTTCTATGTAGAGTTAGAGTTAGGCCATCAATTCCCTAGAAAAGAAATAAAATTGCTACCATAAAAAAAAAAAAAACTGGATGTGTGAATTCTAGAATCAAACCTGCTATGTAAATTTTAGTCTTAGACACTTGCCTGTAGCACCAAAAAGTCACACAGGGTCACACAGGAAACTTATGACACAGATGGATTGAACCTTGGTGTTCTTGACTCTGTAATTGTCTCTCTATCCACTGTATAATGTTACTTCTCACCAAATTAGAAGAGTAAAATGGAGAGAATATGATGTGTAATTGAAACACCTTTATTTTGATCTATTTAACAAATCAATTTGTACAGAAATAAAATAAATGTATAAAAGAATAGAAATGAAAAGGTGGCAGAGTCAAGATGGCAGAGAAGGTAGAGAGACTAATCTGATTTCTATCAAATTGCTCTCCAAAAAGCAATGATATACTTACTCAAAATGAAATCTGGAGCAGCATAACCCAAGACAAGGTGAAGTAATTTTTCAGCCTCAAAAATTTTTCAAGGCCACCATAATGGATATAGTGCATGTGATGGAAGTGGAGAAGATCTTGCCAGGACAGGCCTCAGAAAATCAATGGACCTAGGGGGCAACTGAAGCAGCAGCCAGGACTTGTAGAACTCTCAGTCACAAATGGTAAGGGGGGGTTGGACAAAGGTTTAGAAGATTATAGACTTTTCTGGCTCTGGGTGCCATTGTTGATGATTAGAACTAGTTCACAGTTCTGGTGTTTAATAACAGAAAGAGGAAGAGCACCAGTCTACATTAGCACTGGCAGCCTCAGGGGATCAGGGAACCCTGGTACCAGTTCCAAGGGAACTGGATTGGAGTTACTCACAGAACTGACTGGGAGAGTATTAAAAATTATATCTCCTTATATTACACTAACACAGAAGAACTTAAAACATATAGATTCTCCAGTGCCAGCTCTGAAGGCACCTGCACAAAGAATATGAAGCTTGGAACACTGCTCCCTTTACCACAGTTATAGAGCCCAACTTT
The DNA here is from genome assembly GCF_027887165.1 of Monodelphis domestica. Taxonomy (NCBI): domain Eukaryota; kingdom Metazoa; phylum Chordata; class Mammalia; order Didelphimorphia; family Didelphidae; genus Monodelphis; species Monodelphis domestica. Next base: position 395,746,425 of record NC_077229.1, on the reverse strand, counting down.
AGTAGTATTTTTTTTAGATTAAAAGAAAAGAAAAAATCAGGGAAATGAGCAAATAGCAAAAAAAAAAAGAAAGAAACTCAATAAAGAAAGTTATTTTGGTGACAAAGTAGATTCAAACTCAGTAAACAACAAAGTTAATACTGTTGCATCCAAAGCCTCCAAGAAATATAAAACAAAGTAAAAAGGAAATGCTTTTGTCAAAAAGAGTTAATGGAGGTGCTAAAAGAAATAGGATTTAAAAAATCAAATCAGAGAGACAGAAGAAAAATTAGGAAAAGAAATGAAATTGACCAAGTAAACAAGCATATATAAAAGTATACTGAAGAGAAAAAACTTCTTAAATACAGAATTGACACTTTAGGAAAAGAGGAACAAAAATTCATGGAGGAAAAGAACTCCTTACAAAGTAAAGTTGGACAAATGGACAAAGAAGTACCAAAAAAGGAGGTACACTCAAGAAAATCATGTCTATAAAATTAGAATTAGGCAAAAGGAATCTAATGACTCCAAGAGATATGAAGAAAAATCAAAGTAAAAACAATTTTAAAAACAGAAGAAAATGAGAGGTATCTCATGAGATAAACAACTGTCCTAGAAAATAAGTCTAGCAGAGAAAATTTAAGAATTACTGGACTAAAAAAATATGACAGAGTAATCTATAGCAGCTTTGGGCCACCATGAGAATCCTCTCCAACCAAGATTAAAATATCACGACCAAACAAATACAGGAATGAAGGAACCAGCAAGGAGGCAGAGTGAAAAAAAAAACTTTCAAGAAAAGAAAAACCCAAAAGATAGACAAAGAGAATCTGGGACACTGGGGTGAGAGCAGAGAAGAGCAAGCAAGAAGTTGCAGCCAAGAGGAAGAGCAAGCCAAGAGGAAGCTCCACTCCTCTTCCTACCCCACATCTGCTGTCCGAGTTTCAGAACCTACTTCCAAGCCAACCCACAAGATCCTAAGATCCTGACTGGGAAAATTAGTGGTACAAGCCAACCTAAACCTCTTGAAATTTCAAAGTCCAGAGCTCCAACCCAGGAAATTCTAGACTGCATAGAGGTCCACACAGTGGCCTCTCTGAGGATCCAAGGTCTCTCTGCCCAGATGTGACATCATGGTTGGAATAAGGAGATGAGACACACTATGTATTCAACCCACATATGCAGACATCACATACAGTGCTCTGCCGTAATACTGTGGTTCATTTATTATATAGGGTTTTTGGTACATGCTTCTTTGACACACAATTGATCTTCTGTATGTGACATTCTACATTTTGATTGGATATTATCAAATAACCCAAACAAGGCTCTTGTGATGTTACTACAACAAAGTATTCTGTGATCATTTACTAGGTTTCTATACCAGTCTGTGTTGGATATGTTTAATGTGATTAAAGCAATTTGTAGGTTAGTACTCCTTGACCTGCTGAGAGGATCATTGTGCTTTTGGTCAGCTTTCATTATTAATCATAATTGCTTGAGAGATGAACAATGAAACATCTTCATATATAGGTGTTAGGACTTACAGCAGACCAATTTGGGGGTTTTCCTCAATATATAAGTCCTATTTTTTGTGTTACTTTGAAGTACCTAGGAATGCTGCTTAGCTTCTGTTCATCAACAAATTCATTGGTGTGTAATAACTATAGGGAAAGATTCATTATAGTACTCAAGCTTTTGGCCAGTGTTTATTGTAGGGCCTTGCAGCATGTCTTGTACTTGAGAAAGGAGGGGTCATGGACAGTAATATTTGGGCTTTAATTCGGTAATTGAAATCTTTTGGGGGTAATATCCCAGGGGGCTTAAAGCAGGGTATATGTGTATATATATATATATATATATTTTTTTTTTAATATATATATATATATATAGTCACAAAGGGGGATCAGTGGGGGGGATCATTCTGGCATCTGCTTTGCAGATCCCATTTCCTCAGACTGTGACCTTGTCAGCCAATTGGGGTACAATGGCCTCCAGCAAGTCTAGGTTTGGCATAAGGACATACTACTCACTTTGGGGTGGTTGATAGTTCTAAGTACTAAGTACTCAGCATGGATCTTTTTGCCTAAAGTTCAGGGTGAAGCTCCAAGTCAGGACAATCAAGGGTGTGCCTGATTGGATCAAGTACACAGTGAGATCAAAAACTTACACCTAAGCTTGAAGTAAGTCTTTACACTATCAGCATCTCAAAGGTCAATTGAATCAGCAGAGGGAGGGACTCTGAGAGCTCTCAACCCTCAGACCATCACATCATCTCCAAAGTCTACCTATAATTAGAAAGGAAAAATGAACAAACAATAAACCGAACTCTAAATTTTTATGGAGTCCAAGAGTAAGGTACATACATAGAAGGGGATAGTGAAAGCAAAGGAAACACAGAAAAAGTTCAAAAGAAAGAAATGGATTGGACACAGATTCTGGAAGATGTCAAAAAAAGACTTCAAAAACCAATTAAGAGAATCAGAAGAAAAGTGGGAAAGAGAAATGAAAATGATACAAGAAGAAAAGGGACAATTGAAAAAATAAGAAACAAAAACTGACAGAGGAAAATCAGGCCTTTAAAATCATAATTGACCATCTAGAAACTAATGATTTTATGAGAAACCTAAAAACAATAAAGCAGAATCAAAGGAATAAAAAATAAAAAATAGAGGAAAACATGAAATATCTTAATAGAAAAACAACTGACCTAGAAAATGGATCTATGAGAGAAAATTTGAGAATTATTGAACTACATGAAAGCCATGATCAAGAAAAAACCTTGGACATTACATCATAAGAAATTTTCAAAGAAAACTGCCCAGAGATCCTTAAATAAGAAAATAAAATTGAAATTGAAAGAATTCACAATGAATCCAGAAAGAAATTCTCAGATAACAACTTACAGGAATGTAATAGCTAAATTCAAGAACCAGCAAGCTAAGGAGAAAATTCTTCAAGCAACCAGAAAGAAACCATTCAAATACTATGGAGCTTAAATCAGGATCACACCCAACATAGCGGCTTCTACATTAAAGGATTGAAAGGCATGGGATATGATGGGAAAGCAAAAGATTTGGGTTTAGAACCCAGAGTCACCTATTCAGAAAAAAATGAGTATTTTTAGGGGGAAAAATGAACATTCAATAAAATAGAAGATTTCCAAGAATTCCTGAGAAATAAGACAGACCTAAAACAAAAATCTGATATCCAAACATGAGACAGTAGAGAAACCCAAAAAGATAAATAAGAAAGAGAAAATTAAAGGGACTCATTGAGGTCAAAATGTTTCTCTATCTACATGGAAAGAGGATACCTGTAATTCCCAAAAATTACTATTAGTAGTAGAGAAGATAAAAGGAATTTACCCATAAATAGGGTGGAGAAATAAACTGATTATGATGACATGTTGAATATGATAGTATAAGATATGATACGTATGTAAGTATGATATGAAAAAATATGTATGTACAATATGTATGCATATAAATAATATGTAAAAAATCAAGAGGAAAACGAGATGGTTGCACTAATAGAAAAGTGAAGGGAGAGATAGAATGGGGTAACTCTATAACAAAGAGGTATGAAGAATCATTACAGTGAGGGGAGAATAAGGGTGGTGACAAGCAATGCTTAAACTTTACTCTCATTGTAACTGGCTCAGAGAGGGAAAAACAAGTCTATTCAGTGATGTATAGAATTCTGTATCACACTGCAGAAAAGTAAAAGGGGAATAAGAAAAGGGAAGGGGGAGTTAACTGAAGGGAGGGGGAGTGGTGGAGGTGACAAAAAGTAAAATACTGGTGGAGAAAAACAGAGTGAAAGGGAATAGAGCAGGATCTAAAAGAGATAACATGATGGAGGGCAATACACAATAATTATAACACTGAATGTGACTGGGATGAACTCACCCACAACATAAAAGTGGATAGCAGAGTGAATTAAAAACAAGAATCCAACTATATCTTGTACATAAGAAACATATTTGAGCTGGGGTAACACATCCAGATTCAAGGTAAAAGGCTAGAGCAAAATTTATTATGTGTCTTATAAAATGAAAAAAAGCAGGGGGTAGCAATCATAATACTATACAAAGCTAAAGTAGAAATTGATCTGATTGACTTCTGGGTAATAATGGCTGCAATCTAGACACCACACGCTTCCTCTCCCTGGCACCGAACGAAATAGACTACATCAAAGGAGCATAAAAATCACCTTTGGTGGAACAGGACTCCCCAGTACCCCCACAGAGGTGAAGGTACGTGGGGTTTGAACATTTCCACACTATAATAAGAAGGAGGATAAGCTTGCACAGAAACGTGAACTGAGCCTCCCTTCTCCCCCACCTCCACGTCCCCCACAAAACCAGAGTGAGCTACTGGAGCTCGCACTGGGACAGCGAGTGAGTGGGGAATGTCTCTGTCTGGGGGGGGCACTCCAGGGTCCTTGGGATCTGGGGACTGCCAGGAAACAATGTCTCAGAGTGGTTTCACGGGAGAACCCGGCTCTGAGCACGGGCTGCAGAGCCTTACTTGGGGTGGTTGCGCTGAGCATCTGGGTGGAGCTAAACACCAGGGGCATACCACTTGCTGATTATCTGGGCGGAGCTGAACACCTGGGAAGTTTGGCTGTGATCAGGGCCACAGCTCTCTAAGAAACCTCAGAGGCAGGGAAGAACTAGTCTGAGGCAACCTAAATTCACATGAAAACCATCCATATCACCCAGACCCCAGACCAAAAAGGAAAGGGGAATAAAACCACCAAAGGGATGGCTCACATGGCCTAAAATCAAGCCTCCAGGAAGAAAGGGAAAAAGGTGACTATTGAAAACTTTTATGGTGGAAGTACCCAAGGAAAAGAAGAGAATGAGGAGGAAATCCAAAAAAAAAATCAGAACATGCCTCCCAAAATGGAAGCTATCAACAAGCTCTGGAAGATCTCAAACTGGAACTTATCCAAAAGATGGAAACCTGGAAAGAAAAATGGGAGAAAGAGATCAGAAGTCTGACAGATAAGACTGCTCAATTGGAAAAAGAGCTCGAAGCATCCAATAGAAGGGCAGACAAAGCTGAAAAGCAAAACCAGTCCCTAACGACCAGAATTAAGCAACTCGAAGAAAGTGAGATCATAAAACAGCAAGAATCAATAAAGCAAACCCCAAAAATTAATGAATTAGAAGAAAACATAAAATATCTCACTGAGATGGTCACAGACTTGGAAAACAGAGGGAGAAGAGACAACCTCTGAATTATTGGTCTCCCAGAAAAAAACAGAGATAAACAATGAACTCAATATTATTCTATAGGAGATTATAAAAGAAAATTGCCCACACATACTGGAGCAAGGGGAAAAATAGAAATAGAAAGGGTTCATAGAACACCCTCTATACTAAATCCCCAAAAGACAACCCCTAGGAATGTAATTCCAAATTCAAGAGCTTCCAAGAAAAGGAGAAAATCCTACAAGAAGCCAAGAAGAGGAGCTTCAGATATAAGGGGGCTCCCATAAGGATCACACACGACCTAGCGGCTAACACACTAAGAGACCTCAAAGCATGGAACATGATATTTAGAAAGGCAAGAGAGCTGGGTCTCCAACCAAGAATCAACTACCCAGCAAAACTGACTATATACTTCCAGGGGAAAGTATGGGCATTCAACAAAATAGAAGGTTTCCAAGCATTTGCTAAGAAAAGACCAGAACTTAGTGGAAAATTGCACAGAAAGCAAGAGAAACATGAAAAGGTAAATATGAAAGAAAGGGAAAAGGAGATAAATCTTATCTTTTTCTTTAAGTCAAATTCTCTTCTATAAGGACTACATTTACATCAAATTATATATATATATTAATATGTGAGGAAAATGTTTTGTGTAACTCTAAAAATTGTAGCATCATAAGAGTAATTAGAAGAAACATGCATAGGGAAAGATTGGGGCATTAAGAAGATTTGGGGGAAATGGGGGCAAAGAAAGGAAAAGGGAGGGGGGAACCATCGATAACACTAAGATTTACTTCAAGAAATAGGGGGGACTTAATAGAATAATCTTTCCCATATAAAGATACACATGGGAAGGGGAGGGGAAAACTCTCATATGAGAAGGAGAGGAAGAGAGCGTGAAGTGGAATTACTTAAACCTTACTCTCAGTGAAATCAAATCTGAGAGGGATGAACATCTAGATCCAGTGGGATCCTGAATTCTATATTAACCATTAGGGCAAGAAAGAAAGGAAGATTAAGGAGGGGGAGGGGGAAGGGAGTATACAAAGGGAGGGAAGAAGAGGGGGGAGGGGAAGGGAGCATAAAAAGGGATGGGCTAGAAAGGGAAGCATCTCAAGGGAAGGGACTAGGGGGACTGACCTAAAGTAAATCACTGGTTCAAAAGGAGAGAGCTAAAGAAGAAAGGTCAGAACTAGGGGAAGATATCAAAATGCCAGCAAATCCACAAATGACAATCATAACTTTGAATGTGAATGGGATGAACTCACCCATAAAACGTAGACAAATAGCAGATTGGATTAGAACCCAAAACCCTACCATTTGTTGTCTTCAAGAAACACATATGAGTTGGGTTGACATTCACAAGGTTAGAATTAAAGGTTGGAGTAAGACCTTTTGGGCCTCAACTGATAGAAAGAAGGCAGGAGTTGCAATCATGATATCTGACAAAGCCAAAGCAAAAGTAGACCTGATCAAAAGGGATAGGGAAGGTAAATATATTCTGTTAAAAGGGAGTATAGACGATGAGAAAATATCACTAATCAACATGTATGCACCAAATGGTATAGCATCCAAATTTTTAATAAAGAAACTAGGAGAATTGAAGGAGGAAATAGACAGTAAAACCATATTAGTGGGAGACTTGAAACAACCACTATCAAATTTAGATAAATCAAACCAAAAAATAAACAAGAAAGAGGTAAAAGAGGTGAATGAAATCTTAGAACAATTAGAGTTAATAGACATATGGAGAAAAATAAATAGGGACAAAAAGGAATACTCCTTTTCAGCACCAAATGGCACATTCACAAAAATAGATCATACACTAGGTCACAGAAACATGGCACTCAAGTGCAGAAAAGCAGAAATAATAACTGCAGCCTTTTCAGATCACAAGGCAATAAAAATATTGATCAGCAAGGGTACATGGAGAGCCAAATCAAAAATTAATTGGAAATTAAATAATATGATACTCCAAAATCAGATAGTTAGAGAAGAAATCATAGAAACAATTAATAATTTGGTTGAAGAAAATGACGAAGGTGAGACATCCTTTCAAACCTTATGGGATGCAGCCAAGGCAGTACTTAGAGGAAAACTCATATCCCTGAGTGCATATATTAACAAATTAGGGAGGGCAGAGATCAAGGAATTGGAAATGCAAATCAAAAAACTTGAGAACAAACAAATTAAAAACCCCCAGAAGAAAACCAAACTAGAGATCCTAAAAATTAAGGGAGAAATTAATAAAATCAGAAGTGACAGAACTATTGAACTAATAAACAAGACTAAAAGCTGGTACTTTTAAAAAACAGACAAAATAGAAAAAGTACAGGTCAATCTAATTTAAAAAAGGGAAGAAGAAAGGCAAATTAACAGCATCAAGGATGAAAAGGGGGATCTCACCTCCAATGAAGAGGAAATTAAGGCAATCATTAAAAACTAAATTTGCCCAACTATATGGTAATAAATATAGCAACCTAGGTGATATGGATGAATATTTACAAAAAATATAAATTGCCTAGACTAACAGAAGAAGAAATAGATTTCTTAAATAATCTCATATCAGAAAAAGAAATCCAACAGGCCATCAAAGAACTTCCTAAGAAAAAATCCCCAGGGCCTGATCAATTTACCAGTGAATTCTATCAAACATTCAAAGAACAGCTAACTCCAATACTATACAAACTATTTGACATAATAAGCAAAGAGGGAGTTCTACCAAACTCCTTTTATGACACAAACATGGTACTGATTCCAAAGCCAGGCAGGCCAAAAACAGAGAAAGAAAATTATAGACCAATCTCCCTAATGAATATAGATGCAAAAATCTCAAATAGGATACAATCAAAAAGACTCCAGCAAGTGATCAGAAGGGACATCCACCATGATCAAGTAGGATTTATACCAGGGATGTAGGGCTGGTTCAATATTAGGAAAACTATCCAGATAATTGACCACATCAACAAGCAAACCAACAAGAACCACATGATTATCTCAATAGATGCAGAAAAAGCCTTTGATAAAATGCAACACCCATTCCTACTAAAAACACTAGAAAGCATAGGAATAGAAGGGCCATTCCTAAAAATAATAAACAGTATATATCTAAAACCATCAACTAATATCATCTGCAATGGGGATAAACTAAATCCATTCCCATTAAGATCAGTGAAACAAGTGAAACAAGGATGCCCATTATCACCTCTATTATTTGACATTGTATTTGAAACACTAGCAGTAGCAATTAGAGAAGAAAAAGAAATTGAAGGCATTAAAATAGGCAAAGAGGAGACCAAATTATCACTCTTTGCAGATGGCATGATGGTCTACTTAAAGAATCCTAGAGATTCAACCAAAAGCTAATTAAAATAATCAACATCTTTAGCAAAGTTGCAAGATACAAAATAAACCCACATAAGTTATAAGCATTTCTATATAATTCCAACACAGCTCAGGAGCAAGAACTAGAAAGCAAGAACCAAAATTACCTTAGGCAAAATAAAATACTTAGGAATCTATCTCCTGAGACAAAAACAGGAACTATATGAATTCAACTACACAACACTTTCCACACAACTAAAACTAGACTTGAACAATTGGAAGAACATTAACTGCTCATTGATAGGATGAGCCAATATAATAAAAATGACCATCCTACCCAAACTCATCTATCTATTTAGTGCCATACCCATGGAACTTCCAAAAAATTTTTTTACTGATTTAGAAAAAAACATAACAAAGTTCATTTGGAAGAACAAAAGATCAAGGATATCCAGGGAAATAATGAAAAAAAAAATACAAAGGAAGGGGGTCTTGCAGTCCCAGATCTCAGACTATATTATAAAGCAGAGGTCATCAAAACAATTTGCTACTGGCTAAGAGACAGAAAGGAGGATCAGTGGAATAGACTGGGGGAAAGCGACCTCAGCAAGACAGTAATGACAAACCCAAAAATTCCAGCTTTTGGGACAAAAATCTACTATTTCATAAAAACTGCTGGGAAAATTGGAGGACAGTGTGGGAAAGATTAGGTTTAGATCAACACCTCACACCCTACACCAAGATAAATTCAAAATGGGTGAATGACTTGAACATAAAGAAGGAAACTATAAGAAAATTAGGTGAACACAGAATAGCATACATGTCAGATCTTTGGGAAGGGAAAGACTTCAAAACCAAGCAAGAATTAGAAATAGTTACAAAATGCAAAATAAATAATCTGGAATACATCAAATTAAAAAGTTTTTGTACCAACAAATCCAATGTAACCAAAATCAGAAGGGTAGCAACAAATTGGGAAACAATCTTCATAAAAACCTCTGACAAAGGTTTAATTACTCAAATTTACAAAGAACTAAATCAATTGTACAAAAAATCAAGCCATTCTCCAATTGATAAATGGGCAAGGGATGTGAACAGGCAGTTCTCAGCCAAAGAAATCAAAACTATTAATAAGCACATGCAAAAATGCTCTACATCTCTTATAATCAGAGAGATGCAAATCAAAACAACTCTGAGGTATCACCTCACACCTAGCATATTGGCTAACATGACAGCTATGGAAAGTAATGAATGCTGGAGGGGATGTCAAAAAGTGGGGACACTAATTCATTGCTGGTGGGGTTGTGAATTAATCCAGCCATTCTGGAGGGCAATTTGAAACTATGCCCAAAGGGTGATAAAAAGTTGTCTGCCCTTTGATCCAGCTATAGCACTGCTGGGTTTGTACCCCAAAGAGATAATAAGGAAAAAGACTTGTACAAGAATATTCATAGCTGCGCTCTTTGTGGTGACCAAAACTTGGAAAATGAGGGGATGCCCTTCAATTGGGGAATGGATGAACAAATTGTGGTATATGTTGGTGATTGAATACTATTGTGCTAAAATGAATAATAAAGTAGAGGAATTCCATGGAGAACTGCAGGAAGTGATGCAGAGTGAAAGGAGCAGAACCAGGAAAGCATTGTACACAGAGACTGATACACTGTGGTACAATCGAAGGTGATGGACTTCTCCAGTAGTGGCAATGCAATGTCCCTGAACAATCTGTAGGGATCTAAAAAATACTATCCACAAGCAGAGGACAAACTGTGGGAGTAAAAACACCGAGGAAAAGCAACTGCTTGACTACAGGGGGGGAGGGGATATGACTAAGGAGGGACTCTAAATGAACAATTTAATGCAAATACCAACAATAGGGAAATGGGATGGAGTCAAGAATACATGTGATAACCAGTGGAATCGTGCGGTCGGCTATGGGAGAGGGAAAGGTGGTGGGAGAGGGGGTGGGGAGAAAAAGAAAATGATCTTTGTTTCCAGTGAATAATGTTTGAAATGACCAAATAAAATAATGTTTAAAATAATAAAAAAAGAAATTGATCTGATTAAAAGAGATAAGGAAGGAAATTGCATTTTGCTAAGAGGTATTATGAACAATGAAGTAATATCATTATTAAATTTTTATGCACAAAATGGTATAGCATCTAGATTTTTAATGGAAAAAATTAAAGGACCTCAAGGAAGAAATAGGTAATAAGACCATATTAATGGGAGATCTCAAACATCCCGTTTCAGAAATAGATAAATCAAACTAAAAAATAGATAAGAAAAACATAAAGGAAATGATTGAAATGCTAGAAAAATTAGAGTCAATAGATATCTGGAGAAAAATTCAACAGGGGTGAAAAGAATATACCTTCTTCTCAGCAGTACATGGTACATATACAAAGATGGACCATGAAATATGGCATAGAAATATTGCAACAGATTCAGAAAAGCAGAAATAATAAATGAAACTTTTTCAGATCATAATGCAATAAAATATAATTAACAAGGTTCCAAGAAGTGGAAAATTTTAAAATTAATTTAAAGTTAAAGAATTGAATACTTCAAAACTTGTGGCCCAAAAATGAAATCATAGAAACAATAACGAACTTCATGAAAAAGAATTACAATGACAATGAGGAGACAACATAAAAACCTATGGGATATAGTCAAAGCAGTACTCAAGGGAAAATTTATATTTCTGAGTACCTATAGCAACTTGTACAAAAATAGTTATAACCACATTCTTTGTAGTAGCAAAAAAAATTGGAAAATGAGGGGATGTCCATTGAATATGAATAACATAGAAATAGGTTTTGAACAATGATACATGATAATAATGATACAGTGGAATTTCTTGTCAGCTCAATGAAGGAGGATAGAAGAGGAGTGGGAAAAATCATGAATCATGTAACCATGATTACATGTTATTCTAAATATAACTAATAATAATAATAATGATAATAATGAATTACTGGTCTACCTGAAAAAATGATTACAAAATAAAAAGGCTTAAATAAGGGAAGACTTTCATGAACTGAAGCAGAGTGAAATAATCAGAACCAAGAGAACATTCTACAGTGACATGGATACTTTACAATAAACATCTGTGAATAATAGCTATTCTCAGTAATGCAATGATGCAAAACTGTCCTAAAGGACTCATGATAAAAAATTTCAGTCTACTTTCCGAGAAAAACAAAACAAAGTTGAGTCTAAATGCAAACTTTTTTGCTTTCTTAATTATTTCTATTTGTGTTTCTATTCATAAAAGGATTAATATAAAAAAATTTAATGTGATTACATATGTAAAATCTTTGAGATTACTTGTCATTTCAATGTGTGGGGTGTATAAAATCTATAATATTTGTTAGTAATCACTCAAAGTAGAAAAAAATATATATATATATAAAAGTAGAAAGCCTCAGTAAAAAACACATGGGTAAAATTCTACTCCCTGACTCTCACCCAACCTCCATAACCACCGTTCCAGGAGCAGAGAGAGAGGGAAATCTACATCCACAAATTTCTCTTAAAAGTGTAAACATGTAACATGATAATGAAAATGGGAAGCTTGGAAAGAGAGTTCTGGGGAGCAGATTCTAATTATACAATTTCCCTTCTGTGATTCCACTGGGAAAAGAGCATGTAGAAATCTCCCAAATTTACATGTCTAGTTTCCCCAATAATCATGACAGATAACTAACTTATTTGTCTAAAGATATTTAACTAGATGTACATTTCTAATAGGAAATTACAATTATTTGGGGATGATATGGAAATAAAAGAGAAAGAAAAAAATCCCAATGATTGCTAAGTGCATTTACAAAAAGCCAATTTGGGGGCAATCCCCTTTGGCATAAGAACATACATTTAAAACAAATGTGTTCAACTCCCAACAGTTCAGTTCACTACATCCCAAATTTCATTCTGTATCTTTTCGTGCAGTGTGTGGTTTCTGTAGGTTTCTTTATGGCGCCTTCTCCAAGCAGTTCACTTTCTTTATTTGGGGAGTATAAAAATTAAATTTAAATCTCCATATTAAAATATCATTTTAAGGGATTTATTAATGATCATTAGAAATAGGGACACAAAATAAAACCACATGCCCATGGCTGATTAGCTTATTCAGATACCTGCCTTACCACCATCAAGCTCGCTGTCATCAAGCCAAAGAGGCTGGGACCCTCCCCTCCACATCACTGCTTAATATCCCTTGTCTATAGGAAGTACATACTGACAGGAAGTGATTGGGCTCCCAGAAAATTTAGTTCTTATTTAGTGAAATAGATTTTCAATTATACAGGAGATAGCATGTTTCTTACCCTAAAATTACTCTCAGACAACAAAAAGTTTTATAAATCTAGAATTTTATGATAGTAATTCAATCCCCCCTGAGGAGAGAGTTGGCCAACACATGGATTACCCTGGGATACATGGCTGATTTATGAGGTATATGAATCAATTGTCAAAAGAAAATCAAAAACATTAAAAAACAAAAAGAGAAAAGAGAAAAAAGTAACTTCTGGATGAAACATAAAATATCAAAGTCTCATGTGTAAAAATTCTAATTAAGGAAGAAAAAACCCATAACAGGTTATTAAATCAGGGTCCTATTAATGTGATTCATGTCCCAAAAACCTGAAGTAGCACTTATGCACTTACCCAATCAGCAGCTAGGAGTATAGAAAATTGCCATACCATAAAAGAAAGACAATGGACTAGATTTTGAAGCAAAAGGGAAATATGATTCCTTGGTCTGATTTAACCTTTGCTCTCAGAGATAGGGGAGTCAAAATGACAGTCAAACTGAGGTACTTGGTAGAAGTTTTGGTCTGGCATGAGGGAATCCTTTATCTGAGGGTGTCAAATAGCTGCTTCCTCAAACCCCCAAATAAGTTAATGTCCCCTGCCTTGGTGCAGAATCTCATCAATCCCAGCAGGATTGGTTGGTCTCCTTGACTTTGTGCTCCTAAGAACTGTGCAAGTTAACTTTGTGCTCCTTGGCACTGTGCAGTGTCTCTTTTGTGATCCCTTCTCCTGGAATCAGACACAATCATTAATCAAAATCCCATAATATTTAACAATTAATGGCAGGTTTTCATAGTCTAAAGCTTTGGGGTATGTATTGACATTAGGGCAAATGGACATTTTAAACTTATCCTAGTACAAAATTAAAAAAAAAATCATTAATACTGGTAAAATGTGCTTCAATTCCAAAAAAAAGAGAAAAAAGAAAACTCAAATACTCTATTGCATATACAAGGATAAACAATAATAAAATTAAAAAAAATAAAAATATATTGATCGCATTCCATGAAAAAGTGTCAGCCACATAGAGGCACAATCCAAAGCTTTTTCACCCCAAAATGAGATCCATTTCCTTTTTAAGTTGGCCATGATCCACAGTGTGAGTGCACATAATTTTCACCAAGTAACAGCTTTTTAAAAGAGTAGGACAATAGCTAATGCATATTCTAAAAAGAACCCAAATCCCCCAAATCATAATAGTTCATTTAATCACAATAGCAAACAAACCTGCTATCATTAGGATTCACATGGGTCTCTATAGCCACTTGCTGTGTGACATTTAAAAGCCTATGAAGCTCATGGATACTTGTTCACAAGTTCTTCAGATATAGCCAATCTGTCACCTTTAGTTAAGATATTTCTATCAAGGTCTATTACTTCCATCATTTCAAAATGTGGTAGGAGAAACCAGGAAAAAAATCAAAACCAAAACCAAAACAAAACAAACAAACAAACAAAAAACCCTCTGTACTGATGATGAAAACCTTTTGGGTCTAAAATATCACCAAGAATCTAGATCATTCTGGTGGAAGGGTAGAGTAAGCTGAAAAGTTAAAAATATAAAAAAACATCTAGGAGCCACTAGGTTTCATGGGAAAATTCTCCCTCTGGGAGCTCTCCAGGAGTTACCAAGCCCCCTGGGAAATCCTTCCCACCTCCCAAATGAGATTTTAACTCATCATGGGGTAACCAAGCCCCTTGGGAAACCTTACTCCTCTGGTATGAGATTATAACATCCATAAAATACATGTATTCATATGTCTCATCTGTTGCAATGTGGAGGTGAGGAATATAATTGTGAAAATCACTTCTGATGTATCATTCATTACATTTTTATAAATGTTGAGGTGGGGAACACAATAGTGCTATTGAACTTCAGTTCAGCTACTAAATGAACCCTTACCTCTTGTTACACACAAGTCAAAGGTAGGCAAATGATTAGTCAGAGGTAGTGGTGCTACTAGATATCTGAAAATCCCTTCTAAAGACCCTTTAAAATCAATTGAGACTTTTTTTCATTTATCGCATTAAATTCTCCAAAGGTTGTATACAGGTTGTAACCAGTTTGATGGCATCTATCCATCATCAACTATGTGACAATTAACAAAGGCACAAAAGGAATAAAAGGCCATTTAGGCAACATGTGAATTCTATGGGTCTGGTGACAAACCCTGCATCCATAAGGACCTATGGTTTTTCCATGGGAAAGGGTTTGTCCCCATTGTTTATGGACTTCTATAATGGTATTTTTCTTCCAGGCCAGTCATAGGGGGAGGGTCCAAATTAAGACAATGTCACAGAACATACAGCTAATGGCTAAAACACTAGCTGAAAATGGTATAGTGAAACAGAAGATATTAGATTAGATTAATATATGAAGTTAAAAACAAAATTAAATATTAAACAATCAACAAATACAATAAACATGACAGAATACAAGTACTCAGTGTTAATAGAAGGTTTTAATGTGAGAAATCAAAACAAGAGTCCTTTTCTACAATTCTGATAGCTGCGTTACAGAGACTTATTCACTATTTGTCAGATAACAAACTTAAACAATTTATTTCAATGAGGCAATGGAAAAGGCTTGAAATTCAACCCCAGACTCATTGAGGTTCCTTCCCCTCCTGAGTATTATCATCCATCTAGATTCCTTTGGTCATACTTCTGGGGTGTGCAATTCTACTTCTTGTTCAGAGGTGGTGCTACCCTGCCACCACCGGTCCCCACCACCGAAGAGAGTCCCCTGGAGAGAGAAAGCAAAAAGGCCATGGCATATGGGAAACATGATTTGTTTGTTTGTTTGTTTTCTTTTTCAAAATAATCTATGCCCTATCTTTACCCAAAGGCTTTCTTAAACAGAAGATCAAGGATTCTAGTCTTCCATTGTGGTAGTCAAAAATGTAAAACTTAAATTAATGTCCAATAACTCCAAGTATTATATTTTATAAGATTTATTAGTAATCACTTGACATAGAAGAAATAAAAGAACAAAGATAGAAAGCCTAAGTAAAAAATGTGTGTAAAATTCTCCTGCCTGACTCTCATTAAAACTCCACAACCACCTTCTCAGGAGCAGAGAGGGCAGAACCACATCCACAACTTTATCTTGAAAGTGTAAGCACTTAATGTTAAAATAAAAATGGGAAACTGGGAAAGAGAGTTCTGGGGAGCAAATTCTAATTACACAGGTGGGAGGTTGGTAGAGGGAATAAGAGAGAAAGGGAGGAAAGAAAGGAGGGAGGGATGGAGAGAATTTGAGGCTCAATATTCTTTGAAAAATGTTGGGAATCATCTTACATATAATTGTGGGAAATAACATTAAATTAAAAAAGAATAGAAATAAAAACAAATTATCATTTTCCCCAAAGAAGTTCAACTATCATAAATGAATGGGCATGATGAAGAGAATAGTAGAGACTAGTACTGGCTCAGACAAGAATTATCTGATCTCCTAGCCAAGCAGAGAGATGTGTAAGTTCACTTGTAAAAACCTTATGGTGAGGAATAATGGAGGAAAATGAGAAATTTTGCTTTATTAAACAACAAGATGATGTGGAAGGATAGATAAATTTAAGGAAATTGGAGGAAAAGTCATTTAAGCCAGATCATTTCAACAGAAAATAAGGACAAAAAAGAAAGGACAAAAAAGAGAAAAAGAGAAAAAAAAGCCATAAAAATTATTTTAACAAGATTTAAACAAACTTCTCTCTACTTATATTAGAGCTATCAATCTGTCAATCCATCAATCAGCCAACATTAGTTGCTTAGTATGTTCCAGGCATTGTGCTAAATACTTACAAAAAAGCAAAAAAAAAATAGTCCCTGGCCTCAAAGAGTTTGCTATCTAGTGAGGGAGACAGAATGCAAACAAATATGTAAAAGGAATGATATACAGGATAAATAGGTAATAATTAATAGAAGGAAAGCACTAGAAGTATGAAATGTTTGAAAAGGTTTTCTGTAAATGATGATATTTTATTCTGAGCTTAGAGGGACCATGGAGGTGAGTTGGCAGAACTGAGGAAGAACATTCCAGTCCTGGTGGATAGCCAGAACATATTCTCTAAACTGAGAAATGGAATGACTTGTTGTTCACTGAACAGCCAGGAAACCCATGATACTATATGAAAGAGTACATGAGAGGGAGTAATATGCAAGCAGACTGGAAAGGTAAGATAAGACCACGTTAAAAAGAGCTTTGAATGCCAAGCACAGTATTTTGTATTCAATCCTGGAAGCAATATGAATAAAATGCAGTTTATTAAGTAGCTAGTGTCATGGTTAAACCTCTGCTTTAGGAAAAAAAAAAGCTACTATTTTTAAATTATACCATCACAGCCCCTGACTCTTACATGAGAAAGTAGAATTGGCACTGAAGGTCACAATCACAGAAAGAATAATGGGAGCAGATGAAATATCCACATAAATCAGTGATGGATTTGATTTAGTTTCAAAAAATTGTCTTGAATAAAAATAATATATATTCCCTGATACATAGTATCCAGAATTTTAATTGAGGCCATTTCTCTGCACATAACAATTTTTTATTCATAGATGAATGTTATCTGTTGATAAAAGACAAGTCATTCATGGGTGGCTCTATTCAGAAAGATATCAAATAGTTATCTTGATCCATCTTTAATATCAAGTGTATCTTTCTTCTAAATCATCTGAGAGTATGTGCTTTGGACTTTCCCTGTAAGTCCCAATTGGTGGTTATTTTTAAAAGAGGATTTAAAGATCTAGACTGGTTTTCCATTACTTCATTGTAGAGAAGGACTGTTCCTCAAGGGGGTGAATTCCTACAGCTTCACTAAGCTGGGTAAATGTGGCCAACTTGCTCGTTTCTATTATTTTAAAAAACTGAATGTCAGCTAGTTTATGAAATTCAGTTTCCTCTAACAAATCGTGGCTAGAAGAACTCAAGTTGTCTCAGTTGTGTTTTCAGCGGCTCTTTCTTCTTTTTGTAAACCTGGCCACCCCAAATATAGATAGGTCCAAGAAGGACAAAGGGCCTATGTTTTCAAATGCCTTTTAGAGGGTGGATTTTTGTTTATAAAAAATAGAAGTATTCACTGAGCCTTAACAAAAGATAAGAACCCCAGGCCAGTTAGATGCCTTGGGGCCCAAGATTATTTACATTACCTTGAGAACTGACCTGCCATGGCCCTCAGAATTTAAAATTTGTAAAAATGTATGAGTTCCCATAGAAGTATCTATAATAAATAATACAATTCAACATTAGTTTTCCTCAGTAGAATCTACCTCACAGAATCGGAAAGCTCTAATGAAATAAGGTAGCTTACTTTTCTTTTTGGATTTCAAAACTTCAGAGTACATATTTATCATCATTTATGCTTTGGAAAGGGAAGGTATCCAAATGTTTGTGAAATAATGACTAATATTATTATTGTTATTATTATTATTATTATTATTATTATTATTATTGTAAGTAGTGGGACCCATGGCCATAGGAGTAAGAGTAATATTTTGCATTCTAATAAAAATTTTTTTTAAATCCTTACCTTCCGTCTTGGAGTCAATACACACGCAGAAGAGTGGTAAGGGCTAGGCAATGGGGGTCAAGTAACTTGCCCAGGGTCACACAGCTGGGAAGTGTCTGAGGCCAGATTTGAACCTAGGACCTCCCGTCTCTAGGGCTAGCTCTCAATCCACTGAGCTACCCAGCTGCCCCCTCTAATAAAACTTTTAAGTTCTTCATAGTGCTTTACATATAGGGAGGGAATTGATCTTTTACCATTTATCTTCTTCCAGTCCTGATCCCATAATTTAAAAAGTGGGCAGAAACTAGAAGTAACTAGATATAAAATATGAAATTAAATATGTCTCTATGTTTTATACCTGTAGTAACAGACAAAAAAATTTTCTGTGTTGGAATTGGAACTTTGCCTTGGCTAGAAAAAGACTATCTTAGTGCCAGAGAAAACAGAAACCAAAGGGAAATTGTTTGGGGCTACCTTGTGTCTTTCATTAGTTATCATTATGTTATATCCCTAGCAGTTCTCCTGTCACTTCTGGACTTTTCCTATTTTCCAAAGTACATGTAATTTTTTTTAGAATGATCTTATTGTTCCTCACTTCCTTTATCTAAAACTCAAAAAAGATGATAGTCATTTCCCTTCAAAGTTTTCAACATTTCTATTTCAACAACCAATTTAGTTTATCAGTTAGAATTTATCTTGAAGAGATTTTCCCTTTGTCAATTTTTCTACCTTTTGAAAAATAAAATTGTCATTAATCCAAAGTAAGCCAAGAAGTTACTTTCTTCTTTTATTTTTTGGTAGAGCAAATATTTGTATAATTGAAGGCCTCTATTATTAATCTAACATACCTCTTTGCCAGACATATTATTTGTCTCCAAAACTCTGTTATTCCCTTTTTTCATATGTTTTTATAGTCCCCAAAAGACAAAATGGTTTCTCTTTTACTCTGTATTCTTATTTAATTTAATTATTTCTAAAGAACTTATCAAAACACAAATAAAATCCTAGTTTCATGGCCATTATTTTGTGTTCTATATTCCATTCTCTTGTGAAAGTTGTATTGCTGCCCACTAGTGCTTCTATCTATCCTCTCTGTACCTGTTATATCCATGGAGTCTGGGCAGCATGAACTCTTGAAAGAAGTAATAATAAACTATTATATTTCTAAATATAGGGTAAAACCACAAAAAAGAGAATTAGGTATGAACTTGTCCAGCTATTGCTTATATTTTGCTTTCCCTGCATTGATTCTTATCTAAATGATTTCATCCATTCTTCCCTCTTCCAGTCAGAGGACTTGGGCATATGAGTATATTTTCTTAACAAGCAATGCTATGACATTCCCTTTTACTTACCCTCTTTCTTTTGAGTATTGTAAACTAAAGAAGAGATATATTTCAGTTATGGATTAAAGTCCACCAAATTCAATTAATACCTCTGAGATCATGGATAATTCACATGTTTTCTTGTCTAAACTTTGTGTGTAGACATTTGAGAAAATTTTAGCAGAATAGCTAAATAGATAGCATTTATTCAATGTTTTCTATATATTTTATTTATTCTTCACATTAATATTGTAGGAGTAGGTATTCAAAGTATTATCACCATTTAAATGTGACTGAACTTTGCCACAGTAAGATAAATTGTCTCACACAATTTCAGAAAACTAGTAAGTAGTAATAGTGTTAGGGAAAAAAATAGGATAAAAGCAAATTCTGATTTCTAAACCCATTGCAAAATTCTTTCCATTATAGCTCAGTTTCCTCTCAGAAAATAATCAAGGAAGTCAAATATTTGAAAACCAGAGTGATAAGAAAATTGGAAGTAGTTATATTGAAGATCCTAGTTTCCTGGCCATTATTTCATGTTCTATATGGAATTCTTTTGTGAAAGTTGTGTTGCTGCCCACTAATGTTTCTAGTGAATTTCTATTGAACATAATAAACCATAATATACATGTTTAGAAAAGGATTTGTCAAAAGACTAAGAGAAAGGGCAATTGTCAAAACATATCTATTTAATTTGAAATGCAGTTTAGTAAACACAATGAATATTTAATTGAATTATATATCCAGAAAATCTTCATTAATGGATTATGAACTAATTAATGGGACTTAGGAGAACATCCTATGAAGTTTTCTAAATTTATAAAATTCATATGGTCTGAAGAACATAGAATCATGGAAACATGATTTTAAAGGTATAAAAAACCCTTAGAAGCCATATATTTCAACTTCCTAATTTTGTAGATAGAAAAACAAACAAACAAACAACTAAGGGCAAAAGGGATAAAAGATTGGATCAAAATGGCACAGGTAGTAAATGAAAGAGGAATAATTTCTACCTATGTCATTTAATTCCAAATCCAGTCCTCTTTGTACCTTCACATTGCTTCTTTATAGCATAGTTCACAAAGAAAAAAGTAGAAATTATCCCAAACTAGCCTTATGAAGCTACCTGGCTGTTGTCTTTTCATGATTATGTGTTTTCTTTTAGCAAATAGATGATGACCACCTATTCCCCATAGTTAGTTTCACAGAAAGCTGCTAGAGCTGTGATATTTGTGTAAAGGAATTGGTCTTTAAATCATAGAAAAGAAGTTGTTAAGATATTTGAGTTAAAGTTGTATTTACTCTAAAGTAATGTATATCAAGTATATCAAGTATATCAAGAAATACTTTTAAGAGATATAGAAAAAAAACTCTTGAATGAATTAGGAAAGAAGCTATACATCAAGATAAAGAACAATAGGTCATAATTAAAAGTGGTTCACTGAGTTCAGGAAAGTACACTTGAAGAGGAACTTTGTTCTGGATGAGATGAGTAGACAATTCAGGGCTAGAGAAAAAGAGAATCGTTGATATGGGAGAGCAGAAGTATAAGAAGAGTTAACCACCTAAAGAAAGGGGCCAGGATTCTGGGAACAAACAGTTTGACTAGGTAAGCATGCAAGAATGGGGTCAAGTGCTATGCTGTTGAGTCCCCTAACTACTGATCATAAAGTGAAAATCCCATATCTACCTTCTGCTTTCTCCCCTTAAATTCCTTTATGGGAGCCTTCTGAAGACTTTCCTTCTGGGCATGGTGAATGTTTGTTTATGTTCACTTTAGACTTTAATTTATTTTTATAAGCTATTTTCCAAAGACTTCTTGTGTGTGTGTGTGTGTGTGTGTGTGTGTGTGTGTGTGTTTATAGGAAATGCAATTGAGAAGACGTAATTGAGAAAAGAAAAGGAACTCATATGCAAACATACACACATATGTATATATATGTATATATATATAAAACATTAAATTTTACATAATATACATGTATGTATATATAAACTGGGGGCTCAGAGTTAAAATGGTACATAGAGAATTTTGGATCACTTGATATAATTTTCTAGAGCTGACAAGTGGGGGTAGGTTAGAGTAATTAATCTCTAGATCTTTTTCTCCTACAAAAACTATTTAAGCTTTTCTTTAAAATAGGAACTTTAAAGGAATGGGGATTTTAGAGATATACAACTCTTAGAGGCAGTAATTAATGGTAAAATAAGCTCTTTGCAATTATTATAAAATTCAACAAAATTTTACTAAGTACCTACTACCCTAAGCAGTGTGGGAACAAAGAAGAAAAATTACTAGGATATTTTCTAGAGTGAAAACAAGTAAAGAAGTGCTTTTTTGTTTGTTTGTTTCATTAAATCTAAATGGACATCTTTTGCATCTACAGTATCATGGAGAGATAATCTTGTTGCTCTGAGACATTTCATGATTCTCAATGATCAGAAATATAAATTATATTTGCCATACTGTGGTAAGAGAGCGGACTAAGATTTTCAACAAGATTTTGTTGACATCCCTATAAAAAGATATTCAAGTCGTATCAGTTAACAAGAAAATTGATACTGTCTTTCATGAACATTTTGGAATTTTACATTTGACTATGCTTGTTTACTTTTTTGTGTTTATATTTGAAATTTTGTATTTATGTGTTCTGACACATTATTCTCAAGAGTGTAACATAGTGAACTATACATACTATGTTCTTAATCACATCCCTCAAAACTTAAATGGATCTATATTTTTTTGATGTGCATATTGTTTTTAATAATGCATCTTGGAACTTGATCATACCAAGACATCCTAAAACAGTGTTTTCCTTGTCTTCCTGTAAATCATCCACAGGGACTCCATCTAACACAAGTGAGTCTTTCTTTTATATTCTCTTCATAATAGATGGATAACAATGAAGCATACAGACTGTTCCCTAGTTATCCCTCATTCTTTCTATTGTAACAACCTATTTTTTCTGGATATAGATCTCTTAATTTAATTACATCTATGCTATTTCCCTATTCATTTAAATTCAAATGATTATCTCACTCCTCTCTCAATATCAGTGTCAGTATTGCAGCTGTATTCCTGAGACAAGATAATTGATGTCACTATAATTGGATTTGGACATATTAGGTGCCAGGTAACCAGTACTATATTTACTTCAGGTAAAGAAGATGTTGTGGTCATAAATGATACCTTCATTGACTTCAACTATGTGGTTTATTTGTTGCAATATAATTCCACCCATGACAAATTCAAGTGTACTGTCAAGGCTGAGAATGAAAACCTGATTATCAATGTAAAAATCATTACTATCAAAAAGAAGTGTGGTCCCACAAATATTGAGTGGGATATACTGAAGCCAAGTATATAGCATGGTAGAGTTTACCATTATTTAATTATCATAGTAAAGGCTAAAGATAACTTGAAGGATGGAGCTAAGTGAGTCATTATATCTCTTCCTTTATTTCCTCCTTTTTCATTTAGAAAATTTTCCATTGTTATATGATTCATAATCCTTCCCTCTCATTTTAAACCCCTTCTTAAAGCTGTATGTCTCTCCCTTTTGATTCCTCTATTTAATGAGGAGAATGCACTATGAAAAACACAATAATTCCCTTAAGATGGTGAATCTTTTGGTGCCACTAACTACTTAGTACTCCTTGTTGAGATCATTTGGGTCAATTTTGGCATTGTGAAAGGCATCATGGCCATAATATATGCCAATACCCAGAAGACATTTGATGGCTTCTCTGGCAAAAAGGTTGTGGAACTCCAGCAAACATAACTTTATGCTGCTTTTACTGGTACTTCTAAGATTATGGGCAAGGTCATCCCTGAACTAAATGAGAAGCTCCTTGCACACTCGACAGAATCAGTTGAAACTTAATGAGAATTTCACAGAAAATCAAGTTTTTAGATACATATGTTAGAAATTATTGTTTCAGTCTAACTAACATTTATAAATACCTACTGTGTGCATAGCATGATACAAGTTTCTGGTGAAAGACACTTAACAAACTGACTGTGGAACTTACAGTCAAGATGGCAGCTTAGAGGCAGCAAAAGTTCAGACCTCTGAAAACCCTTCCTTACCGATCACAAACTGAATGCTCCTAGGGGATTGAAATTCAAACCTAACAATAGGACAGACCTGGGGAACCCTCCTCCTGGACATGGATCAAAAGGTTTGCCCCCCAAAAGCCAGAATCCTATATCACTCAGGTCTAAGGAGAAGGCAGAAGGAAGGTATCAGGACCCCTCCCCCCAACCCAGAGTGCTGAGCCCGCAGCAGCAGCAGCAGCAGCGGGAACATCAGGGCTGGCAAAAGGGCCTCAGGGCCAGCTGTTCTGAAGGGCTCACCTTGAAATCAACCTGAGCCAGTCTCGGGGGCATCCAACACAGACGGCAGGGAAACAGAGAGAGATGGGGGGCTCCATCTGAGTCTCACTGGAGGTTTTTGCTTCGGGGCACATCCAGTCGAACCCAACTGAACATAATCCCATCAGAAGCCCTCAGAGCTCAGGGAGGCCAGGACCCCTCCACCCTTAGAGTGCAGGGTCTTCTGAAAAGACAGAAACCTCGGGGCCGGCAAAGGTACTGTGGTACCTTGCGGACAGTGCTGTGACAGGCTCAGAGTGTATAAGTAAGGCAGTGGAGAAGCAACTGGAGGGAACTGAGAGCAGTAACATCTGAAAAGCCAGCAGGCAGGGAAGGACAGACCCTGGACTTCCCTGGGAAGACAGAGCAGCTGAGGAGAATGGACAATTTGCCTGGGGCTAAAGCCTTGGACCATCAGACAGATACTCTAAGAGCCAGTCCTCCTCACTCAGATAGAGATGGCAAACAGTACGGAAATGCAAAAGTCTCCAAACACCAAGAAAAGCAAGAAGAAGGGGGTGACTTTGGACACATTTTATGGAACAAAAATACAAAATACAGAGATAGAAGAGGAAACACAAACAAATGCTCCAAAATCTTCCAAAGGAAATGGAAATTCTCCACAAACTCTTGAAGAATTTAAATCAGAAATTATTAAAAAGATGGAAGCCTTCTGGCAGGAAAAATGGGAAACAATGCAAAAGGAACTCAGCAATATGAGGGACCAAAATATACAAATGCAGAAATAGCTCAAAGCCTCAAAAAATAGGTCAGACCAAACTGAAAAGAAAAACCAGTCTTTAAAGGTCAGATTCAGGCAACTGGAAGACAATAATCTTGCAAACGAGTAAGAATTAATAAAGCAAAGTCAAAAGACTAAAGAATTAGAAGACAACATAAAATTTCTCACTGATAAGGTGACAGACCTGGAAAACAGAGGAAGGAGAGACAACTTGAGAATTATTGGTCTACCCAAAAAAACAAAGATAAACAGTAATCTTGATATCATAATATATGAAATCATCAAAGAAAACTGCCCAGAGATTCTAGAAAAAGGGGACAGAATATGCATTGAAAGAGTTCACAGAACACCCTCTACACTAAATCCCCAAAAGACAACTCCCAGGAATGTAATTGCCAAATTCCAAAGCTTCCAAGCAAAAGAAAAAAATCTTACAAAAAGCCAGAAAAAGACAATTTTAATATAAAGGAACACCAATTATGGTCACACAGATCCTAGCAATTTCCACTCTCAATGATAAGGCATGGAACATGATATTCAGAAAAGCAATAGAGCTGGGTCTTCAACCAAGAATAAGCTATCCATCAAAACTGACTATATATTTCAAGGGGAAAGTATGGGCATTCAATAAAATACAAGATTTCCAAATGTTTGTAAAGAAAAGACCAGAGCTTTGTGGAAAGTTTGATATCCAAACACAAAGAGCAAGAGAAACATGAAAAGGTAAATATGAAGAAAAGGGAAAAGGAGAAAAATGTTATACTTTTCTTTTATTCAAACTCTCTTCTATAAGTACTACATTTATATCTATTTATATATATTAATATGTGGGGAAATGTAATGAGTAACCCTCAAAAATTGTATGCATCATTAGAGTAGTAAAAAGAATCATGCATAGGAAAAATTTGGAGCATCAAGAAGATATGGAGAAAGGGGGGGATAGAAAGAAAAAGGGAGGGGGAATCATTAATGGTACTAAGGTATACTCCAAGAAATAGGAAACAAAACTAAATAGAATAATCTTTCACACACAAAGATACACATGGGAAGGGAAGGGGAAGAATTCTCCTATAAGAAGGAGAGGAAGAGAGTTTTTGCTTAAACCTTAGTCTCAGTAAAATCAGATCTGAGAGGGAAGAGGATCCAGATCCATTGGGATCTTGAATTTTATCTTATCCAATGGGGTAAGGGAGAAGGGAAAACCAAGGCGGGGAGGGGGGAGGGAACATAAAAAGGGAGGGAAGAAGAGGGGGGATGGGAAGGGAACAAAAAGGGAGGGGCTAGGAAGGGAAACATATCTAGGGAGGGGTCTAGGGGGACTGATTTAAAGTAAATCACTGGCTTAAAAGGTTATAGCTAAAGAAGAAGGGTCAGAATTAGGGGAGGATATCAAAATGCCAGGGAGTCCACAAGTGACAATCATAACTTTGAACATGAATGGGATGAACTCACCCATAAAACATAGGTGAATAGCAGAATGGATTAGAATCCAAAACCCTACAATATGTTGATTTCAAGAAACACACATGAGGTGGGTAGACACTCACAAGGTCAGAATTAAAGGATGGAGTAAGACCATCTGGACCTCAACCGATAGAAAGAAGGCAGGAGTTGCAATCATGATATCTGACAAAGCCAAAGCAAAAGTACACCTGATTAAAAGGGAAGGTAAATATATTTTGTTAAAAGGGACTATAGATAGTTAGGAAATATCACTAATCACATGTATGCACCAAATAGTATAGCACCAAAATTTCTAATGGAGAAACTAGGAGAAATGAGGGAGGAAATAGACAGTAAAACCATATTAGTGGGAGATTTGAACCAACCATTATCAAATTTAGATAAATCAAATAAAAAAATAAATAAGAAAGAGGTAAAAGAAGTGAATGAAATCTTAGAAAAATTACAGTTAATAGACATATGGAGAAAAATAAATAGGGACAAAAAGGAATACACCTTCTTCTCAGCACCACATGGCACATTCACAAAGATTAACCATACACTAGGCCACAGAAACATGGCACACAAATGCAGAAAAGCAGAAATAATAAATGCAGCGTTTTCAGATCATATGGCAATAAAATAATGATCAGTACAGGTACATGGAGAACCAAATGAAAAATTAATTAGAAATTAAATAATGTGATACTCCAAAATCAGTTAGTTAGAGAAGAAATCATAGAAACAATTAATAATTTCATTGAGGAAAATGACAATGGTGAGACACCCTTTCAAACCTCATGGGATGCAGCCAAAGCAGTAATCAGAGGAAAATTCATATCCCTGAGTGCATATTTTAACAAACTAGGGAGGGCAGAGATCAATGATTTGGAAATGCAAATAAAAAACAAAACTTGAAAGCAAACAAATTAAAAAGCCCCAAAAGAAAACCAAACTAGAGATCCTAAAAATTAAGGGAGAAATTAATAAAGTCAAAAGTGATAGAACTATTAAACTAATAAATAAGGCTAGAAGCTGGTACTTTGAAAAAAACAAACAAAATAGACAAAGTACTGGTCAATCTAATTAAAAAAGGGAAGAAGAAAAGCAAATTAATAGCATCAAAGATAAAAAGGGGGACATCACCTCCAATGAAGAGGAAATTAAGGTAATCATAAAAAATTACTTTGCCCAATTATATGGCAATAAATACACCAATTTAGGTGATATGGACAAATATATAAAAAAATATAAACTGCCTAGACTAACAGAAGAAGAAATTGAATTCTTAAATAATCCCATATCAGAAAAAGAAATCCAACAGGCCATCAAAGAACTCCCTAAGAAAAAATCCCCAGGGCAGGATGGATTCACAAGTTAATTCTACCAAACATTCACAGAACAGCTAATCCCAATACTATACAAACTATTTGTCATAATAAGCAAAGAGGGAGTTCTACCAAACTCCTTTTATGACACAAACATGGTACTGATCCCAAAGCCAGGCAGGCCGAAAACAGAGAAAGAAAATTATAGACCAATCGCCTAATGAATATATATGCAAAAATCTTAAATAGGATACTAGCAAAAAGACTCCAGAAAGTGATCAGAAGAGTCATTCACCATGATCAAGTAGGATTTATACCAGGGATGCAATGCTGGTTCAATATTAGGAAAACCATCCACATAATTGACCATATCAACAAGCAAACCAACAAAAATCACATGATTATTTCAATAGACTCAGAAAAAGCCATTGATAATAAAAACACCCATTCCTATTAAAAACACTAGAAAGCATAGGAATAGAAGGGTCATTCCAAAAAAAAGAACAGTATATATCTAAAACCATCAGCTAATATCATCTGCAATGGGGATAAACTAGATGCATTCCCAATAAGATCATGAGTGAAACAAAGAAGCCCATTATCGCCTCTACTATTTGACATTGTACTAGAAACACTAGCAGTAGCAATTAGAGAAGAAAAAGAAATTGAAGGCATCAAAATAGGCAAGGAGGGAGACCAAGTTATTGCTCTTTGCAGATGACATGATGGTATACTTAAAGAATCCTAGAGATTCAACCAAAAAGCTAATAGAAATAATCAACAACTTTAGCAAAGTTGCAGTATACAAAATAAACCTGCATAATTCATCAGCATTTCTATATATTTCCAACACAGCTCAGCAGCAAGAACTGGAAAGAGAAATCCCATTCAAAATCACCATAGACAAAATAAAATGCCTAAGAATCTATCAAACACAGGAACTATATGAACACAACTACAAAACACTCTCCACACAAGTAAAACTAAACTTGAACAATTGGAAAAACATTAACTGCTCATGGGTAGGATGAGCTAATATAATAAAAATGAACATCCTACCCAAACTTATTTATCTATTTAGTGCCATACCCAATGAACTTCCACAAAATTTCTTTACTGATTTAGAAAAAAACCATAACTAGTTCATTTGGAAGAACAATGGATCAAGGATATCCAGGGAAATAACACACACACACACACACACACACACACACACACACACACACACACACACAAAGGAAGGGGGCCTTGAAGTCCCAGATCTCAAACTATATTATAAAGCAGAGGTCATCAAAACAATTTGGTCCTGGCTAAGAGACAGAAAGAAGGATCAGTGGAATAGACTTGGGGCAAGTGACATCAGCACGACAGTATATGATAAACCCAAAGATCCCAGCTTTTGGGACAAAAATCCACTATTCGATAAAAACTGCTGAGAAAATTGGAAGACAGTGTGGGAGAGATTAGGTTTGGATCAACACCTCACACCCTACACCAAGATAAATTCAAAATGGGTGAATGACTTGAACATAAAGAAGGAAACTATAAGAAAATTAGGTGAACACAGAATAGTATACATGTCAGACCTTTGGTATGGGAAAGACTTTAAAACCAAGCAAGCCTTAGAAAGAGTCACAAAATGTAAAATAAGTAATTTTGACTACATCAAATTAAAAAGCTTTTGTACAAACAAAAGCAATGTAACTCAAATCAGAAGGGAACCAACAAATTGGGAAACAATCTTCATAAAAACCTCTGACAAAGGTTTAATTACTCAAATTTATAAATTGCTAAATCAATTGTACAAAAAATTCTCCATTCTCCAATTGATAAATGGGCAAGGGACATGAATAGGCAGTTTTCTGATAAAGAAATTGAAAGTATTAATAAGCACATGAAAAAATGCTCTAAATCTCTTATAATCAGAGAGATGCAAATCAAAACAACTCTGAGGTATCACCTCACACCTGCAGATTGGCTAAGATGACAACAAAGGAAATTAATGAATACTGGAGGGGATATGGCAAAATAGGGACATTAATTCATTGCTGGTGGGGTTGTGAATTGATCCAAGTATTCTGGAGGGCAATTTGGAACTATGCCCAAAGGGCGATAAAAGACTGTCCGCCCTTTGATCCAGCTATAGCACTGCTGGGTTTGTACCCCAAAGAGATAATAAGGAAAAAGACTTGTACAAGAATATTCATAGCTGTGCTCTTTGGGGTGGCCAAAAATTGGAAAATGAGGGGATGCCCTTCAATTGGAGAATGGCTGAACAAATTTGTAGTATATGTTGGTGATGGAATATTGTGTTAAAAGGAATAATAAAGTGGAGGAATTCCATGGAGACTGGAACAACCTCCAGGAAGTATTGCAGAGGGAAAGGAGCAGAATCAGGAAAACATTGTACACATAGACTGATACACTGTGGTACAATCTAATGTAATGTAATTCTCCATTAGTGTCAATGCAATGTGCCTGCACAATCTGCAGGGATCTAGGAGAAAAACACTATCCACAAGCAGAGGACAAACTGTGGGAGTAAAAACACCGAGGAAAAGCAACTGCTTGACTACAGGGGTTGAGGGGATATGACTGAGGAGAGACTCTAAATGAATACTTTAATGCAAATACCAACAACATGGAAATGGGTTCGAATTAAGAACACATATGATACCCGGTGGAATCACATGTTGGCTAGGGGGGAGTTGGGGGGGGAAGAAAATGATCTTTGTCTCCAATGAATAATGTTTGGCAATGACCAAATAAAATAATGTTAAAAAAATTGACTGCTGGATGCTAATAATCCAAGAGGAGGGACAAAATAGATAAATGAAAAACTGTCATGTAGAGGTTCATATAGTAAATTCACGAGGGCTAGACTTTTTAGGTTACAAACTGGATCCAGTGGGATCAGGAACTGTTTCCCAATGGGCTTCTGAAACTTGTTAAAAGAGACAGTAATGAAACTTTTTTGACAGAGTTTGAAATGAAGGGCATACATTTTCTGGTTCTATATTTTTCAAGCTTTTTATTTGTGTATGATAAGTGATGAGATATAAAGGAATGATAGAATTTTTTAAGATATTAAGACTAACTTTATTCTCTTGTTTCAAGTTTCCCTCTCAGTTCAGACTGACTCTTCTCCAACTATCCTGTAATGTTTTTGTTTTCTACAATATTCAATTACTAGTATGGGAAAGCATGGCATCATTAATGTCCTAAATGACTTCCCTTAGGTGTTGGCTAAAACATCTCATTTTTGTTCAGTAGCTCAAGTACTACTCATTCTAGATTGTTTTCTCCTCCCTTGACTCTCTTCAGGTGGGATTTAGAAATTTAGAAATATGAAAGTAAGGGCAAAAATTCCTATTGTTTAGTAAAGCTGATGCCCCATCCCATTTATACAGAAAATGGGATAAAATGAAGCACTAGGTTATGAACATCAATAGATACACATTTTGGCATTGTGTGGGCACTACAGTTGTTTTGTCTTAATATTTGTGTGTATGGTTCTGTGGGGTTTGACATCTCTATTCTTTTGTCTGACAAATCTGTGCTCTGGCTTGTAAAAAAAAAATCAATATTGTTTTTCCCTGGCACTTTCTCCACAGTTGAGTTGATTTATTATCACAGTTCTTTCCCTCTACCCTCCCCCATGCCTTTTTTTTTATATCAGTGTGCTCCTATTGCTTAGGGTTGAGCACCTGATAATATCACAAGCATATGACACAGAGTTTCCATGACCTTATCCCCCCTGTGATCTTGTCCACTGTGACGGAGAGCTAGCCTTTGCTCTAAATGGAAGAGTCCTATTACCCAGAATCTTCTGGATCAGATTTATGCTTTGTTATATTTAAAATGTGACAAAGTGGAACCACTAAGAAGAAGCACCAGCTGCCAGTTTTATTTCCCCAAAATGAATCCATGTTGGTTATTTTTATATCCTCCAAATAGTTTTCCAGTGTTTTTTTTTCTAATAGCTTTTAGAGAGTTGCTTTTTATCACCATATGTACTTGAGCAAAGTAAGATGTGCAGTTTCTGTGATGGAGATTAAACTGGGTATAGGAGAGAGGATAGAAAGCAATATGGCTGAGAGTAATCACTCAGACAAGGACCCTTTCTTATCTACTCAGAATATCATCTTTGAAAAAGACTAGGTCTTTTTGTTACTCTAGGTAATTTGTGACTGTCTGATCATATTCATCTTCCCATCTCTCTGGAGGTGGTAATTGATTTTGAACTCTACTGTGGACCATTTTCTAGTCATCAAGCAGCAACCTGTTTTACTGTCTAAGGCAGTGGAAGTTGTTTAGAATGAGCAGTACTATGAAACTCTTCTAGAAGAGGGAAAACATCTATTTGAACTGAGACTATTATATCGTTTTCTAATGGGAGCAATATGATCCCAGAATGTTAGAATGAGGAAAAATCTTAAGGGTCATGTGGTCCAATCTCTTCTTCTCCCTTTCTTTTATAGATTAGGGATACTGAGGTACAAAGACCACTTACCTTATATAGCTGATGATAATTTTTATGTAGTATTTACTAAGTTCCAGATACCATAAGTTCTTTACATTTTTAAATTTATTTTGTTTCTCAACATCCCTGGGAGATAGCTGATATTATTTTCTTCTTTTTATAGCTGAGGAAGCTGAGGAAGTCAGAGATTTAAGTGACTTGTTTGCACAGTCACACAGCTAGTATGTGAGGTACTATTTGAACTCACTTTTTCCTTCCAGGTCCCACACTCTACAACTCACTCTCTCAAAGAAACAAAGAAGCAAATGACAGGACAAGATTCAAGCAGGTATTTTACATCCAAACTCAGTGTTTTCTCATTTGTATCTCACTGGCTACACTGAAATCCTCCCTCAGGTGATTTGTCCCTATGACCAAATCACAGCTTCTTCAAACCTCAGTTTTTCTTCTGTAAATTGGGGATAATAATAATACCTAGTATCTACTTAAAAGGGTTTTTTGGTACGCAGGTGAGATAATGTCTAAAAAGCATTTTGAAAAAAATTTTAAATATTTTATTACTTGTTTTCAATATCACCATAACTACCATAATCACTATCATTATTAGTAGTATTAGTAAAAGTAACAGCAGGAGCAATAGTAGTAAATATGTTTCAATAACATAGATATTTTACGTCTTTTTATAAAGGTGTAAGTATGAATTTTCCTTAAGGATTTCCTTAAAGAAAAATTGCCTTAAGAATTAAATATAAAATTTTCAGTTGATTGAAATTATATTTAATTTTGGCTTTTGAGTAGGACTTTAAGTCAAGATAGCATTATAAGCCCCTCACCTTTTTATATAGACTCCCTTTATGTATTATTATGCCCATATACAGGCATATGTCTTTGCCTATGTCTCTAAAATGCTCTAGAATGATAAAAAAGGTACCAAGATGGTGCAGTAAATAGAGAGCCAGGTTTAGAGACAGGAAAATTCATTTTCATAAATTCAATCTGACCTTAGACACCAAATTATTTAACCCTGTGTAAGAGAGTGACTAGCCTTAATCTGCCAGTAGAAGGGAGAGAAGATCTGGAAAGCTGGAGAATTCTGCAGGAACAGGGGAAGGGCAGGAAGGAGAGAGAATTCTGAGGAAAGGAGAGGAAGTGAGCTGAAATGGATGTTTGGAAAGATTCTTCTCCTCTCTGAGAAGCTAACAGCATTTATCTCTGTTTGTGAAAGCTTGCCCCAATACCCCAAAAAGACAAGAGAATAAGACTAGAATCTCTTCACTAGAAGAAAGATTTCCTCCAGATCCCCTAAAGTCCTGGCCTGGTTACTGCTGTCAAGGCAGGTAGAGCCAGGGCTTCTTATAACTGAACCCAGAGGGGTTAAGGCAATAAAACCTGATCTTCCAGACATTTGGGAGAAAGGTTTCACTTAGTCTAGGGATCCTCTCCTTCCTTTTCCTTTGTGCCCCATTCCTAGACCCATCTGTCCTATGCCTTATCTTGTTCTCTTAGAATAAACAGTTTAATAAGAACAAGTGACTGACTACATTACATCTAGAGAGAGACTTGAAGTTTGAGGGAGGGAAGTGACATTTCTCTCCCCAGGGAGAGAGAAGCTAACTGCATCAAGCTTGTTTAGTCAAGGTCTCTGAGGGAACCGAAGTTAAGGTCTGGAAGGCAACCAAAGTGGGCTTGGTCAGGGAGAGTGGAGAGGGAAAATAATCCCTCCCCTCTATCTCTCCACTTGACTCAACTCCATCTTTACCTCACTCTGGTCCTGACCCAGCAGGGATGGATGACTCCATTCCATTTCCACACTGTAAGGGGATTAAATCAGTTCCACCAAAATGCAAACTGATCAACCCCCTCCCCCCCCCCCCCCACAGAGTCAGAGTCAGAGCCAGTGCACTAGAATCAGTGAGTGAGTGAGGGGCACCTCTAGAGCAAGTGAGGTGTGCCTCTAGGTCCTTGGCAGCTGACTAAGACCACCAAAGACCATCCCCTGAGAGCAGCTAGACTTGAAACCCAGCACGCTGAAGAGCACAGACCTTGGGCTTCTGCATAGAGATAACACAGAGAAGGGCAGTAAACAGTAGAAGCTGCAGAACCTCAAGAGGTGGCATCAGGCAAAAATTGCTCTCCTTAGCTCCATACACAAAGAGATTTCCCTCCTCACTCAGACTTCTGACTAGAAAGGGAAGGAAAAATCACCATAGTGATGGCAAACAACGCCCAAGAAAAACAACTTCCTAACACCAAGAAAAACAAGAAGAAGGCATTGAATCTAGATTATTTTTATGGTGAAAAAAATCTAGAGTACAGAGGAAATTGCAGAAGAGAACATACAAATAAATGCACCAAACCTTACAAAAAAAAAGGAAATTAGCCACAGGTTCTTAAAGAATTTAAATTGAAGCTTATCAAAAAGATAGAAGGATTTGGCAAGAAAAACAGGAAATAGTTCAAAAAGAAAATAACAGTTTAAAGGACAGGAACTTACAATTGGAGAAAGAGCTGGAAGCCACACAAAGCAGGATAGACCAAACCAAAAAGGGAAATCAATAGATTAAAGCAGAAAACCAATCCTTAAAGATCAGAATTAGGTCATTGAAAGTCAATGATATTGCAAAATAGCAAGAATTAATAAAGCAAAGTCAAATGACTGACAAAATAGAATAAAGCATAAGATATCTCATTGACAAGATGATAGATCAGGAAAACCAGTCTCAAAGAGACAATTTGAGAATCATTGGTCTACTTGAAAACCCAGAAATAAACATAAATCTTGACATCATACTACAAGAAATTATCCAAGAAAACTGACCTGATATTCTTGAACAAGGGGGCAAAATAGACAGTAAAAGAGTTCAAAGAACTCTCTCTACACTAAATTCCCAAAAGACAAACCCCAGGAATGTAATTGCCATATTCAAGAGCTTCCAAGCTAAGGAGAAAGTTTTATAAGAATCCAAATAGACAAATCAGATATCAGGGCACACCAATCATGATTTGACAAGACCTGGCAGCTTCCACACTAAAGGACCACAAGGCTTGAAATATGATATTCAGAAAGGCAAGAGAATTGGGTCTTCAACCAATGATCCCATCAAAACTGACTATATACTTCCAGGGAAAAGTATGGGCATTCAACAAAATAAAAGATTTCCAAGTATTGGTAAATAAAAGACCAGAACTAAGTGAAGAGTTTAATATCCAAACACAAAAATCAAGAGAAACATGAAAAATGTAAATGAGAAAGTAAGGGGAAAGGGAAAGAGTATATAACTTCTTTAAGGGCTTCAATAAAATCAAATTGTTTATATTAATATATGGAAAATATTATTTGTAACTCTCATATATTATATTCCCTATTATAGTAATTAGAAGGAGAGGAAGAGAGTGCTAATAGGTAATACTTAAACCTTACTCTCAGTGATATCAGTTCTGAGAAGGAAGATCATCTAGATCCATTGGGGTATTGAATTCCATTATGGCCTACAGGGAAAATGAAAAGGGAAAACCAAGGGGGGGGCAAAAAGTGAGGGAAAGAGAGGGGGGAAAGAACTTAACAGATCCTTAAAAAACACAAAGATAAAAAGAAACATGAAAAGTTAAATAAGAAAGAGAGGGAAAAGGGGAAAATGTTTTTTATAATTCAATCTTTCTTCTTTAAGACCTTCAATAAGATAAGATCAAATTATTTATATTAATATATGGGGAAATGTTCTTTGTAACTCTCAAAAAATTATATTCACTATTATAGTAATAGAAGAATCATTCATAGGAAGAGATTGGGGTAATAAGTGGTATAAGATGATATGCAAAAAAAAAAGAAAAGAAAAGAAAAAGGGAAGGGGGAATAGAAGATGGCACCAAGAGAAACTTGAAGGAATAAGATAAATAGGATAAACTTTATCACACAAAGATACACTTGGGAAGGGGAGGGGAAGAATACTCTTATAAGAAGGAGAGGAAGAGAGTGCTAATAGGTTATACCTAAACCTTACTCTCAGTGAAATCAATTCTGAGAGGGAAGAGCATCTAGATCCATTGGGGTATTGAATTCTATCTTTCCCTACAGGGAAAGTGAGAAGGGAAAACTAAGGGGAGTAGGGAGGCAGGGAGTACAAAAAGAGGAGAAAGAGAGGGGGGAGGGAACTTAACAGACCCTAAAAATTAAGAAGGGAACAAAAAGAGAGGGGGAAGAAAGAGAAGCATATTAAGGTTGGGGATTAAGGGAACTGATTAAAAGCAAACCACTGGTTTAAAAACATATAGCAAAAGAAGAAATGACAGAACTAGGAGAGGATATAAAAATGCTGGGGAATACACAACTGGCAATCATAACATTGAAAGTGAATGGGACAAACTCACCTATAAAATGAAAACAAATAGGAGAGTGGATTAGAAACCCAAATCCTACCATACGTTTTCTACAAGAAACACACATGAGGCAAATTAAAATTTAAAAAATATGGAAAGGAGAAGATTATAGCAAATTTAATTATAGCAAATTCTTAATCTGTATCTAGTGTGGAAAGGAAAACTCAATCAAGCTTTGGGCCTTTCTTCCACTGAGGTGGAGCAGACAGCAGTTGAAATTTTGAAGTGAAGATATTGACAAAGAAGGCAGCTGGAAGGGGGCAGATAGAAGCACCTCTTTTCCTAGATTTTTCTTTACATGTGATCTAAATGGATTTCTGTGATCTTGTCATTGAACAAAAGGATTTAAGGGTTGTGGCTTGAACTTAAGGCCAATCTTTAGGGTCATTATGGCAAACCTATGATACGCATGTCAGAACTGGCACACAAAGTCAGCACACCTTGGGGCCCGGGAGTCATGTACCTGCAGTTGTGGCAGTGGCCATTCCCTGAATTGGCCCAGGGAGGAGGGCTGCTCCAAGTGCTGGCAGCAGGGGTAGGGGAGTTAGTGGGGTGTAGTGTGTGCCAGGCAGCTGGGGCATGTGGGGCTGGGGTGGTGGAAGGAGCCCAGGTGGGCAGACAGGCTGTTGGGCAACAGCAGCTGCTCTCTAGATGTGCCTGTGCCATCTGGCTGGGGAGGGGTGAGAAGGGGTGCAGCTGGACCTGTGGAAGACTGGGTGGGGCTCTGGCCCACATTCAACATAGGAGTACCTGGAACTGATTACAGGACACTTTTAGCACTCTGAAAAATATAGTAATGGCTTTACTCAAAATTTTTTCCTCTACATACTTTTGTGAGAACTTATTCTCAGTATTAAATAATATCAAAACCAACAAAAGAAATAGACTGACAGATGAAGTTAGTAGTGCTTACTTGGGCCTGAAGTTTACAAAATACTAACCTTCAACTGAAGATTTAGCTAATGAAATTCAGCAACAAAAAAGTCACTAATAGGCGGGTTCATTAAAGAATTCCCCCTCTCCCTCACTTATCTTAGTTTCTAGCACCCCACACAAGTTAAATAATATCAAGTCCATCAAAAGAAACAGATTGATAGATGAACAAAGAAGTCACCAAGCAGGCAAGTTAAATAATTAGTTTTTGGTTTATTAAATAGTTATATATTATAATTTTTATTATAATTTATACTTTTTGTTATTTAAACTATAGATATCATGGAGTTATGAGTTTTTTTTTTCTCAAGGTGACACATCTCCTGAGTTATGCTCATTTTGTTGGTGAATTTTGACACACCAAGCTCAAAAGGTTTCCCATAACTGCTTTAGTGTTTTAGCTTAAAGAGAAAGGCCCAACTAACTCTGAATGTCAGAACCTTTTCTTCCTCTTTCTGTCTACTGCTAAAGACTTTGAACTTAAGAAAGCTAGCATAGATTAGCAAAGACAGGAATAAAAGAAACCTCCACCAGCCTGTAAGGCCTGGCCTCCACTCAAAATCTGAGAGAGACTCAAAACCTATCTTTGGTAAAGTAAAAGGCAATCCCTATTCCCTCGACCATAATGCCTTCCCAATTTGATCTTGTTATAATTAATAAAACACAGTCAGATATCTTTGTGAGGGTGAGGGGGACCCTGAAGGGAGTAAGTTTTTTAAGGGGACAAGGTTCTCTATAACCTCAAGTACCCCAAATCTTGAGATGCCCATCTGTGCCTCTTCCCCCTTTCACCCCTGGTATAATATCTGTCCTCAGTGTATTTTCTCACACTAGGTATAATAGCTATCTACTTTACTGTATTTCAACATAATTAATTTCTTTTATAATACTACATATTTATTTATACATTTGAGAAGCATCATTTTGAAAAGGAGGCCCTGAGGTCAAATATATTGTCAAAGGGATCTATGACCCCAAATATGTTAGTAACCTCTCATATAGAGTTTTATAACTTTTAATTTTGGTTTTAACAATTTTGTAATCAGCATTCTGGACTGGTATTAGATCCAGTTTTATGAGATAAAATCAAGTGCAGGATAAGGAATTCTTGGTAATTTTACCTGGTATAACCTTAACTGACCCAGATTGATGCTAACCATTTGTAGAGCCAATATGGTAGAAAAGAAGTAGGAAATGCTTTCCAACCAACCTTAAAGTAATGCTTCAGAATGAATACTTGAGAGAAAGATAGAATAAAGCTTCTTGAATGTAGAGAAAAACTGGAAATATTTTTTTTTGTAACACAAATATGGTTCTGCTACATAGGCCAGGAAGAACAAAACAGAGAAAAAAAATTCTAGACTAATTTCCTTAAAGAATATAGTTATAAAATTTTAAGTTAATTGCTAACAAGGAGACTATAACAATATACCACAAAGTTCTATCACTATAAACTGTTAGGATTTATTCCAGGAATACAGTGCTAGTTCTTTATTAGGAAAACTACTAGTAGATTTAATCATATCAATAATAAATCTAGCAGAAATCATATGATTATCTCAATATATGCAGAAAAAGCTTTTGACAAAATACAACCCCCAATTCTTTAAAAAACAGGATTAAGTGGTGCTTTCCTTAAAGTGAAAACTAGTATCTAACTAAAAACATCAGTAGGCATTCTATATAATGGGGAAAATATCAAAATTCATCTGTGAGAACAAGAATATCAAGGGAATTAATGAAAAAAAAAAGTGAAAGAAGGTGACCTAGAACTATCAGATATCAACTATACTATCATGAAAACAATCAAGTATTGGCTCAGAAATAGAATGATGGCTCAATGGAAAAAATTAGATACCCAATATAGAGTAGCAAATGATCATAACAATCTAGTGTTTGATAAATGCAAAGATCCTAGTTTGGGAATAATATCGCAAGCAAATTAGTTGAGCACAGAATAGTTTACCTGTCTGATCTGTGGATAAGGGAAGAATTAATGTCCAAATAAGAGACAGAGAACATTATGAGATAGAAAATGAATAAATTTGATTACATTAAAAATTTTATACAGACAAAACCAATATAATCAAAATTAGAAAGGAAACAACGAACTAGAAAAAATTATAGCAAATTTCTCTGATAAAAGTCTCAATATAGAGAATTAAGTGAAATTTATAATACAAATCATTTCCCAAATGACAAATCTCAAAGGTTCTGAACAGATAGTTTTCAGATGAAGAAATCAAATTTATCTATAACCATATACAATGTTCTAAATCACTATTGATTAGAGAAATACAAATTAAAACAACTTTGATGTACCTCCTCACACCCATCAGAATGACTACTACTAACAGTTAAGGAGAGTGATAAATGTTGGAGAGGATATGTCAAAATTGAGATAGTAATGCAGTTGGTGGACTTGTGCATTGATTCAACCTTTCTGGAGGGTACATATGCCCAAGGGGCCATAAAGCTGTATATACCCTTTGATCTGCTAATACCAGTACTGGATCTGTATCCCACAGGGATCACAATAAAGGGAAAAAGACGTCTTTGTAAAAAAAAATACTTATCACATTGAACTACCAAAAAACTTTTTTACTGAATTAGAAAAAAAAACATAACAAAGTTCATTTGGAAGAACAAAAGATCAAGGATATCCAAGGAAATCATGAAAAGCAAATGCGAAAGAAGGAGGACTTGCAATCCCAGGTCCAAACTACACTATAAAGCAGTGGTCAGCAAAATAATTTGGTACTGGCTAAGGGACAGAAAGGAGGATCAGTGGAATAGACTTGGGGCAAATGACCACAGTCTATGATAAGCCCAAAGATCCCAGTTTTGGGGACCAAAACCCACTATTTGATAAAAACTGCTGGGAAAATTGGAAGACATTATGGGAGAGAATAGGTTTGGATCAACATCTTACATCCTACACCAAGATAAAATCAAAATGAGTGAATGACCTGAATATAAAGAAGGAAACTATAGCAAATTAGGTGAATAGAAATATCAAAGAAGAGTTTGTTGACCTCTTATAAGGAGATATTTCTTAAGGGAAAAAATTATCCAATAGGTCAATGATGACAAACCTTTTGGAGATGGAGTGCCATAACCTCTCCCCCCATCACCCTTTGGCCTCCCCTTACCCCAGATAGAGTGGAAGAAAATGATCCCATTGGGCTGCTGAGCAAAGGTGCAGGTGAGGCAATGCATGTGTAGAGAGGGGGAGGAGATTAGCCCCAGTGCTCCACTCCCCTCCAGCTATGTATGCTCCCCTCAAACCTAATTCTTCTCCAACTTCACCAAGGAAATCACCTTCAACACAGATTCAATAGGCTGCTATCTGTGCCACATTGTCAGTTAGCATGTGAACATTCCCCTCACCCTAGTTTCTTACCCCAGATAGGGGAAGGAGGAAGTGCTTCCATTGGGCTGTTGGGCAGAATAGTGGGTGAAGTGAGGAATGTCCTCAACTAGTGTAGAAAGGGTGAGGGGAACAGCTCTGCCCATAGTCCCTCTAGCTTTTTAGTAAGGAACTCTGGCCAGCTACTGTAGTCAAACCCACAGAGAGGGCTCTACATGCCCTTTTTGGCATGTGTCACTCACCATCATGGCAATAGGCTTTCTCATGAAGTAGTGAGTTCACTTTGGCTAGAAGATTTCAAACAAGTACTGCATTATCATTATTGGGTTCACTGTAGAGGGAATTTTTGTTCAGATACAAATTGGTTTACAAGGCTGCTAAAGTTATCTAATTTTGAGATTCTATTATTTTGTCAATAGCAATTCACATTGTCTAGAATTTTATTTTCATAATTTGCATTTCTTAGATTTTTTGAAGTAGTTAATGGGAGTATTATTACTTTTATTTTGTAAAAGAACAAATGGGATTTTATGTGATGAGATGATCACACAACTATATAGAATAAATATACATTATGATAACTTATTCATATATATATATACATATATGCATACATATATACATACATATATGTATATATATATATGACTTTAAATATTTAGCAGATACAGTACATATAACTCAGAGCAGGAAATTAGGCTGCTTTTTTAAGCAAGACTCCTCCAAATTCCTAGTAATGGGGACACAGTAAAGTTTCTTCACTCCATCCCTGCCCCCAACACAGATTAAAAATAACTTTGCATTTTCTCAATGTACTTGACATGCAAACTACAAATGAAAATAGTTATGTTTTCTCCCTGTTTATATGAAAGCATCAACTTCCAGGTTACATGCAATTAAAAAAATCTACATTTTCTTTACCTCCTGGAAATATGTTCTCTCTCAGTTGAAATTAAAATGGTGTTCTCCAAATTCATGTGATTTTTGTAGCACCACAGAGAAATGGGAATGATTTCATATCCATCTTGGGCTTTCTGTTCTGATTGGAACTCAGAATTACTTCTTCTGATCAGTGCCCTCAGGCTGTGTGCATCTAAATTTCTTGTGTAGAGTTCACTGTAAATTGAGAATTTCACAGACATAATGAAGAGTTATAATCTTAATTCTCAAATGACAAAGTGCAATACCCAACTTAAGTAGGTAATGTGAAGGGCCCTGTGGGAGTGAGAACATTAGCAGTAGACAGCACATCTGTTTTGAAGCTGTCTTACATTTATATCTAACTTTGTGACTTACCAAGAGGCCAAAAATATTTTTTGTACAAAGATTCCAGGGTTTGGACAATTGCTTATCTTATTTCTGGCATGTTCCTACATGGTCCATTCGACAACATTTCTAATTAAATTATGATACATAAGAATCACCCATAGACATAAATAGTGCTACTTATTATGTAATATTTAATATATTTACAATATTTACAATATTTATCATATATATGCCCATATATACATATACAGATATAGCATATATGTATATGTAATGCAATCTGCTTTGAAACATAAATCATTACTATTTTATGTATTTTAAATATCAAGTTATACCATCTAATTTAGTATTCATTCATTAAGCAGTAATTAAAATCCTATTATGTAACAGGCATTATGCTAGTCTCTAAGAAAAGGATAGAAGCAAGTCAAAATTTTCTCTTTTTTAGGGAATTACAGGGAAAGAAGTTTGCCCTTACAATATAGCTTAGAATCTGTTCTGTAGTATATATTCTTAGGAAACAGCCCAGGGCTCCAAGAGTTTAAGTTACTTGCCCAAAGTGACACAAATAATGTGTGAGAAACAGTACCTGAACTCAAGTCTTCTTGGTTCTTAGATTTTATGGCACTGCTTCTATTGGACAGTTATGGAGAAAAGGAAAAATATAAATTGGTTCCCTCCCTCAAGAAGCTTACATTCTCTTTGGGAGAAATATCATCAATCAATAACTCAATAGATGAGCATTTATTAAGTGCCTACAACGTGCATCACACTCTGTTAACTTCTAGAAATACAAAGACAAAAGTGAAATAGTCCCTGCCCTCAAGAAGCTTACATCCTATTAGAGAAGACAACATATATCCATGTAGCCCAGGTAGGGTGATCAATAAGCAGATGCATTCACCACTAGTGAAAGGATGACCTTACCCCTTTTATTCTCTAACTCTACCAACTATATTCCTTCAATTGAGGCTGAATGCCAACAGCCTTTGAGATTTGCACAACACTAGCTTAACAACTTTCAGATACTCTGAGGTATCAC
Source organism: Monodelphis domestica (assembly GCF_027887165.1). Taxonomy (NCBI): domain Eukaryota; kingdom Metazoa; phylum Chordata; class Mammalia; order Didelphimorphia; family Didelphidae; genus Monodelphis; species Monodelphis domestica. The sequence continues at coordinate 395,703,390 of NC_077229.1, read as the reverse complement.
CTCACACCTAGCAGATTGGCTAACATGAAAGCAAAGGAAAGTAATAAATGTTGGAGGGGATGTGGCAAAGTAGGGACATTAATTCATTGCTGGTGGAGCTGTGAATTGATCCAACCATTCTGGAGGACAATTTGGAACTATGCCCAAAGAGCGATAAAAGACTCTCTGCCCATTGATCCAGTCATACCACGGCTGGGTTTGTACCCCTAAGAGATAATAAGGAAAAAGACATGTACAAAAATATTCATAGCTGTGCTCTTTGTGGTGGCAAAAAATTGGAAAATGAGGGGATGCCCTTCAATTGGGGAATGGATGAACAAATTGTGGTATATGTTGGTGATGGAATACTATTGTGCTCAAAGGAATAATGAAGTGGAGGAATTCCATGGGGACTGGAACAACTTCCAGGAATTGATGGAGAGTGAGAGGAGCAGAACCAGGAAAACATTGTAAACAGAGACTGATACACTGTGGTACAATCGAATGTAATGGACCTCTCCATTAGTGGCAGTGCAGTTACCCTGAACAACTTGGAGGAACCTATGAGAAAAACAACTTTCCACATCCAAAGGAAACATTGTGGGAGAAAAAGCACCTAAGAAAAACAACTGCTTGAATACATGAGTTGAAGGGATATGGTTGGGGATTGTGAATTTCAAAACTACTCCACCCTATTCAGACCATTCTTTAGAAGATGGAATTTAGCTATTTCCTCATCAATAACAATAGAAATACTTGGAATAACAGAATCAGTCTTGGAAACTACAATCTCCACCCTACTCAGGGTAACAAGATTAGAAAGGGCTGCAGCAAAACTCAAGATTTAATTATTTGACAATATGGCCCTCAACAGACATGTGCAAAAAAGGACAGACCTCTGGGTGGTCCTAGGTCAAGCTAGAGCCACCATTGACACATGTGAGATGCAGGAAGTGAGGTAGAGAACAGCCTCTGGGGTTATCAGGACTTCCTGTGAGGAGGACTAGAGTCAGTTGGAGGCTGGTGCTTGGGGTTGGAGGAGACTGCAGATTGTTTTTCTTCAGTTTGGTCACATGAGTGATAATGACTGATCTCTTTTCTTGCCTTGGCTATCCAGGGCCTTGGGCCCGCTTTGGCTCAGCCTGAGCAGAGTGGGTATTTAAACCCTCTTTCCTTCTCTCCCCTTTCTCTCTCTCTCTCTCTCTCTCTCTCTCTCTCTCTCTCTCTCTCTCTCTCTCTCTCTCTCTCTCTCTCTCTCTCTCTCTCTCTCTCTCCCTCTAATACTTTCTTCCTCCTGTTTGTAATTAAAACACCATAAAAAAGTTGGCAGCTGACTTGAGTGTTTCATTTAGGAATTACTTGGCTGAATTCTTTGGTGACCTTAAATTAATATATATCAGTCTTTTAAAGTGATTTCAATATCACAGGATGTAGACTCTAAATGAACATCCTAGTGTAAACAACAATATGGAAATAGGTTCTGATCAAGGACACAAGTAATATCCAATGAAATTGTGTGTTGGCTGTTGGAAGAGTGGATGGAGGGGAGGGAGGGAAATAATGTAATTATTGTAACTAAGGAATAATGTTCTAAATTGACTAAATAAACTTATTCAAATAAAAACAACAACAACAACTTTCAGAGCTTGCCATATGACCTTCCTTTGGGCCCTTCAGAATTCCAATAATCTCATCTACTGTTGTATCCTAAACAGTTCTTGGCTTTCTACTGTGACTTGTCTTTGAACCTTTAGCATGTCTGTGCTTTTTTCTCCCTGTCTTGCAATTGCCTTCCACAATGATACTATTAGCTCTTTTAGACTAGGACTTTTTTTATTTGACCTTATGTGCATCTCTAGTGCTTAGCACTGTGCTAGGCACATAATCAATGCTTAATAAATGAATATGTCTTCACTCATTCCTCTAAGTATATACAGAATAGATTTATTCAAATAAGTGAAAGATCATTAAATACAAAGTACTTACAGAGGGGCAGTTGGATGATGAAATGAATAGAGGGCTTCTTAAAGAAAGGAAGATATGGGTTCAAATTCAGTCTCAGAAACTTACTAGCTGTTTGACCCTGGACAAGTCACTCAAACCTTTTTTTTTTTCTTAAAATAATCCCCTCTGAATCACTGCTTTATTATGGCAGAGGGGCTTGATGTATGAAACTATGAGTTATCCCATTCAGGGTAATCCAAGACAGATGGTTCATGGTGGAGAGCTCTGTCAAAAAAAAAAAAAAGATGATCCTCTGGAGAAGGAAATGGCAAATCACTCCAATATCTTTGTCAAGATAACCCCATGGGAAAAATGGTCCATGGGGGCATAAAGAGATGAATACTCCTGAATGACTGAAAAACATGAATAAGTTAAAGAGACATCAGAAATTGGGGAGATCAAGAAAGGCAGAGTTTGCAATGGGTCCTGGAGTCAGGGCATTTATGAGGCAAATGTGAGAGGGGACTTTGTCACAGGCAAAGGGGATAGCCAGGACAATGCCACAGAGCACTGGGATGAAGTTAATGGGTTATAAAGAGAGGTTAAACTAGCTAAATCATACAGCACAGGAAGAGAAGGAATGCATAAGGAATGTACAAGAATTAGTTGGAGCAAAATTGTGCATATCATTAAAAGTCAAGCAGAAGAGTTTATATTTGCTTTTAGAGGCAAAAAATAGACAATCATTGTTGATTATAACAGGGGAGTGTAGACTGAGAAAAATGATCACATTAGAAGGAAGAGAAGAAAAAAAAGAGTGTTAGAAATACCCAAAGAGAGTGATTATCCAGAATGAAAAGGCTGACCTGTTTGAAATGCAGAAGAGGGGATAAAGGATGAGGATTGAGAAAAGTTAGTGAAATTTGGCAATGAGAACAGTTAACTTTGTAGAAAATCATTTTAACTCAGGAAAGAGGTCAGAAGCCAGATTGTGATGAGATGTAATTGAGAGGGAAAGTGGAGGAACAGTTTCATTTAGAGAATTTTATTTTGCTTTCATATAACAATAACAATAGCTACCATTTACATGGCACTTACTATGCACCAGGCACTGTGCTAAACACTCTATAATTATGATTTCATTTTGTCCTTATCATAACCCCAGGAAATAGGTGATATTACAATCTTTATTATATGGATGAGGAAACTGAGATAAATTAAGGTAATTGACTTGCTTAAGGTTATATAGCTAGTAAATGCCTACGGTTAGATTTGAACTCAGATCTTTTACTCCATGCCTGGCACTCTATCCACTATGCCACTTAGTGGTCTTTGAAGGCCCCCCATATCAATCCAAAACTGCTCCCTGACACAAAACTTATCTTTTTAAAAGCAACAATATTCATTCACTGATATTATGTATTGCTAATCCTGGGACACTATAATCCTTGAAGAATCAGTGGTTGGTGATCCAAGAAGTAATGGAGAGGCATGTAGCATGTATAAATAGGCTCTAGCCTTTTTGTCAATGATAAATTACATATACTACTCAAGAAATATTTATTATGTAACAGGAATGTAAACGATTAACAGAACACATAGAAATGTTTGCCATGGCAAAGGAAAAAGACTGTCTTCTTGTCAGAGACTGAAAGAAAAGAGATAATGGAGAATATTATCAAAGGATTTTGACATGAGAGATGGTAAGAAGAGGAAATTCATGTTGAATGGCTTCGGTTTTCTCAATAAAATTAGATCTTCAGCTGAGAAAAAAGGGGAAGGGTTGTACCTTTAAGACTTGTGTAGAGATCTGAAGGTTTAGAAAAGATTGTGTGTGTGTGTGTGTGTGTGTGTGTGTGTGTGTGTGTATGTGTTTGGTCAGATATATCCTCTAGTGAGGATCCAGTTGTGGTTGGATAAAACAAATTTATAATGTACCCATTCAGCATAGTTGAGTGGTTTTCTGAGTTTTATTCAAGAGAATGTGAGAGGAGGAGGCAGATGATGGGAGTAATTCAAGGTTGGGGTTTTGTCATCTTTAAAATGAATTGGAAAAATTCATCTCCGAATTTTCTTCCAGAGAAACATTCAGAGAGATGTGTCAAGAATCCTTTTCAGTAAGCTGTATGATCCTTTAATGTGGAAGAAAGAGCCCCACATTTGATCTCATCGGATGTGTATTTGAATCCACCAAATGGTTGTAGGACCTTCAATTATATGCAATAATGAAATAAAGGAGATTTTCAAGTACTGAAACAGGGTTAAATTCTTTGAACTATCCTCTCACTATCTCACCTTAGATAAGCAGTCCACAGAGTCATATATACCATTTCTGTGTGTCTAGAGAAGGTGGTAGACTTCACCTAGCCCTGTCAGCCCATTGCTCAGCATCCATCTGCCTAGAATAGAGGCTTTCAAATGTTTGTGAATTTAGGTACATGCTCCATCATAAGCTGTGAAGAAGCAGACCAACTAATAATTATTGGCCTCAATTTCCTCCACTGTAAGGGAAAGGTGTTGGATTAGATAATCTCTACGGTGATTTCTGCCTGCAACTTATGTTTCTTATCCTTTTCTAGCATGTTTGGATCCATTAGTTTATTTTTAGCCCATTTAGCCTTTGAAAACCCAACAGTACTTTTTTGCCCCAATGATGTATCCAAGGTGAACTTTAGGTGAAGATAGTAAACTATGAAAATCTGTTAGCAGCTTGGAACTCTTTCATGCAGTAGAGAATAAAGGATCCTGAGTTTTAATGCTCAAATTTTAACACATTACTCCTATGACTTTGGATGTACTTTAGATCCTCATCTGTAAAGAAAATGTAATTTGGACTAAAAGTTTTATATGGCACTTTTACCTGTAAAAATCTATTATTTCTATTCTGGAGTACAGAGTTGGCTCTGGAAATTACAGCTTCCAAACACTTGTACTTCTAGCTGCATTTAGGGATTAAAGAATCCTATAAGGCTATGAATTCTTAGTGGACCTTCCTCTCAGGCCTTGAAAGTACAACCTGGGGATTATGAAAAATGAATGGGATCAGATTTCTTTTCATCTTTTTCTATATGATCTTACCTGCACCCAATGTACTCCCTCATCTATCACTCTCCAATTGACCAGTCATATATTATAGCTACGTCAAAAAGTACAAAAGACCCTTGGAGCCTTGTTATATTCTTGGGATTCTCTCAAATAACCATTTCAAACTTTTGGGAAATAATAATAACAGATCTATATAGTGATGTAAATTTTATAAGTTACTTTACCAAATTATGCCATTTGAACTTTACCATAGCCCTGGTAGGAAGTTAGTATTCATTTTATGAAGATGAAATTGTGGGCTAATAGAGCCCAGGGTCACACATGGTAAATACCAGCAATATTTGCACCCAGGTCTTCCTGTCTCAATTCCCCCACACTGTCTTTTATACTGTACTGACTCTTGTGATTAAGAGGACTTAAGAGGATGATAGGAATTAAAATCAGGATTGGTGGTATTTATATATAAAGTATCGTTGAAATTATGGTAATTTAATGGTAATCTGAGAGAAAAGGATAAAAATCTGAGAGATAAATACAAAGCAAAAGATTTTAGATGAGTTGTAGTCAGAATAACAAATAATGATATTGTAAGGCTTTTGATAATGAGAGGTCAAATGTATTATTTTCTGACTTAAATTTGATTTGGCTGTAATATAAAACTCAGTTATATGAGCCATTTTAAGTAGAAGCTCTGGCTTTGTGTTTCTTACTGATAGTACCCTAGGGAAGCAAATTTCTTGGCATTTCACATTCAATATAAGTCCATTGTTGGTAAAAAGATGGCTAAATCGGTTCGTCATTTTGTAATAAAATATCTCACAAATTGTTTATCTGATCAATGGAGAGTGCAGTCTCAAGCTGTTCAGTGTTAATGTGCCCATTGCTCTAAAATAGTGAGTTATTGACTGTCAGAGAGACAGGGGAATTTGTAAACTCAGATCAGATTTCCTGTTGAAAACTGACATATTGCATATGAACAGTGGGGATTCAAGAATTCATGTCCCTCACATTGCAAGCAACATTGGCGCCAGGAAAATGAAGCTACCTATAACTTAGAATTATTATACTGAAAATATGAAAAATGTGCAGCTATACTCCAAACTCATAATATTTCAAATGCAATGAAATTGAAATTTAAACACCTAGAAGTTGTTGTAGGGGAGAGAGAAATGGGACAGGTATATTCTTTTTTGTACTGTTTCTGTCTTCCAGTGATTCCTTACCCCCTGTTATTCTATAACAATCTATGTTCCCAGAAAAGAGAAAATAGAGGCAATGCTTTTTCCTGTGTAAAATATTGGTTCTCACAAGGGAAAAGAGCTGAGAGATTTCCTGATATTTCTCTAAGTACCTCTTTGAATGCAGTGCCACACTACATGCTGCAGAGAGCAAGCCACGTAAACACAGTTCTCATCCTCTTGCAAACTACAATCTCAAATAGGCAACACTGATAACAACGCACATTAAAATAAGAGAGAACACAGGACCCAGCAGATGTGGTTTGTGCCTTTCTTGTGACATTTACCATGCTAGGACTTGTAGTGTAATTATTAATCTACATATTTTGTATCCCCTACCAGACTGCAGCATTGCTGAGGACAACGACTGTTTTACTCTTCTTTAACATTTTATGAGTACTTATAACAGTGACTTTCACACAATGAACTTCAAAATATTTCTTCTAATTAAATTGAACACACATATTAAAGATAACAATTTTAGAGTAAGGAAATAGACATCTGAAATCTATTAAATAATGAGAATTTATCTTATTCAAATGGAAAGCAACTGAAATATGTCTACACAAGACTGGAGAGAATTCCATACAAATGCCATATTTGTGATTTTGATTATGTAATTTTTGTTCCATCATTTCTAGCTTTATAAGGAATCATCATCATTATTTCAAGGATTACATTGTATTGGTGCTTCTTTTACTGTCTCTTCTGATGTCTTATTAAACAGAGAGGTGACCACTGGATGCTTGAAGGATCAGAGAATGAAGCAAAGTATACTTTGCTTTTAATCATCATCTCTATGCAGATGACTCTCAGCTCTATATCTCTAGTCAATCTCTTTTGAGTCCAGTTCCACTAAACTAATTGCCCTCTCTACATTTCAAACCAAGTCTCAAACTAAGAATTTAAATCCAACAAAATGGAATTCATTGTTTTCTCCCCAAACCAAAATTGACTCTTCCAAACTTAAACAAAATTAGTATATTTCACTAGATATTTCTCAATTACATGCAAGTTTTTAAAATAATCATTTAACTTTTTTTGGAGTTCCAAATTCTCTTCCTCTTAATTTCCTCTCCCTGCTCCTTGAGAAGCCAAACAATTTAATTTTGATTATTCATGTAAGGTCAATCAAAACATAATTCCATATTAACCACATTGCAAAAGAAAACACAAACAAAATAAACAGTAAAAAGTAATAAAAAGAAGTATGCTTCAGTCTAATTGCCAAGTTCATAATTTTTCTCTCTGGAGGTAAATAGCATTTTTCATCACGGATCCTTTGGAATCGTCTTGGATCATTGTCTTAATCAGGTAGTTAAGTCTTTCACTGTTGTTCATCTTTACATTATTGCGGTTACCATGTACAATGTTCTCCTGGTTCTACTCACTTCACTTTGCATCAATTCATATCATCTTCCTAGGTTTTCCTGAAACCATCCTGCTTATGATTTCTTCTAGGAAAAGAGTATTCCATAACAATCATATACAACAACTTTTTCAGTCATTCCCCAATTGATGAGGCATCCCTTCCATCTCCAATTCTTTGTCACAAAAAAAAAGTGCTTCTAGAAATATCTTTTGTAGAAATAGCTTATTTTATCTTTTCTTTGATCTCTTTAGGCTATAGGCATAGGAGTGATATTGCTGGGTCAAAGATCAGGCTCAGTTTTATAGCCCTTTGGGTAAGGTTCCAAATTGTTTTCTAGAATAATTATAGCAATTCACAACTCTACCAACCATGTATTAGTGTCCCAATTTTTCTACATCCCCTCCAGCATTGGTCATTTCCCTTTTCTGTCATCTTAGTCAATCTGATTGATGTGCAATGGTATCTCAGATCTATTTTAATTTGGATTTCTCTAGGTTATTTAGAGCATTTTTATGTGAGTATAGATAGCTGTAATTCCTTATTCTGAAAACTGCCTGTTCAAGTCCTTTGACTGTTTACCAAATGGAGAATAGTTCTTATTTTCATAAATTTGGCTCAGTTCCCAATATATTTGAGAAATGAGGTCTTTATTCAAGAAACATACTGCATAGCATTTTTCCAGTTTTTTGTTCTAATTTTGCTTGTATTATTTTTCAAAACTTTTAAATTTTGTGTAATAAGAATTATTTATTTTATTTTTCGTAATCCCCTCTATCTCTTTTTTGTTCACAAATTCTTCCCTTATCCATAGATCTGACAGGTACAGTTTTTCCTTGCTCCCCTAATTTGCTCATGATATTTTCCTTTATGTCTAAATCATTTATCTATGCTTTACAGTTTTTCCACCAACTTTTGTGTTCTTACTCCCAAAGCTTGGACTTGAGGTTTATCAAATACAAGATTATGGTGCTCATTTACTACAGTGTATCATGTACCTAATTCATTCCACTGATCCACTATTCTATTTCTTAGTCTATATCAGACTATTTTGATGATTATTACATTGTAATATAGTTTTAAATTTAGAAATGTTAAATTGCCTTCCTTCACATTTTTTTCATTTATTCCCTTGATATTCTTTACCTTTTATTCTTTCATATGAATTTAAAAAATGTTTTTAGCTTTCTAAAATAATTCTTTGGTATTTTGATTGGTATAGAATTAAGTAAATAAATTATCCTAGGCAAAATTTTAATTTTTATTATATTGGCTTGCCTAACTCATGAGCCATTAATATTTCTCCAAATGTTTAAATGTCTTTACTTGTGTAGAAAGTGCTTTGTAATTATATTTATGCAATCCTCAGATTTGTCTTGGCAGGTAGACTTTGAAGAAATTTATATTGTTTGCAGTGATTTTGAATGGAATGTCTGTTTCTTGCTTTTGGATTCTGTTGGTAGTATATAGAAATACTGATGGTATATATACTGCAACTTTGCTGGAGTAGTTTCTTTTTAGTAGATTCTCTAAACCATCCTACCATCTGCAAAAGTGATAGTTTTCTTTCCTTTTTGCCTGTTTTTTTCCCTTTAATTTCTTTTTCTTATTGCTATAGTTAGCATTTCTAGTATGATGTTATACAATAGTGGAAATAATGAATATCCTCCCTTCATTCCTCATGTTATTGTGAAGGCTTTAAATATTGTCCCTGTTACAGATAATAGTAGCTTTTGGTCTTAGATAGTTACTACCTATCATTTTTAAAAGACTACCTTAATCTATATATTTTCTTATATTTTAAATAGGAATCAGTGTTCCATTGATGAAAAGATGTTTCTGCATCTACTGAGATGACCAAATGTTTTTTTATTATTGTTATTTATATGGTCAACTATATTGATAGTACATAGTATTGGGATAGTTCATTAAACAATTCATGGAATTCACTTGTGAATCCATCTTGTCCTAAGAAAATTTTTAGCGATCTAATTGAAGGCTTGTTTAATTTCTTTTTTTGTAAGATAGGGCTATTTATGTATTCTATTTTCTATTCTAATAATCTGTATGGTCTTTATTTCTGTAAATATGCATCAATTTAATTTAGATTATTGGATTTACTGGCATATGATTAGACATAATTAGACAAAATAACTCCTAGTACTTGATTTAATTTTATCTTCATTGATGGGGAATTCATCTTTTTCATTTTTGATAATAGTGGTTCCATTTTCTTTCCTTTTAAAGTCAAAATCATCAATTATTTATCTATTTAATGGGTTACTTAATAAAAATAGATTTTAATTTTATTCATTAATTTAAGAGTTTTTAAATTTCAAATGTATTGATTTTTCATCTGATTTTTTGGATTTCAAAATTGGAGTTCAATTAGGAATTTATAATTTATTCTTTTTCTAGATTTTTTAAAATTACATGCTCAATTGATTTATCTGTTTTCTCCCTTTATATGTTATATATACATATGTATATGCATATTTTTTCTATGATTCATTCTTTGACATTCTAATTTGGAAACAGATTATTTAGTTTCTAGTTAGCTTTTAATTTACATTTCCATGACCCTTTATTGAATGTAAATTATTTATTTAGCATTTATTCTTTTTTTCTCTTTTGTTTGTGAGAATTTTATGTTCTACCACATTGTTATGTGAAGATGCTATGTCCAACAGATAAAAAGGTATACTTTTTCTATTCTCATTCTGTTTTCTCCAAAGGTCTATTATATATGACTTTTCTAAGATTCTAATCATTTCCTTGATTTCTTCCTTTCTTAGCTTAAAGGTTAGATTTTTCTGTCTCTGAGAGGACAAAGTTGAAGTCTCCTTCCAAAATAGTTTTGTTTTCTTTTTTTCCTCTTGTAACTAATTTCATTTTCTTTTATGATCATGACTTACCTTTTGAAAAAGGAAGGTGAGATAGATAACAATATATATAACTAATACTAAATATGATGTTAATGATAGAACATTTCACTTTTTTATCATAATAGCCACATTGGTCAATGGTGAATATATCATTTTAATCTCTTTTTTTTGGGGGGGTGAATATATTGAGTCCTAAAGAATTTGTGAATTGATTAAGGTCATACAGTTAGTAACTAACAGAACCCTTACTCACTCATGATCATTTGAGTCCAATTCCACTAAACTCCTCATGAATTTTTATATGAATTATGTTAATGCATGTATGTTCATATATGGGTACACAGCTTTGATTCATTGGCTAAGGTAACTCATAGTTGAGAAAATTCATTTTAACAGTGAAGTTCACCAATTGTTCTAAGATTTTTAGTCTTAGGGAGTTGCTTTGATACTAAAAAGTGAAATGATTTATTCAGGTTGTGCAGATAAAACTTGTCTCCAAATCTTCCAAATGCCAATGCCAGTTCCCTATTGAAAATATCATACTTTCTTCCAATGAATGAGAACATTTTTAGTTAAGTAACTTTATGTAAAATAGAAATTTCCGCTAACTTGTACTTTTCAGATCTGTTCAGTAATTACTACTTATAATGATGACATTTAGGTACTTATCAAAAGATCTCTCTCTCTCTCTCTCACACAGAAGGCCCCTAACAAATGTATATATATATATATATATATATATATATATATATATATATATATATATATATACATTTTTACATATCAACTTTTAGGTTCTTTTTCACTACCCCTTACCATCTCTTAAAGTTCTTCAACTACATGGGAAAAACAGAGGGGAGAAAGTGGGGTAAATTCTAAGTGGTTGGCACCTTAGAAGAATACTTATTGGTCTTTTGGTCATTTGGCATCTGTGGCCATTTTTAGGAGGTTATCACTGTATCCACCTGAGCCAAAGGAGCTACCCTTTTCCACACATACCACCACTTGGAAATGACCTTATTTTCTCTCTTCCTTACTGCTTGGTTGCTGTACATCTTCATATTTACTTGGAATAACCTAATATTGACCCTACCTCCCTTTTTTCTTCTCTTCTTCATGGAAGCAATGGTAGGACTAATTGTACTGAGGGAACAGTACTGATGATAGGAGAGTAAACTAGCCACCTAATTGGCATCTCAGTGGCTGGTTTGACAAAGAACTATGCCTAGAGTCAGGATGACCTGAGTACAGACCTGACCTTAGCCACTTTACTAGCTAAAAGACCCTAGACAAGTCACTTAATTTCTGTTTGCATCAGTTTCCTCATCCATAAAATGGAAATAATTATAATGCTTATCTCCCAAGGAAGTCTAAATAATTAGAGTTATTAGCTTGGGTACTTCAACATAGAAAACACTATATGATAACTACTACTACTATTACTCTTACTACTACTATTGTTATTATTGTAGTTGTGTAATCTCATCCTGTTCTTGACCTTTGATCTCCCTATGCAATTTACATGGTGCAATTATACTGTTGAAAAGGATTAAATGAGGTAATTTTGTAAAGCATATGGCATCATGCCTGACATGCCTGACACATTCCTCTGACAAATTTCTCAATCATGTAGAGAATTGAGTCAAATTCATAAGAACATAAAGCATTCCCCAAAAGACAAATGGTTAAAGAGTATGAACAGATAATTTTCATATAAAGAAATTTAAAGTATCTATGAAAAAAACACTCCAAATCACTATTAGTTAGAGAAATGCAAATTTCAAAAATTCAGAGGTACCAACTCAAACCTATCAGACTTGCTAGCTTGACAAAAATAAAAAAATGATAAATGTTGGAGGGGATGTGGAAAAATTTGGACATTAATAGAAACATTGGTGGAGTTGTGAACTGATAACAATCATTCTGGAAAGCAATCTAGAACCAAGCCCAAGGGACCATAAAACTGTGCATAATCTTTGACCCAGGAATACTACAAGTAGGTCTGTATTCCAAAGAGATAACAGATAGGGGAGAATGACCCATTTATACAAAGTTATTTATTGCACCACTTTCTATTCTAGTGGCAAAGATGTGAAAACTGAAGGGATGTTTATCAGTTGGGGAATGGTAGAACAAGTGGTGGTATATGCTTTTAATGGAATATTATTGTGCCAGAAGAAATGACAAACAAGACAATCACACAAAAAGTTGAAAAGACTTATATGAAGTAATACAAAGTGAAATAAGCAGAACTAAGAGGATGTTGTTCACAGTAACAATGATATTGTAAGATGATTAACTGTTAATGACTAACTATTAACAAGGCTAGGATCCAAGACAATTCCAAGTGACCAGTGATGAAAATTGTATCCACCACCATAGAAGAAAATGATGGAGTTCTAATTTAGATGGAAAGATATCATTCTTCAATTTTTTTTCCTTGATTTTTTTTTCTGTAGGGAAAGCAATTTGTGGGTTGTTTTACGACATGATGAACAAGGAAATATATATTATATTATAACATTTTTACAAGCTATATCATATTACCTACTATCTTGGAGACAGGGGAGAGTTGAGAGGGAGGGAGAGGACATGACTTGCAAAAGGTAAGAAAATGAATATTAAAAATTAGATTGATCTAATATGGAAAAACATAAAGCACAAAAAGTAAATAGCCAAAGTGCAAAATAAAGGGCACAGTTCATCCTTTTGACCATCTAAATAAACGCATGAGAGAAAGAGAAGACTTTTTCAATGGTTTCACACTAATAGGAGGTTCCATTGCCTTTTCCTTTCCCTCTTTAACCAAATAGATAGTGCATAAATGAGAAAATGGATTGCTCTAGTTATGGTTTAGAGCCAATGAATTTCTTCTCTTATTGCCCAGCAAGTGAAGAAATGATTATTGGGATGTGGTGGGATTCATTCAAGTGAATCATTAATTATGTTCCATTGCTTTTGGAGCTTCAATGGACTTCCCAGAAGTGGAAATACCCTATTAAATATTCTCTTGTGGTATATTCTAGGGCAAATCACAAATACTCAAGCAAGAATTCCTCTTATTCCCTATTCCCCCAATTGTCAGATAATAAGAGGAAGTGTACTGTTTCATTGTAAAGGACTCTCCATCACCTTTGTTATATGTTAAAATATAGTTTTTTTGGGGGGGGGCTTTCAACTACAAGTATTATATTATGTCTGCATGTAATAGGTTGAGAATTCCATGAAACCGATTTATAAATGATTTATACAGCCTGAATGTAAGTGGCACCTAACTGCATGGAAAATTTTATTATTTTTATTACCAAGGTCTGGAATTTATTATAAATCAACCATATTTGGACTAACATTTGTTTTTACCTATTTATGTAGACAGACATTTTCTTAATAAATTAGTCTCTTCAGAAGTAAATATTGCACTAAGAACAAATGGCTTTCAAAAATAACACCAATTTTCTGTATTATTAACATGTTACTTACAGATGAGCAATTTATTATACCATGTCCAGAGGGGCCAATACTTTGCAACACTTTGAAAGCAATGATTTAGAAACACTACACATTTCTTAAAAAAAAGTTTTTTAAAAATAATTTTAACTCCAATTTTAATCTTTATATTTTTATCCAGATTTATCTGAATTTAATGTCACTGATTTAAAAAAATAAATTAGATTCTCAGTGTGAGATTCCAGGGAAGAAAACTTCCTCTACCAGTACATATAAGTGACCACACTACTACTTAGTTTTAGAGAATGGCTTGGGACACTAAGAGATTTAATGACTTACCCAGAGTAACAATGGCAAATATTATGGATGAGACTTGAAATTAGTTGGCCCTGATTCTGCCTTCAGCTTTCTGTCCTCTATGTCATTTTTCTATTCAAAGATACTCTTACATGCTATTTTCTTATCTCAAAGCAAAGATAATTTGGTTGGATCTATGATTATGTGTTAATTGTAATTGGGAATTATCTAAGGGGACAAGAGCCATAAACCAACCTGGTAGTTTTCATTGTTTTGTCTTGAAAGGAAAGAAATGCACTGAACAATGATTTATTGGTATTTAGAAAACATTAGACATATTCTGGATTTCTTTTCTTAGTGTAAACATTTTGGATTTGAACAAATATTTCTTTTTAAAACAAAAAAAAAGTTTCACTTCTGACAACAAAGGCTCCCTGAAGTTAGAGCCTTTGTACATAGGAAATGAGTCTAGCCAAAGGCTGAAGTACCTTTCCTATATATTCTCTAGTGAGTGTCTTCGTTTGTGACCCCCAGCTGGTTAACATCTCAAAACTCTTTCTTTTACAGGAAAACGTATTCAGGAGTTGGTAATAGGATATGGCACTGGTTATGTCTAGGAAACCTGCTCAAGTTCTGTCTAGGTTGGTGGCAATGGAAGTTAACAATTTTCTCTTTTATTTTTCTTTTTTCTGCCACCGTTTAATTTTGTTTCTTTGATTTGGCCCTAATCAGTTTAGTGGAAATCCTAATCTCCTGGAACAGGATGTGACAAAATACCAATGCTGTGTTGGGAACTCTGGGTGAGAATTTGGACAAAATGAAATCTTTGGACTCTCATTCTCATATTCAAAAAGAAGCTTTTTCAGAATTTTTTTTTATCAAATGTTGCTTTTGTTTATATGACTATATATTTAGCCACATTTGACTTCAAACCAGATACTTTGCCCATTTTAGTATGCACATCAACAAGCTCAGTATACCAGTGAGTGCTATATAGTGATAGTGAATTTTGGAGAGAAGAGAAATATATATATCCTCAATGACCATTAATTCAATTAAATATCACAAACACAGACCCAAAACTATTGGTATATGAACAGAACAGGTTAAAGAGAAGAGAGAGTGATGTTTGGTCAATACAGACTGCAAATATAGATAAGAACTTCTCAGTAATAAATTTGTAAATTATTTCATCTATTCAGATTATTTATTATCTTTAACCTAAGAATAGAAAGCAAACAGCTCTAACTTTTTAATTATTTACAGGGCTGAAATAAGCTTCAAAAGAAATAAAAATCACAAACTTATTTCAAATAATTATAACATACAATTGATTGCCATCTGTTCAAAGAGCTAAAAGAATTTTAAAAGATTTTTCAAAAATTAAAAAAAAATAAATAAAATTATCAAAGAATCTTTTAGTGCAGTCAAACTCTCATTATTAGGTCAAGCCACATGTTTTTTGTGAGGCTTTTCCTGATGCCTTTAACTGGTATTTTCTGTCCATCCCTGAGCTGACAATTAATCCATACTCTTCAATTAGTCTCATTTTCTTAACATTATATGCATATACATATATATTTTTTATACAAATGCACAGGACATTTCTCCTTGATCATATAATGAAGAAAAGAAGTAATGAGATAGTAGGCAGAAATTGTCTGCCATTTTTAGGTTGTGAAAGTGGTACTTTTGACTACAAAGTGACAGTATAAAGGGAATCTCCATGAGATAAGTGTAGACTTATCTCCTGCAAAGGAGACTTCTGATATAGGTCATCATGCATTGTTAAATAAGTGGACACTTAAGAGTTAATAGTAATGATGTGATGGGAAATCTAGTCTGACATGGTGATTTGAAATTCAACAAAGAGAGTTACATGAAGCTTTTGTTGTAAACAGGGGTTGGAGCTGTTATTGCATTTGCCAAGTAACCTATCTGCCTCATTTATGAGCATGACAATCACATGGGGTGTGGTAGAATAAAGGAAGCTATGGGCATACACTTGAAAAGACTAGACCAGTGATACAATCTTCATATGCAAATAGAACAAGTCACTAATAAGGTGTTGCTACAAATTGTTGATACAGGATCAAAAATGAAGGATTGCTTTGTGAGTGTGGGTGTGTGAGGGAGAACAGCTTAACTGTGGGTGAGAAGGAAGAACAAAGACTGCAAGAGGAGGTGTGTATGTCACCGCTTATGAGAGAGGCAGAAGGTGCCTATCAAAGCACATGAAAGTAAAGAAAATGTTTGAATGTGTGGTGAGTGAAAGGGAAAGGAACCTGGAATATGTCATGTGTTAGAAAATTATTTGTAAAAGTTGTGTTAAAAAGTGCTGTGTACGAGGAGAGAAAGCAGGATTTGAGTCTGAATGTGATGAGAGGAATATTAAGGAGAGAAAGACAGAGAGGTAGAGACAGGGGCAGAGAGACACATAAAAAGACAGACAGACACACACACTCACAGACAGGTTCAGCAGAAGACCTCAGCCTTGGAATCATGAGTATTCCTACCTGAGAAAGCCATGACCAATAGATGGTAATTAGATTGAGCTCAGTCACTGAAAGGCTTCCTTTTGATTCCCTCTGCCATTCTCAGAGTGGAATATTCTCACAGTTTCATGTAGCATTGTATGATGCTGGGATTGAGGTAGAAAAATGACCATTTAACAGCTTTCTTGTACTGATTATGAACTTGCGGAAAATTTCATAGTATTAGCCCAAGTTGGGTCACCAGAGAAATGGGTTGTTTCGCTGGGATCATTTACATTCTTGAAGGCCATATTAAAACTGAGAGAGTCAACCTTTTCCAGGGAACTATATTCTGCGAATTTCTTGTCAGTTCCCTAAAAGTGCCAAGTCATTTTCAGCTTGCTGGTCAATCTTCTCTGGAAACACTGAAGAAGAAAAAGCTTTAGAATGCTATTTTTGACTTTTTCCTGGGTTGTAAAGACATTTGACAAAATGACACCCTATAACAGAAAAACTTAAAAGCAGCATTTAATGAGACAATTTCTAACCCCTTCCCCGTCCCGCTCCCAATTCCCTAGGAGAGCATCATCCCCACTGGGCATTTGCTAGTTTATTGACCACATTTCATGAGAGGTTTCTTTGGTTTCTTTTTTGGCTGATGTTACTGTTGTTTTTTTTTTTTTAATAGCCAGGGAATTCTAGCTAATGAATTGAATGACTTTTTTTAATGCATTCTTTTCTTTCTTTTTGTAGTTACCTTTCTGGTAAAATTTGGCCCTTTTGATTAAAACCTCCTTCAGAGGAAGAGAGTCCAGCATCCAGCTCCCATCCCTCTCTATTTCTCCTTAACTTCCTTTCTCCTTCTCACTAAGCTTCTAAGCTTTGATAAAACTAAAAAGCCCCACAAGGGAACACTTTTAATTTTTTTTGAAAGGGAATGCAAAAAAAAAAAAAAGTCAAAGTGAAATGCAGAATAAATTATCGCAAGGACATTAAAAGGTTCTAATTTCCTTGAGCATACATATGCATTCTGCTGCCGCCTGTCCTCTGTCTCCCAGTGTAGTCATTGATCCACAGCTTTTATAATGAAGTCTAATAACAACTCTATTACTGCCAGCCTTCTGATTGGCTTAGGCTCCTACAAAATTAGCTACAAAGAAGCCAGCTTGTCAATATTAATTCCGCCACAGAGATTACTTGTTATGGGAGAACAAAGGTGTTCTGGCTTGAGCTGAACAACTTAACTCCTTGTCTCATAAAATTTAAGCTGCTATTGATCGCCTTCTTCTATTGTGCTGAAGGATTAAAAAAACACACACATGCGGGAGGCACAGACACACACATACACACACGTAGACATGAGCACGCTGAATCTCAGACATATTCTCCTCAACCACCAGACTCTCTGCTCTCCTTTCCCTCCTCCCCTCCTTGCCTACTAAGAATCATTCAGTAACATGAAGCAAATTAAATCAATGAATTCATCCTAGCAGATGGGTGCTTTAACAGTCAGTTAGCCTTTAGATAATTGAGGCGTTGACTCCGGAATCATAAAATGGATGGCTCGTTTGTACATTTTACTGAAATAGATCACCGAGGTTAAATAAATGAAATCCCATTTGTCAGGCGGTAATAAATGGCCTCCCCTTCTGCAAACAGCTCTGTTTGGCCTAATAAATACAGGGATGTTACAGTGCTCCTCCCTTGATAGGGTTACAGCTTAATGAAATGGTCTTTCCTCTGCTTGTTTTTGCCTCCTCCTGCACCGTGTGATAAGTAGCGAACCAACGAAGCTTGTAATTACAATCTTACAGAGAACCCGGCCAATCTGTATATAAATCTCACCATCCAATTACAAGATGTAATAATTTTGCAGTCAAGCTGGTAATGAGGTCTAATACTCATGCATGTGATAATCCCCCCTGGATGCTGACTCTATCAGATGTTAGCTTTGTAATTATACTGGCAGAAAATCATTATTTCATGTTCAGCAGAAAAATGAGGTTGGTGGGAAGTTAATTTTCTCTATGCTCTGTGAAGCATAGACAAAATTTTAATGATTTAATCATTATGGTTATCCCTTTTGCAATTGACCCACGTTACTTGTGTAGAAACATTGGCACATTTAAAAGTCCCTGTTACCCGATAAAGCTTGCCAGGTATGCAGCTTTTAATGTAAGAATAACTGTATACAATTAAACTATTAACCTGCTTGATGGGGAAAAATCCATGGTTTGTATGTTTTCATTATTTATAGCAGGATCCAGGAAAATATTTATGTCCAGGACATATTATAATAAATTACAATTTTGGGGGCTAAAAATCAAATTCTGCTTTAATTTTGACACCAACCCCACCAAGCACACACTATCCAAAGACTGAAGATCAGAAGGGAGAGCTCTTTGTGTAGATTCTCTCTGGCCAATGCTTTCTCTGTGAAACAAGAACAATAGAGAAGGCAGTGGCTAGTATCCCAGAGAGGAAGTAGAACTCCACTCTTCTAAGACTTAATCTCCCCCTCAGCTTTAAGATAGCCTTGGAAATATATTTTAAAAATATTTAGTTTATTTTTTTCTTGCTCTTATGACTCCTTCCCCCCAATGGTTTTGATGACACTGCTATTCATAAATACTGTTATAGCGGTGTCATGGGAGGTGGGAGACAACCTAGTTCAAACCATAGGCCAAAGAAAGTGAAGACAATTAAAATCTTAATGAAGGTAATTACATATTTCATGATAGACTATTATGAAATTGTGGAAATAAATAAATAAATGAGTCAGTATGGTTTTCTATACTAGAAACTGACTCTTTCCCCACAGGTCAGAAACTCTTACATGGACCCTTTATTAAGAAATACTAATTAGTGACAATTTTGTACAAAGTCTTGTGCTTGGTGCTAGCAGCAATAGTTTCACTTAAATTACCCCAGTCCTTTATGATTTACTAAATGCATTCTTTACAACAACTCTGTGAAGTAGGTAGTTGAAGAATGCCTTTCATTTTACAAAGGAGTAAATTGAGACTGAGAACTGAAATGACTTGCCCACAGTCAAATAGGTTCTAAATTTTGGAGGTAATATTGAAAACTGGGTCTCTTATTACTAATACTGAAACTATAATTCTACAATGCTTACCTAACTGAATCTATACTTACTGTTATGAAATGGCTTGAAGGCTCTCCCCACCTCAAAAGGAACTGAGCTGTTTTAATCAATTTGAATAAATATTTTCATTGATTTGGCTTTTCATTTTAAATTACAAATCAACTTAACTGACCTGTTGAATTGATGATATATATATGTATATATATACACATATATGTGCATTGACTTTTCCACTTAAATCTCCTCCACGCACAAGTGTCTTTGTGCACACTCATCTCTACGCCATAGATGAAAACGCCCAAAGACAATCATCATCCTCAGTTACCGAGAGATTACTACTATATAGATGATATATATATATATATGTTCATATATATATATATATACTTTTATATGACTATATAGGGTCTATCAATATCACCTTTATTTCCCTCAAAGCTCATGCATCTTTCCAATTAAATCTTTCCTTTCTTTCTATATCTGTAAGAAATACATTTGCATCAAGGGCTGTTATTTACTTTCCTAGGAACATACTAGAGGTGGATGGATCATAAGCACAAATTAAAATAGAGGTTCATGTTTTCTAAGGGGAGTGTTTGATCTTCGTTATCAAAGGAGGAACCTTTAAGTCAACTTCTCCAGGAAAATTCAAGCTAAATAAAATATACAATGCTTGGAAAGTGCTGATCTTCATTCATTTCCCCAATTATTTAGAAAATGTCTTTTAAAAAAAGAAAATAAAGTAACCACTTTAGATATTGACTATTTTGAGTCCTACTTCTCAGTTGCTAGCACCATAATTTTTTTCCTCTTCGTGACATTTTTATGAGAAATATTTGATTCCAAATGATATGGAGAAATATAAACAATTATTATTTGGATTTTCATTGAAATTCTAGAATTATTTAATTTTTCTTAAAAACAATTAGTTACTTTGTACTTTTGTAGATGTATGATTTTATCTATATGGATGTTTTCTATATCAATGTGAAATACAATTCATTCATCACTTATTGTTCTAGATTTTCTTGTCCATATTTTTCCATTAATCCCCAGTAGATGGTCTACTTCATAATCTGAGATCCTTTCATATTTTCATTAAATACCCTGTATCATTAAGGTTTTCAACTGGTCAGTCTTCATGTACATGATCAGCCCACATCCCTGTCTAGTTAAATATGGATATATAATGATTTCATTAATATTGATACATCTTCTAAAGATACAACTTGCTACCAATTTATATCTCTTTATCACCATTAACCTTTGGCAATGCTCTTCTATAATACATCTTTACAATAATAGCTAATATTTACATAGAAATTTAAGGTTTGTAGAGTGCTTACATGTATCATCTCATTTAAGTCTCACAACCACCTTTCAAAGTAGTTAACCTCATTTTATAGCTGAGGAAACCGAGGCTAAAATAGATTAATTGCTTGGATCATAGTAAAACATTTGGACCAAATAACCAAGGCAAGATCTTCCTGATTTCTTCAGGTTTTCCCAACTTTAAACCTATAATTCTACAGTACTCCAACTGAAACTAGGGTCTACCCAGCATGTATAGCTTTTGCATTTATTAAAATAGCATAAAAATCAATAAAGTAAATGAATAATCAATCAATTGTCCATTTTTATTACAGTATGAACAGCTGTATATCTCTCTAATAGCATGCTTTATATGTTAGTTTTTTCTTATGAATTCTTCACTGTCAACATATTGCAACCTACTTGCCTCCAAAAATATGTCTTTTTATTGAAGCCTTGGTGGCTCAGAATTTTATTACTAAGAGACCATGAGATTCCAAAAATCACATACATATAATATCAGTAGGAGAATAAGAAAATTAAAATATGAACCAACATGGAAGAAGAAACTTAAGAACTTTAAAAACCATTGTAAAATTTCCTGAAGACAATATGGCCTTTGTTTTTCTTCTATTTAATTTAGGGCCCAGATTTATTGACTATATTTCAGATCTGTCTAAGAAAATGATATGGATATATTCTAACCAGGCATATGACTTGGTCTGTTATTGTATCTTTCAAGTATTCAGTTTAATCATGTGTATAATGGGAGATTAGCTTATAGCCTACTAATTTATTGACTAGAATTACATATAACAATATTTGGAAGGAAATGATATAGATCATAACTTTTTCCATTGGCCCTTGATTGAATGTTTACTTTTATAGATTCCCTTGATAGTCTTGACTTTTGTTTCTTCAGATTAATTTTGTTACTATTTATTCTAGCTCTATAAAATAATTCTGTAGTAGTTTGATTAATATGGCACAAAATAAGTAAAATAACAGATCAAATTATTACTTTTGTTATATTGAATTAGCCTAGCCATGAGCAATTGATATTTCTCCATTTGTTTAGATCTGTTTTTTATTTGTGTGAAAATGTTTGTATTTTTTTCATATAGTCCCTAGATTTGTCTTGGCAGACAGATCCATGAATATATTGTATTATGTGCAGGTATTCTGAATGGAATTTCTCTTTCTCATATTACTAGACTTTGTTGGTAGTACATAGAAAGGCTATAGTATATAGAAAAGTGTATTTATTTTATAGCCTGCAACTTGGCTAAAGTTGTTAATTATTACAACTAATTTTAATAGCTTCTTTAGGACTCTGTAAGTATATCATCATATCATCTACAAAGAGTGATAATTTTTTTTTCTTATTGATTATTCCAATTTCTGTGTTTTTTGTCATTTCTAGTACAATATTGAATAATGGTGGTGATAGTGTACATACTTACTTCACTCCTAATATTACTGGGAATGTTTCAAATTTATCCCTGTTATAGATCATTCTTTTTTTTTTAATATATTTTATTTGATCATTTCCAAGCATTATTCGTTAAAGACATAGATCATTTTCTTTTCCTCCCCCCACCCCCCATAGCCGACGCGTAAGTCCACTGGGCATTAGATGTTTTCTTGATTTGAACCCATTGCTTTGTTGTTAGTATTTGCATTAGAGTGTTCATTTAAAGTCTATCCTCTGTCATGTCCCCTCAACCTCTGTATTCAGGCAGTTGCTTTTTCTCGGTGTTTCCACTCCCATAGTTTATCCTTTGCTTATGAATGGTGTTTTTTTTTCTCCTGGATCCCTGAAAGTTGTTCAGGGACATTACACCGCCCCTAATGTAGAAGTCCATTACGTTCGATTATACCACAGTGTATTAGTCTCTGTGTACAATGTTCTCCTGGTTCTGCTCCTCTCGCTCTGCATCACTTCCTGGAGGTTGTTCCAGTCTCCATGGAACTTCTCCACTTTATTATTCCTTTGAGCACAATAGTATTCCATCACCAACATATACCACAGTTTGTTCAGCCATTCCCCAATTGATGGGCATCCCCTCGTTTTCCAGTTTTGGGCCACCACAAAGAGCGCAGCTATGAATATTTTTGTACAAGTCTTTGTGTCCATTATCTCTTTGGGGTACAGACCCAGCAGTGCTATGGCTGGGTCAAAGGGTAGATATTCTTTTGTCGCCCTTTGGGCATAGTTCCAAATTGCCCTCCAGAATGGTTGGATCAGTTCACAGCTCCACCAGCAATGAATTAATGTCCCTACTTTGCCACATCCCCTCCAGCATTCATTACTTTCCTTTGCTGTTATGTTAGCCAATCTGCTAGGTGTGAGGTGATACCTCAGAGTTGTTTTGATTTGCATCTCTCTGATTATAAGAGATTTAGAACACTTCTTCATGTGCTTGTTAATAGTTTTGATTTCTTTATCTGAGAACTGCCTATCCATTTCCCTTGCCCATTTATCAATTGGAGAATGGCTTGATTTTTTGTACAATTGATTTAGCTCATTATAAATATGAGTAATTAAACCTTTGTCAGAGGTTTCTATGAAGATTTTTTCCCAATTTGTTGTTTTCCTTCTGATTTTAGTTATATTGGTTTTGTTTGTACAAAAGCTTTTTAGTTTGATGTAGTCAAAATTATTTATTTTACATTTTGTGATTCTTTCTATATCTTGCTTGGTTTTAAAGCCTTTCCCCTCCCAAAGGTCTGACATGTATACTATTCTGTATTTACCCAATTTAAATATGGTTTCCTTCTTTATGTTTAAGTCACTCACCCATTTTGAATTTATCTTGGTGTAGGGTGTGAGGTGTTGATCTATTCCTAGTCTCTCCCACACTGTCTTCCAATTTTCCCAGCAGTTTTTATCGAATAGTGGATTTTTGTCCCAAAAGCTGGGATCTTTGGGTTTATCGTATACTGTCTTGCTGAGGTCGTTTTCCCCCAGTCTATTCCACTGATCTTCCTTTCTGTTTCTTAGCCAGTACCAAATTGTTTTGATGACTGCTGCTTTGTAATATAGTTTGAGGTCTGGGACTGCAAGGCCCCCATCATATGTGTTTTTTTTTTCATTATTTCCCTGGATATCCTTGATCTTTTGTTCTTCCAAATGAACTTTGTTATGGTTTTTTCTAAATCAGTGAAGAAGTATTTTGGTAGTTCAATGGGTATGGCACTAAATAGATAAATAAGTTTGGGTAGGATGGTCATTTTTATTATATTGGCTCGTCCTATCCATGAGCAGTTAATGTTTTTCCAATTGTTCAAGTCTAGTTTTAGTTGTGTGGCGAGTGTTTTGTAGTTGTGTTCATATAGTTCCTGTGTTTGTCTTGGGAGATAGATTCCTAGGTATTTTATTTTGTCTAAGGTGATTTTGAATGGGATTTCTCTTTCTAGTTCTTGCTGCTGAGCTGTGTTGGAGATATATAGAAAAGCTGATGATTTATGTGGGTTTATTTTGTATCCTGCAACTTTGCTAAAGTTGTTGATTATTTCAATTAGCTTTTTGGTTGAATCTCTAGGATTCTTTAAGTAGACCATCATGTCATCCGCAAAGAGTGATAACTTGGTCTCCTCCTTGCCTATTCTGATGCCTTCAATTTCTTTATCTTCTCTAATTGCTACTGCTAGTGTTTCTAGTACAATGTCAAATAGTAGAGGTGATAATGGGCATCCTTGTTTCACTCCTGATCTTATTGGGAATGCATCTAGTTTATCCCCATTGCAGATGATATTAGCTGTTGGTTTTAGATATATACTGTTTATTATTTTTAGGAATGACCCTTCTATTCCTATGCTTTCTAGTGTTTTTAATAGGAATGGGTGTTGTATTTTATCAAAGGCTTTTTCTGCATCTATTGAGATAATCATGTGGTTCTTGCTAGTTTGCTTGTTGATGTGGTCAATTATGTGGATGGTTTTCCTAATGTTGAACCAGCCCTGCATCCCTGGTATGAATCCTACTTGATCATGGTGAATGATCCTTATGATCACTTGCTGGAGTCTTTTTGCTAGTATCCTATTTAAAATTTTTGCATCTATATTCATTAGGGAGATTGGTCTATAGTTTTCTTTCTCTGTTTTTGACCTGCCTGGTTTTGGAATCAGTACCATGTTTGTGTCGTAAAAGGAGTTTGGTAGAACTCCCTCTTTGCTTATTATGTCAAATAGTTTGTATAGTATTGGGGTTAACTGTTCTCTGAATGTTTGATAGAATTCACAGGTGAATCCATCAGGCCCTGGGGATTTTTTCTTAGGAAGTTCTTTGATGGCTTGATGGATTTCAATTTCTGATATGGGATTATTTAAGAATTCTATTTCCTCTTCTGTTAGTCTAGGCAGTTTGTATTTTTGTATATATTCATCCATTTCTCCTAAATTGGTGTATTTATTGCCATATAATTGGGCAAAGTAATTTCTAATGATTGCCTTAATTTCCTCCTCATTGGAGGTGCTGTCCCCCTTTTCATCTTTAATGCTGTGAATTTGCTTTTCTTCCTTCCTTTTTTTAATTAGATTGACCAGTACTTTGTCTATTTTGTTTGTTTTTTCAAAGTACCAGCTTCTTGTCTTATTTATTAAATCAATAGTTCTATCACTTTCAATTTTATTAATTTCTCCCTTAATTTTTAGGATTTCTAATTTGGTTTTCTGCTGGGGGTTTTTAATTTGATCGCTTTCGAGTTTTTTCAATTGCATTTCCAATTGATTGATCTCTGCTCTCCCTTGTTTGTTAATATGAGCTTTCAGGGATATGAATTTGCCTCTGATTACCGCTTTGGCTGCATCCCAAAAGGTTTGAAAGGATGTTTCGCCATTGTCATTTTCCTTGATGAAATTATTAATTGTTTCTATGATTTCTTCTTTAGCTAAACGGTTTTGGAGTATCATATTGTTTAATTTCCAATTGGTTTTAGATTTGGTTTTCCATGTACCATTACTAATCATTATTTTTATTGCCTTGTGATCTGAGAAGGCTGCATTCATTATTTCTGCTTTTTTGCATTTGTGTGCTATGTTTCTGTGACCTAATGTATGGTCAATTTTTGTGAATGTGCCATGTGGTGCTGAGAAGAAGGTGTATTCCTTTTTATCCCTATTTATTTTTCTCCATATGTCTATTAATTCTAATTTTTCTAAGATTTCATTCACTTCTTTTACCTCTTTCTTATTTATTTTTTGATTTGATTTATCTAAATTTGATAATGGTTGGTTTAAGTCTCCCACTAGTATGGTTTTATTGTCTATTTCTTCCTTCAATTCTCCTAGTTTCTCCATTAGAAATTTGGGTGCTATATTATTTGGTGCATACATGTTGATTAATGATATTTCCTCATTGTCTAGAGTCCCTTTTAACAAAATATAATTACCTTCCCTATCCCTTTTGATCAGGTCTATTTTTGCATTGGCTTTATCAGATATCATGATTACCACTCCTGCCTTCTTTCTATCAGTTGAGGCCCAGAAGGTCTTACTCCATCCTTTAATTCTGACCTTGTGGGTGTCAACCCGCCTCATGTGTGTTTCTTGAAGACAACATATGGTAGGGTTTTGGATTCTAATCCATTCAGCTATTCGTCTACGTTTTATGGGTGAGTTCATCCCATTCACGTTCAAAGTTATGATTGTCATTTGTGGACTCCCTGGCATTTTGATTGCCTTCCCTAATTCTAACCTTTTCTTCTTTGGCTCTACCTTTTAGTCCAGTGATTTACTTTGAATCAGTCCCCCTTGTCCCCTCCCTTGATGTTTCCCTTTTTAGTCCCTCCCTTTTTGTTCCCTCCCCCTCCCCCCTCTCTTTCCCTCCCTTTTTGTTCTCCCTCTCCCCCTCCCCCCCTTGCTTTTCCCTTCTCCTTACCCTTGTTGGGTAAGATAGAATTCAAGATCCCAATGGATCTGGATGTTTTTCCCTCTCAGAGTTGATTTCCCTGAGATTGAGGTTTAAGTAACCCCCCCCCCCTCTCTTCCTCTCCTTCTTATAGGAGTTTTCTTCCCCTCCCCTTCCCCTGTGAATCTTTGTGTGAGAACCATTATTCTATTTGGTCTTTCTTTACCCCCTATTTATACATTACATTTTCCCCATATATTAGTATACATAGGTTGATATAAATGTAGTCCTTATAGAAGAGAGTTTGAGTAAAAGAAGATAACATTTTTCCCCTTTCCTTAATATTTACCTTTTCAGGTATTCCTTGCTCTTTGATTTTCGGTATCAAACTTTCCACAGAGCTCTGGTCTTTTCTTTGCAAAAAGTTGGAAGTCTTCTATTTTGTTGAATGCCCATACTTTCCCTTGGAAGTATATAGTCAGTTTTGCTGGGTAGCTGATTCTTGGTTGGAGACCCAGCTCTCTTGCCTTTCTGAAGATCATGTTCCATGCCTTACGATCATTCAGCGTAGAACTTGCAAGGTCTTGTGTGACCCTGATTGGCATTCCTTTATATCTAAATTGTCTTTTTCTGGCTTCCTGTAGGATTTTTTCTTTTGTTTGATAGCTTTGGAATTTGGCAATTACATTCCTGGGAGTTGTCTTTTGGGGGTTTAGTGTAGAAGGTGTTCTGTGAGCTCTGTCAGTGGCTGTATTGCCCCCTTGTTCTAGAATCTCTGGGCAATTTTCTTTGATTATATCTTGTATCACCATGTCCAGTTTGGTGTTTATTTCTGGCTTTTCTGGGAGTCCAATTATTCTTAAATTTTCTCTTCTCCCCCTGTTTTCCAGATCTATCACCTTGTCGGTGAGATATTTTATGTTCTCTTCTAATTTCTTGGTGTTTTGGCTTTGCTTTATTAGTTCTTGCTTTAATGCCTGGTTTTCTTTTACAGTTTGGTCAAACCGGTTTTGTAGATGCGTGAATTTCTTTTGCATCATTTCCCACTTTTCCTCCCAGAGGGCTTCCATCTTTTTGGTCCTTTCTGATTCAAATTCTTCATGGGTTTGTGGAGAGTTTCTATTTCCTTTGGAAGATTTTGGAGAATTTTCTTGTATATCTTCTTCTATCTGCTCTGTATTTTGTATTTTGGCTCCATAGAATGTGTCCAGAGTCGCCCCTTTCTTCTTATTTTTCTTGGTATTTTGGGGCTTCTGTGCTTCTGTGGAGTTTGTCATCTCTGAACGTGGAGGATTGGCTTTTCTTGTCTTTGTCTGGTGATCAGAGGCTTTAGTCCTGGGCAGATGTTGGTTCTATGAGCGTTCCCTGGGTTAAACTGAATATGCCTCACTGGAACTGGAATGGAAGGGTCGGACCACGAGGCCACACTCTCCCCCTGGCTCGATTTCCGGAAGTTGCCTTCAGAATCCCTGGCCGTGAGGCTGTTTCCTCGGCCTGCGGGGGGATGGGCTGCCGCTTCCCCAAGCTCCGAGAGCACAGACTTTCACTGAGACTTGGATAGCAGGATCCAGCCCGTGAGGCTGTCTTGCCCGCCCTGAGGGTTGCTGTTGTTTTGACCAGCTCTCTGCAGCGGAGGCCCCAGGCAGTAACTTTCACCCGGACCGACCGGCTCTTTGACCGACTGGCTCTTTGCAGCGGAAGCCCCAGGCAGTAACTTTCACCCGGATTGGGACTTGGGTAGAAGACCCTGAGGGTTGTTGTTCCTCAGACCCTGCTCTCTGAGCCTGGCGCGGCTGCCGCTTCCGGGAGCCTTGGACTCTGCGCTCCTACCCCTGAGGTCCGAGGGATCTCGGGTTCTGGCTTTTAAGGGGAGCCGTACCTTTTGAACCGGGTCCAGGTCCAGGAGGAGGGTTCCCAGGGTCTGTGCTGTTGATCGTTTTGAATTTCGGCGCCTTAGGAGCTTCTAGTTTGAGATCGGTCGGGAAGGGTTTTCCGGAGATCTGAACTTCAGCTTTCTCTAAGCCGCCATCTTCTTTAGATCATTCTTGATCTTGGTTTTAGATAGATACTACTTCTCATTTTAAGAAATTCTCCACTGATTTCTATAAACTCTAGTACTTTTAATAGGAATAAATGTTCTATTTTTCAAAAACTTTTTTATGCATGTATTGAGATAATTACAATTTTGGTTGAGTATTGTTTCAATATTTCCAAATTGATGTTTAACTGGGGATTTTAAATTTGTTTTTTTTCCCTAATTTTTAACTGCTTGCCTAAATCATTGATAATCTCTTTTTCTATTTTATTGATGTGAGCATTTAGATATATAAATTTTTCCTTAAGTACTACTTTGGCTACATTCCATAAATATTTGAATGTTGTCTCATTGCTGTCATTCTTTTTAATGAAACTTATCTCTAGTATTTTTACTTTGGCTTATTCATTTTTTAGGATTAAATTCCATAGTTTCCAACTAGCTTTTATGCTTCCATAGTCTTTAATTAAATGTGATTTATTGCATTATGGCCTAAACAGCATGCATTTAATATTTCTGCTTTTCTGCATTTTTGTGAACATATATATATATATAGTAATTTTTTATGGAAATATCATGTCCAGCTGAGAAAAGATATGATCCTTCCTATTACCATTCAATTTTCTCCAGAGGAGAGGTATATAATTTTGAAATTTTCAAAATTTCTAATTCATTTTCATGAATTTATTCTTATTTATTTAATAGTTAGATTTACCTAGTTCTGAAAGGGTAAAGTTGTGGTTCCCCACTAGTATAGCTTTACTATCTATATCTTACAATAATTAATTTAATTTTTCCTTTGAGAGTTTGGATGCTATGATATTTAATGTGCATGTATATTATTGCTTCTTATCTATGGTACCTTTGGGAAAATATAGCTTCCCTTCTTATTTCTTTTAATTAGTTCTATTTTTGCTTTAGCTTTGTCTGGGATCACTATCCCTGCTTTCTTTTACTTCAGTTGAAGCATGAAAGATTTTTGTTCCAGTCCCTTATTTTTATTCTCTTTGTGTCTCTGTTTCAAGTGTGTTTCTTTTAAACAATCTATTGTTGGACTCTATTTTCTAATTCATTCTGCTCTCTTCTGTTTTATAGGTGATGTCATCTAATTCATATTCACAGTTATGATTACTATGTGTTTCCTTCCATCCTATTTATCCTTCTCTTAATCTCTTTTTACCTTGTCTCTCCTGAAAAAATTTGTTTTGCTTCTTAACAGTACCACTCTTAAACTGCCCTTTCTTCTACCAACATCCTCATTTTCTTATCCCTTTCCCCTCTTTTGACTCTTGGTTAAGATAGATTTCTACAGCCAACTGACTGTATATGTTATCCCTTCTTTGAACAAATTCTGATAATGAGATTTTAAGCATAGCCCAATAATCTTCCCTTTTTTCCCCCACTGTAAATGTTCTTCCTTTCACATGATAAAAAAATTTCTCCCTTCTTCTCCTTTTACCCTTCTTCCAGTGTATCCCTTTTTCTCAGCTTTTGATTTTTTTAGATCATTCTATCATAGTCAACTCAAACCTGTGCTCTCTATCAATGCATGCTACATCTAATTGTCCTAATGATGATTACATTTATAGAGTTATTGGTATTGTCTTCCTATGCAGTATTATGAAGAGTTTTACTTTATTTTATTATGTTCCTTATGAACTACCATTTGCATTTGGCTTTTTATGCATCTCTTGAGTGTTGTATTTGAATGTTACACTTTCTTTTTAGCTCTTATCATTTTTTTTTAAATATCCATTTTGATCCAGCAAAATTATCCTCATGTTTGCTGGGTAGTTTAAAATATTAAAATTAAAATTTTAATTTTAGCTACTTTGTCTTCTAGAATGTCATATTCCAAGTCTCTGCTCTTATAATGTAATAGCTGTTAAATCTTATGTGATCCTGATTGTGACTCCATGATATTTGATTTTCTTTTCTGGCTTCTTGCAGTATTTGACCCTTGTTCTGGGAGCTCTGAAATTTAATTATCATATTCCTAAAGAGTTTTCACTTTGGGAATTTATTTTAGAAATTATTAGGTAGACGTTTTTAATTTCTATTTTACCCTTAGAAGTCTACTACTCCCCTTTGTTGCAAGTGCTAGAAATTTTAGAATAATGGCTCAGTTTTCCTTGATAATTTCTTTGCAATATTATGTCTAAGCTGTTTTTTAGCATGGATTTCAGAGAGTCTAATTATTCTTAAATTATCTCTCTTCTATCTATTTTCCAGGACAGTTATTTTTCTGATGAAATATTTCTCATTTTTTTCATTATTTTAACTTTGATTGTTTCTTAATTTTTCATGGAATCATTAGCTTACACTTGTCTAATTCTAGTGTTTCAACACTTATTTTTTTCAATGAGCTTTTGTATCTCTTTTTTTTCCATTTAGCTGATTTTTACTTTTTAGAAAGTTCTTTTTGTTAGTGAATGTTTGAGTCTCTTTCAATATTTGACCAGTTCTACTGTTAACATATTATTTTGTTCAGAATTTTTGGCCTCTTTTATCCAGCTGTTGTCTCTCTTTTCATGATTTTCTCCATTTCTCTCATTTTTCCTGGTTTTACCTATACCTCCCTTATTTAAATTTTTAAAATTTCTTTATTTAAAATTTAAAATCCTTCCCTTGTCCATAGATCTGACAGGTAAATGATTCTGTGTTCCCCTACTTTACTTATAATATCACTCTTTATGTTTAAATCATATATCCATTTTGACCTTAACTTGGTATATGGTATGAAATATTGATCTGAACCCAATTTTTGTCATAATATTTTACAATTTTCCCAACACTTTTTTCAAGCAGTGAGTTCTTATCCCCAAAACTTGGATTCTTGGATTTGTCAAACTTTTTGAGATCATTTGCTCCTAATTTTTCCCATTGATCCACCCTTCTATTTCTTAGCCAGTACCAGATTGTTTTGATGACTCCAGCTTTATACTACAATTTAAGATCTGGTACTACTAGGCCACCATGCCTCTAACTTTGTTCAATAGTCCCTTTGATATTCTTGGCCTTTTTTTCTTCCAGATGAATTTTGTTATTATTTTTTCTAGTTCTTTGAAATAGTCTTTGGTAGTTTGATTGGTATTACACTGAATAAGTAAATTAATACTGTCATTTTTATTATTATCTTAGCCTACCCATGAGTAATTCATGTTTTTCCAGTAGTTTAGATCTAATTTCATTTGTGTCAAAAATGTTTTGTTATTGTGAAGATATAATTCCTATGGTTATCTTGGCAAATGGATACCCAAGTATTTTATATTGTCTTGAGTGGTTTTAAGTGGAGTTTTTCTTTATAACTCGTGCTGCTGGGTTTTTTGGCTATATATAGAAATGCTGATGATTTATGTGAATTTATTTTGCATCCTACAACTTTCATAAAGTTATTCATTATTTCAAGTGGTTTTTTAGTTATTTTCTAGAATTCTTTAAATGTACCATCATATCATCTGCAAAGAGTGATAGTTTAGTTTTCTCATTGTCTGCTTTAATTCCTAGCTAAAGCTAGCATTTCTAGTGCAATATTAAATTGACAATGGGCATTCTTGCTTCATTCTGGATCTTACTTGGAACTTATTGTCATTGCAGATGATATTTACTAATAGTTTTAAATAAATATTACTGATTATTTTAAAGAGAGGTCCTTAGGAATGGGTGTTGTATTTTGTAATAGGCTTTTTCTGAATCTATTAAGAAAATCATATGATCTCTGATGGCTTAATTATTGGTATCATCACTTATGCTGATAGTTTTCCTAATATTAAAACAGCCTTGCATTCCTGTTCTTGGTATAAATCCCCCAGGTTGAGGTCTCCCATTTGTATAGTTTTACTGTTTGTTTCCTCCTTAAGCTCCTTTAGTTTCTCCTTTAAAAATCTGGATGCTATACCAATTGGTGTATATATGTTAAATGCTGATATTACTTTATTATCTATACTACCTTTTATCAAGATTTAATTGCCTTTCTTATTTCTTTTAATCATACCTATTTTTGCTTTAACTTTATCTGAGATCACGATTGCTACTCCTGCTTTTATTTTTATCTCAGTTGAAGCTCAATATATTATACGTTAGCCCTTTACCTTTATTCTTTGTGTGTCTACCTGCCTCAAATGTATTGCTTGTAAACAAACTATGGTAGAATTCTGGTTTTTAGTCCACTCTGCTGTCTGTTCCCATTTTATGGGGGAGTTCATCCCATTTACATTCATATTTATGATTACCATCTGTGTATTCCCCTCCATCTTGTTTTCCTCTGTTAATACTGTCATTTTTCTTTTCACTCTGTCCTTTAATACCAGTGTTTTGCTTTTAATTACTCCCCCCTCACCATTCCACCTCCCTTATATTTATTTTTAAAA
This sequence comes from Monodelphis domestica, assembly GCF_027887165.1. Classification (NCBI taxonomy): domain Eukaryota; kingdom Metazoa; phylum Chordata; class Mammalia; order Didelphimorphia; family Didelphidae; genus Monodelphis; species Monodelphis domestica. Next base: position 395,670,039 of record NC_077229.1, on the reverse strand, counting down.
TAATTGAGGGAGAATATTGGGAGACTTCTGCTGAATTCTTGCTTGTTCATCTTGTGCCTCTTCTCCTTTTTGTATACAATAGAGGTACTATCCACCCACTTATGTAAGAGAGGTTATGAGATAATAGAATTGGAGTTGAAAGGGACTCAAGAAGTCTTCAAGTTCAGTTCCCTAATTCACAAATGAAGAAACAGAAACAAAGGTTTAAATCATACATCCAAAACAATTATTAAAAGACAGAAATGGGATTTGAACTGAAACTCTCTGACTCCAAATATAGCATTTACTCTTCTATAACACATTATAAATATTTGGGTATTTCATTAATTGATATGATTGATATGAGGTAATCAGTATGACAGATATGATAGTACAGAGTACAGTTGAATCCATAATGATGCTGGTACTGCCAAAGATAGTTCATATCATGTTTTCCATTTCTTATATATCTTCATTATTTTAGGTTTGGGAGTATGATTTGATTTGCCTTATATTCTTTCTTAGAATTATTATTTTGTGTACTGGTTCCTAGGTAGAGGAGCAGTCATGGCTATGCAATGGGGCCTAAGTGACTTGTTCAGGGTAACACAGCTAGAAGTGCCTGAGGCTAGATTTGAATCCAGGACTTCCCATCTCTAGGCCTGGCTCTCAGTCCACTGAGGCAGCTAGCTGCCCCCACTGTTTTGTAATAATGCAGGGTTTGTGGGTAGATCACTAATGTGGAATCTCCTCAGCAGCCATTTTTTTGCATATCTCTTTAAATACTTTGGTAAAATTAAGTACAAATACAAATACCTTTCATCTGTAGTGCTAAATTATTAACTGTAAAAGGCTAAAGAATTTTAACAGTTTTCCCTTGGAAAAGTAAAAATATCAAATTTTTCCAGATGCAGATGAGTGGCTAATTTCCTGGTTTTCTTGGTTACTGAGAGAGAACTCAGAATTCTGAACTCGTAACAAAATACCAAACAATGGCAACTTTCTGTTAGTTATTCCCAGCTAGAATAGAAAAGTATCAAGGTTTGCCTCTACTAACCATCTGACAACACATATGCTTTTAGTCTTATATACAATTTAACATAGCCTTTATCACTCCTAAATTCCCACAAGTCCTGATTTATACTTTGTACTCCACATGTAGCAGGCATTTGGCATAAGTCCCTTCATGCCAAGTACCACATCTTTCCTATTGTCTTTTGACAGCACCTGGTACAATGCCCTGAGTACTAAATACTCTTTGACCCAAATTCAAAACCTATACATTAGGACAAAGATTTGCCCATTTTTTCAGTTTTTTTTTAAAGAGAAAAAGGATTGGATGTCCCTTTCCCCTTCTCATAGGCAGCATCACAATAGGTGATGAAAATATTGCTGAGTTTGTTTTGAATTTATTCCTAGTTGGTCTTATTTATTATAATAATTCAGACAATTCCACTGACATACATTATTATAATATGAGAATGGCAATGCTTAATTTTGAATATTGTTTCTCTCATCTATCTAGTTTTACAATATCCTCTTAAAATGTTAGGTAATTGAGGCATGGAACTTAAATGCCTAGAATATAAAATACTTGAAGGCAATGATGCTGGGGGTCATTACAATAGTCATTATGAGAGCTAGAAGGTTTTTTGACTTGGGAGAGCCAGATGTGTGTGGTGCACAGTACACTGGGAATTTGAATTCTGATCAGAGCTTTGTTATTCACTATGTGACTTTGGCAAAGTCATTTCAACTTCTAGACCTTCGGTTACTCTTCTATTTAAAAAAAATGATTAAGACTGAATTATCTCTTTGGCCTCTTTTAGCTCAAAAATCTTTGATCACATCAACTTTGTTTCCTAGTACTTTTAATTGTTGACTATAGACTGCTTATGGCCAGGGACAATTTTGCATTCATTATCTATACATCTCTAGTGCCTTATTCATTAATAGTAAGTGCTTACTAAATATTACTTAACTTGAATTGAATTGATATGTCCAAGATCAGCCAACTTTTTGTGGCAGATCTGCTTTCAAACAAGAACTCTGACCAATGAAAGAAATTATACTCCAAATCTTTGCCTTCTAGATACTGTTGTACAGTCCTAGTCTATAAATTAGAATAGTAGAGATAGAATCCTAGAAGTTATCCAATCTCCCATTATAAAGGTGAGGAAACTGAAGGTCAGAGAGATTAAATAATAGGATAAGCCGCATGATTAGTTAGGGCTAAAACTTAGACCAAAATTCTAGACTTTTCTTTCCAATTCATTTGGCCTGGGGAAAATTCTCTGGTGTGGAGGTTAATGAAAAACAAAAGCATTTCAAAGGCATTATGACCAATGCCAATTTCTGAAAGAAACATTTCCCATCCTTGGCCCATGATTGGTGAGAAGCTTCTGTTGCTAATAGAAGCTAAATCTAGATTTTCTGCTTATTTGTCCATTCCCAGCTGAACTCCATTTAAAATGAATAAGAATTCTGCCTGGGAAAAGGATGCAGAATCAGGCCCCAAGGGTTTGTTTTGTCTCCAGATAATATATCCAATGAAAATCAAGTGGTTTTATATATGCCTGTGTCTAAAAATAAAACCTTCTCTCAGAGGCAGCTGCAAACATGAAGAAACATAATTAGATGAAAGGTTTTTTTCTCAATCTACTAGGTTGTTTTTTTTTCTTAGAAAAAAGAGTTGAATCTTTAAAACTTTCCCTATAGACAGCATTCTTTCCTATAGTACCCAGTCCCATAAAAAGGAACTAAAGAACCTCTTCAATATTCTAAATAGTTATTAAAGTTATTAGAACAGCACATTTGATTCCTGATTATATGTCAAGAGTAACATTCATTCAATATTTACAGTATAGTCATGCTTAAAGTGTATAACCTAAAAAACATGAACTATCAATTTCTATTGCTCTGGACTCAATTTAGTGAGTTAAGGGATTAGGAATGAGATTTAAGGAGAAGCCAAAGGGTACATTTGTTTATGATAAATATTTTAAGTATCTGTCATAAAATGTGGCCAGCTCTGTCATGTACTTTAGATAAGCAATTTCAATTTAAAAAAAATCCCCCACATACAGTTTTCATACATTTTACAGAAAACTAAAACCATTTTTCTCATACCATTTGTATTAAGTTTCCAAAGGTAATACAGTGTAATACATTTTAATTCAAATGTTGGGGTACAATCCTATGAATAATTAAATTAGCCAAATTTTATCCTAAGTTTTTGTTATTAATTATTTGTTACTTTTAGGGAAAAGGGTATAATTTGCCACATACCATATATAAGCCTGACTTCTTTCCATGATATAATATTTCCTTTATGATATTTTGATTATAGTTTTTGTTTCTGAAGAAAGATCATGCTCCTAGTTGTCAAACTTCAATAGTGACATCATCATTAACAATGGAATGAACTGAAAATTAATCAAACTGAATTCAGAGTTTGATCAAGCAATAGTAGATAATAAGAGTAAACTCCAAAAAGCATCCCACAATAAAATTCCAAGTGGTCCAACAGAAGAGCATCTGTCATCTAGACCAGAAGACTAAGAAACATTATTTCCATGTTTCAAAGATGATGACAGTAGGGAGATTATCATTGTGGATCCTGAATAACTGAGTCTATCACATAATTACCCTAGGTAGACTTTCACTGGGGGCCTCAAATGGATGTGATTTAGTCATATCATCTCATTTATCAGGTCATTATTCAGAATTTTGTAACTTTTAAATTATATCCACACATATGTATTTGAACCCTAAGACAACTTTTGTGACATGGGAAAGGCAGGTATTCTCATTTTAAAGAGGAGGAGGCAACTGAGAGATTTGACATTAAGGCCTTTCCAAGTTAGGTGACAAATTTAACATTTGGATTTAAAAGAAATAAACTTGTTCAAGGTTAGGTTACTGGCAAAATTAGAACTAAATGATATTTTTCTTATCTCATAGACAATATTAATTTTATTTTAATTAATTGTTTTACCTTGAAGATAGAGGTATTACATCACATTTTAGGGCTCTTAGAGAAGGCCTTTTAACATATTTTTACCTAATTTATTTTTATTTAAGCAATGTAATTCTATGTAACATATCATTGATATTTTCTCAGTGTTCCAGGAACTTTAATATAATCAGTGAATATAGTTTAAGTAATTTCAAGTCTTCTCTAATAATTTTTTCATTTGGGCTAAATCCCTGAAATGAGATACACATTTTTAGACATGGCCAATGTGGGAATTTGTCTTACTTCACTAGGCATGTTTTTTTTAATAAGTGCTTTCTTTTTCTTTTTTCTTTTCCCTCTAGTGGTTGAGAGAAGGGAAAGAGAGAAAAAAATAATGCTTATTAATTTAACAAAATCTAATTGAGTTAAAATAACATTACAGATTTGCTTTCAACCATAAAACAAACCTGTAGAAGATTAAAAATTCTGTTAAATGATAAGGGAATTGCAATTAGGAGGAAGTATTTGTATGATCAACAGAGGCAGAAACAGCAGCAATTTTATCATCAGATTACTGCAGTATATGTGAAAAGAAAAGGAAATAGATGAGGGTTTAAGGTAATAGATCATAAGCTTAGCAAAGAGGCAGGAAATGGGAGAATTCAGTTATCCAGAAGTCTGTCAGAGATCCCTCTTTGCCAAAGTAGAGCAACTGATAGTTTATTGACTTGCTTTAATGATAATTTCATCCTTTAGAAGGTTGAAGAAGACATATGAGGAATGGTCTTGAAATTCATCCTTAACTAAAAAAAAAAAACAAAAAAAATCTTCTGGTGGATAAAGAGATGATTGGAGACTTGGAGGTGAATGACCACTCCATCTCAGATTCATTAATGTAAAGGAGATGAATGTCTCACATATATACTACTTTTTTTTGAGAATGGACTTCAAAGGCCTCAGAGTCAGGGATCCCATGACTTTAAATTCTGAAGGGAAAATCAGTCTAGGAGGGCTAGTCTCAAAAGTAAAAAGTTGGTCACACAAAGAAATAATGATGATGTGTTAAAAAAAAAGGAAGAAGTAACTAGAGCAGATCGAGGTTTGTGTGTGTATGTGTGTGTGTGTGTGTGTGTGTGTGAGAGAGAGAGAGAGAGAGAGAGAGAGAGAGAGAGAGAGAGAGAGAGAGAGAGAGAGATTGTTTTTAATTAACACATATAGACTGAAAAGTAGTCTCGTTTGGCTTAGGTCTGAACCCATGCCATGCTCAGTACCAAGATAACTCAAAATATGAATAGATCACAGAAAATTAAGTAGACAATTGTGTTTGGGATTTTTAAAAATATTGAACAAATAAAACCAATTCAACTAAAATTAAAAGGAATATTGTTGGCTGGAGAAAAATAATACACTTGTAGCAAGTTTCTCACATAAAGATACAATTTTTCAAGTCACATGTAGAACTAATTAGAATTAAAATTCATGAGAGTAACTGACATTTACAAACTGGTAATTTTTAAAAGAATATTACTACCTACCTAACTCTTGAAAGAAATATGAAGGACTTGGAGAGCAGATTGTTTCCATGGTTCAGAGTACATATTTTTTAAAACAATGCACCAGGACATTTATTTTGCCTGACTGTACATATTGGTTGCAATGTTTTCTTTGTTTTTTTACTTAAGGGGTTAGAAGAGGGAGGAAATAAAAATTAATATTTGATTATTAAAAATGAATTTTTTAAAAACTCATCACAGAGAAAAATAAAAGCAAATTGAGGAAAGAGGAGATTCCCATCTACAAATCTATAATTCTGGGAAATTAAAAATTTTACTTTTGTAGTGCATACCCTTTGATCCAGTAGTACCACTACTAGGTTGGTATCCCAAAGAGATATTAAGGGAAAATACTTATACAAAATATTCATAGCCACACTCTTTGTGGTGGCAAAAAAAATGGGAAAAAAGGGGGGTGTCCCTTGACTGGGAAATGACTGAACAAATTGCAGTATCTGCAGTATCTTATGGTGACACAACACTATTGTGCAGTAAGGAATGATGATCTGGAGGATTTCTATATGAACTGTGAGAACCTCAGTGGACTGATGCAAAGTGAAATGAACAGAACCAGGAGAATATTATATACAGAAACTAAAACCTTGTGGAACAATCCAATGTAATGGATTTTGCTACTAGTAGCAATGCAGCAAGCTAGGACACTCCTGAAGTACTTATGTGAAAGAATGCTAACCATATTGAGAGAAAGAACTGCAGAAGTAGAAATGCAAAAGAAGAACATATGAAATCACTTATTACATGTACATATGGGTATGTGATTTGGGGTTTAGGCTTTAACAATTCTATCGCAAAAATTAATAATATGGAAATAGGTATCAAGTGATAATGTTTGAAAAACCCAGTGGAATTGCTTGTCGGCTCTGGGAGGGGGGAAAGAAGAAGAGAGGGAAAGAAAATGAATCATGTGAACATGGAAAAATATTTTAAAATAAAAATTTTAAAAATTACTTTTGGATTAAAGAAATAAACTTCACAAATGCAAAATAAAGTGGCTCTTTCTGATAACAAGAATAAAGATATTGTCTCATTTCGGCTGTATTACATAAAACTTAGCTTCTAGGACTTGAAACATTATTATCCTCTTGTTCTTTGGCCTTTTAAGGACATATCTAGAATATTACAATTTAATTTTGGTGGCATAATTTTGGAAGGTTTACATGTGATAAACTGAAGAGTGTTATCAGGTTAGTGAGGAGCTTCAAAATTGTGTCAGGTGGATATTAGCTCAAGTAACTGATAATGTTTAGTTTGGTAAAGATAAGACTTATGGGGCACTAGACAGATATCTAATATTTAAAGGAATAGAATGATGGGAAAAGGATTAGCTTTATTCTATTTTTTTCACTGAATGTAGAGCTTAATTGAATTGAAAATATACAAAATGAGTTTACACTTGCATTATACAACATGTCTAATAATTAGGTCTATAGAAAAGTAAAATGGGCTATCTAGTTAGGTAGCGTGTTCCCCTTCATTGGAGATTTTCAAAGAAAACCTGGCGACCATGTATTGGGGCAGAATACTTTGTTCAGGTTTGGATAGGAAAAGATAATCTGTGAACTTCTTTCAAACAAGAAGATCTTATCATGTATTTCCTTACTATTGAATTTATCAAATTGCTACATTATTTATGGTGATATTGTGTGGCAAATTTAAAATCCTTTTACATGAAATGCTGGAATAGGGTGAGATATATTGAATAATTTGATTTTCTTGGCAATAGAATCCTACAAGGAATACTCTACATTTTCAGGTTTTTTTATAGGTTGTGCCAAGATGTTAGGTCAACATTTACCATTAATCTACTTTTTCTAGGTACACTTAGGTTCCCGAGATGATTTTTGAATTAAAAATACAGGCCAAATGAAAGGTTATGTAATTTTTGAGGTTATCATTTTCATTTCATTTTTAACATTTTCATTTTAATTTTTTAAAAATTGTAAACTTAGCAGACATAAACAACCCTAAACATGTTCATTCATATATGTATATATATATGTGTGTGTAATATCATGCTTCCAAGTGACCCTTTATAATTTGTTATTAGAGGTCAGTTTGTGTGTGTCAGTACAGGGATATATTCTACAAGTTTTCTTCAGTTTCCTATAGAGTCATTATACTTATTTGGTAAACAATTTGGTGAGGGAAATAAATGTTTAATAGGTATTTGCATGCTTCCTTAAATTGGAATTCAATAGGGGACTTGAATAAAATAATTATGTATTTCACACCAAGTATAAAAAAATATTGAATTTTTTTTCAAGGATAGATAATACAGACTAGATGTGTTTCTTTTAAGAATCCCTAAGAGGGCTATATTCAAGGGTACAGATATGCCTCTCGGCACCAAAGAATTGCAAAATCCCAGAATTGGAAGGTAAATCAGAAGTCCATCAAGTAAAAACAGTACCTGAGCAGGTATCCCTTTTACAAATAAATGTAAGGGGATAAAGTATAAAGGGCACTGGGTCAAAGGACCTGCGTTTTAAATCTTACTAAATACTTCTATTAATATCCTGTTAAATCCTTTAAATACTCTGAGTGACCTTGCTCAGGTCACTTCACCTCTATGAACCCTGATATCTTTAGTTATAAAGGACCTAGATTAGAAAATGTCTAGTTTCTTCCAACTCTAAATATGTCATCTTTGTCTAGTCATCATCCTGTCTTTATTTGAAGACTTCTGGTGAAGTCTAAACTCTTACCTCCTAAAGTCATTACTTCTACTTTTTTGAGTGACTCATCAGTAGGACATGTTTTCTTACATTAAGCCCAAATCCTTTACACTGTGAAGATTGGATTTGGCTATCTCATGATTGTAACAATGAAGGTACCTAGTTCTTCCTTGATAGTGAAAATAAAATTGTAATCCCATGTCTATTTTTAGATTTTAATCCCCAATGTGTGAACTCAGTATTTAAAGTAGATCTACCCATTTAACTACAAAAAGGTGTTAATTAACTACAAAAAGGTGTTAACTAACCAAAAAGTTGTAAACTAACTACAAAAAGTGTGACACCCATTTCATACATTGAGTGGGCAGTCCTGGAGAGGAGCCTCTGCTGTGATTGGCAGATGTAAAATTTAGGGGAGGTGACACTAGAGAAAAAGGTCTTCAAATAGAGGAAACAGAGGCACATGGAGATATATTGAATGATTAGTCACTAGGAGCTGGACTAGAGATTAGTGACTTGGGCTTGAAGTGAAGAAGAGTCACTCAGAGAAGAGACTGTAAAACAGACACTTGAGGAGAAACTGGAAGACAGACACTCAGATTTGGAGTGAAGACACTTGGCTGTGGAACTGGACCCCTGGAGGAGTTCATGCAGGAGACCTCAGACTGCTTTTCAGACTGCTTTCCTTTTAGAAGGTCATTGTGGTAAGTGAAAGGCTGACTCAGTTTCCTTGCCTTTCTGGAGGTATGAACCTCTGGGAAAGGCCCATCATCTTGAGGCTCCTTTCCCCTGGCTGGGGCTTAGAATTTCTACCTGACTTTGAGGAAAACAGAGCTCTCGCTCCCTCTCTCTCTCCCCTTTTCTCTCTTCCTTAATATCTCCCCTCTATTGTAAATCAACTATCATAAATTCCATTTACTTGAGTAAATTCATTTTGGGATTTAGAAATCAAATCCCTGGCAACCCCAATTTTAATATTAAGTCCAACCATAAAAAATTTAACAACACCATAACCTTGACTCATTTACTTCTAGTTCCTCCCCTCTGGTAGCAAGCAATGTAAATGTAACCCCTTTTGCCATGTGACAACTTATGGTTAACTTATGGTCAACTATTCATGTCCTCCTTTATAATTTTTTATTCAAGCATAACATTCTTAGTTCATTCAAATGATTGTCATGAGGCATGATACTCAGTTTCATCAGTATCCATGCCTTTTCCCACAGCTTGATATTTTCTGTAAAGAGGAGAACACAGACTTGCCAATGAATTCTGAACAGCCCAGACTATAACAGAACTAATTTCCTTCCTTGATCGGAATAGTACACTCTTCTGAATTCAGACTAGGATCAAATTAATCTTTGCTGCCATGTCACAATGATGGCAAACCAGAATCATGGTCCCATACATAGCCTTGTCATCAATTATCTTTAACTTAAAAGTATATAGCAGCATCTATCTCATCATATACTTTGGAAGTAAATTTTTTGAACCCAACAGTAAGGTTTTACAGTTATCCCTATTAAATTTAACTTCTTTAGATTTGCTGGAACATTCTCATTTGTTGAGATATTTTTTGCATCCTGAATGTGATATAGTGTATTAACCACTCCAGCATCATTCTGTCCTCAAATTTGGTAAGAATTATATTTATACATATATATATATATACATACATATGTATATATATATAGTAGTCTCTTGGTAACCGAGTATGATGATACACATACACATATGTGCATATTAAAGTATATATGCATTTGTGTGTATATATATTAGATATACATATATAGGTGTGTTTATATGTATAAAAATACTTTCATTTAAGTCATGGGTAAAAATTTCTTAAAGCAACAGCAACAATTATTAAAGATTTTCAAGATTTCTCTGCTAAATATTTTTCTTCTATATGCATGTCAGACCATTCATGATTGTTCTTTAGATACAGGAATGTACCCAGTTCCATAATCTACTCAATGGTACTTTAATATAACCCATATCTCCTATCACTGTCCAAAAAGACACTATAAATATTACTTCTTTTTATACTTTACAAAAATCTAAGAATATTATATTTATAACATTCCTAAAATATACCAAGTCTAGTCAAGCTATGAGACAAGGATGTCATCTTAATCTGGCAGGACTTTTTAATGCTGTCTTTGAGTTATCTTTACTTTTCATTCTCACAAACTATCTACAAAATAGTATTTTCTGTAGTTTTCAAGGGATTTCTTTGAAAGTTACTAGTCTTTAGTTTTCACTCTCATTTTCTGAACATTGTGATTATACTTGAGTTTCTCAAGTCCTATAGCACCTATATTCTTCATAATTTTTGAAAAGCTCCTGAACTTAACAGTCACATTTGGCTTAAAAATAATTATTTACTATAGAAAATGATTCATATGGGTGAATTTAATAAAGGTAGACACATTCTATTCCAAACTACTAAGTTAGGATGAATTTCAACTCTGTAATTTTTTTTAAAATTTAAATTTGTTTGTTACATTAAAATACCCAACTAACTCCCTCTCTCCCTTCTCCCCATTAGAAAGTCATCATATGATAAAAAAGATATTTATGTATATATAAAACTACATCTTACTTATTTTTTATGGGCTTCCCCTTATAGAATTTTAGCCTCTAGGCTTATACCTATAATTTCTCTAAATTTTTCTAGAACTTTTCCTCAAGTTTTTAATGTATGAAGAAATCTATGTCTAGCTTTCTTTTCTTTCTCTCTCTCATGAATTCTAAGAGAGTGGAGGAGTCAATTTCTCACTTTTTTCTACTTCAGCACCATCATTTTTTGACAGAATTAGTCACAATATATCTATTATTCCTATCATTTCCCCCCACTTTTTGAAGAATAGAAATGTTATTAATTTTCTTGTTTTATAGACTTTGTGTTGAGAAAATACTGAAGTAAGAGTAGTAGAATTTTTAACCATTAAATAAGTCCTTTCCTTAAGACTTTGTCATTTGATAGTTTCCTTTGTAAATGTGTTTTTTGGTGTAACCTATGATGAGAACTGAGCATGAATGTGTTATCACATTATCTTTTATCATTCAGGAGAGAACTGAGCCTTAAGTGACCTGAGACAAAGAGCAGAATAGTTTTATTTAAGGACAGTATGTCCCAAGCATGGAGCCTCACCTGAGGAGAGCAGGTAGTCAATTTTCAAGGGTAGAATAAGGGCTTTGTGGTAGAAATTCTGATATGAGAGGAACAAAGAAGGGGGTATGCCCAAACCAAATTTTGAACAGTATCATTTTCATAGAATTGTGTGATTATATTTAGCTATTGCCCAGGAAGAATCATACTTTTGACAAACTCAGTTCAATTAAAACAAAATTATTAAATAGTATGTGAAAATATACACACACATATACACACAGTCTTTGCCCTTAAGAAGTTTCCATTCTATATATACATACAAAATACACAAAAAGACTGGTATAGTAAGGGTTATATCAACAACTGGAGCAATCAGGAAAGGTTTCATAAGAGACGTGGAAATAGATCTATTTAACAAGAAAGATTTTCAAAAGGAAAAGGAGAAAACTTTTGCAATGGCAAAGAGATATAATGCATTATAGAAGGAATAATGAACAAAAGTTGTCTGGAATGTAAAGTGAGCTGCAACATCATGAAATCAGCCTGGAAATGTATCTTGGAGCCCTACTGTGAAGGATTTTAATTACCAAGCAGAAGAGGTTAAATTTTATACTAAAAGCGAGAGGGAGCCACTAATACTTCTCTAGAAGTAAAATGACATGTTGACAGCTATATTTTATGAATATCATTCTTGTAGGTATCTGAGAGAATGAAAAATGGAAAGGCTGAATGCAAGGAAATTAATTATAATTCTGACATAGCCATATAGGCAAGAGGTGAAGGTGGCCTGAAGTAGATAGTAATTTAGTAGCCATGTGAATAGAGGGAAGGAGATGAATGCAAGGGATGTTATCAAGGAAGAATCAATAGATTGAGCAACTAATAAGTTATTGAAGAAGGAGAAGGACAATCATAAAGTCTAAGGTTGTGAATAACAATATAGTGATTATGCTTTGACAGAATAAGTCACGGTATAGCTAATATACCTTTGGAAGAATAGAAATATGATTTTCTTGATTCATGGATTGTCTGTTGGGAAAATATCAGTTAGAGTAACACAAATTTTGATCATTAAATAAGTTCTTTCCTTAAGACTTCAATGTATACACATATTTGCTATCACATTACTTTCACTTACATTGGTTTGCAACTTTGGAATCATTCATCCTTGACTCTTCTCTCTCCCTCAACCTCAATAACTCATAAAATGATCAGGGGAAAGGAATGAGTAACGTTTGCCTCAAGATGTGTTGATGCACTTGAACTACATTCTCTATAGACATGTATAGTTGATACCATCAACAGAAATATAGAAGGTTGAAAGAGAGGTGAGTTTTCAAGAAAAGTCCCATTTTCTCGGTGTTGAGTTTGAGATGACTGTGTTGCATCTTGGTGGAGATATCAAGTGGTCAACTGGGAATGTAGAACTGGAGCTAAGAAGAGAGATGTAAGCTGCACCTTGGAGTCATCTGACAAGTGATAATAATTGAATCCATTGAAAAGAGATCATTTATCATTGAAGTGTAAAGAGAGAAGAAAAATGTATCCTGTATAGTCACAGAGTAAATCTACTTATAGCAACAAGAAACTGATGATATAGGAAAGGAAATTGAGGAGTAGATAGACAAGTGGAAAAGGAACCGAAAGAGAACAATATAATGAAAATCTAGAGAGGAAAGAGTATTCAGGAAGAGAAAGTGGTCAACAGAGTCAAATGTTGCAAAAAAATCTAGGAGAATAACTGAAACAAAATAAAAATAAGATATTTACTTAAATTAATTGACAATGGCTTCCTGAATCATGTTCTAAATCATATTTTGTAATGAAAATAAGACTTGTCTCAGTTTTTTATTCAGAGTCAAGAGGCTAGGCTTCCTACTTGGCTTATATAAACTCTGAGAACTTACTTGATATATACTTACTTTTCAGAAATGTGTGAGCAAATTAATATGTTTATAAACTGCTGAATTTTAAATAATGAATTCTACAATGATTTATTAATTGTGTATCTGCTCGTCCCTTAGACAGCAGGGAAACTACTTTAATACTTTAATACTCACTGCAGTCAAGGATCTCTTACCTTGTTGGGGTGACAGAAATACATGTACAGAGGTAAGAAAATAAAGATAGATGCCATATTAATTTTAAAAAAATCATGAAAGGCACTAACACCTATAGGAAGCAGTAAGGCCTCTTGGAGGTGGCAATGAAAGCTAAGACTTCTGGGAATGGTATTGAGAGGATTAGGGGAATGGCTTCAGGTAAAGAACAATAAGTAGGCTAGTTTGTTTTGAATGTAGTAGGCATAATGAGAAGTGATGTGTAATCCATCTGGAAAGATAGACTGGAGACAGATGGTGTAGCATTTTAAATGCTAAGCAAGAGAAGCTTGCATTTTATCCTAGAGGGAATAAGAGGCCATCTTGAGTAAGGAAGTGATGGGGAAATGCATGCTTTAGGGATATAGGTTTAGTAGCTAAGTGGAGTCGAGTCTAGATGCAAGGAGACCAAATAAAATACTATTGCAATAGTTTAGGTGAAGGGGGATTAGGGCCTTAAAAGGGGAGTTGTTTGAAGAGAAAGAATGGGATGTATTTGAAAGATGTTATAAGCAGAAAGTTGATAAGACTTGACAACTGATCAGATAAAAGGATGGTAGCAAGTAGGAATGACTCCTGGCTTGTGAACCCAGGTGATGGGAAAATTCTGGGTAACATTTGACAAGTACATCTACACACAATGTACAAATGTAAACATCTGACATACAAGAAAAGAATACAAATACATAATGATGATGTACTCCATCTTGCCTACAGCCACGTATATTGAGCTTCCACTGGTGGTAGGAAAGATTGTGCCCATTTGAGCCCTATTAAATTTTGGACCCAAAAAAAACCCTAATGTGACAAAACAGGAGATTTCTTCAAGATATTGATATAAATAAGGTTTAAAATTAAACCTGAAACAGGATAATTTACACAGAGAGGACATGTACACATATGTAAATATTTATTCCGGATGATTTCTCTGAACATAAGGCTTTTGATTTTGCTTTTTAATTTGTTGAATCAAAAATTTATCATGAGTAGGAATGTTTTGTACTCCTCAATACAGATCCTATTCTCTTTAACTTAAGAAAAAGATCACTCTTTTTGAATCTATAAGTATAAGAAGACCTTTTTTTTTTTAATTAACAGACTGGGTGAAACTACTGTAACTTTTTTGTATAATCTTCATGTACATAATAACATTTTAATAATCACATTCCTTATCCTAGCTGATAAAGCAATAACCTTACCACAATCAGATCTACTATTTGTATTAACAACAAATATTTTCTGTGTGTGAGGCAAAAGAAAAATTGTCCATATTAAGAAGAAAAATTTAAACACAGAGAATCCTAATAATCCCCCTTTTTTTTCAGTTCTAGATGATGTGAGCAAGGTTTCGTTACTAGACAAGGTAAATGAAAATTTATTCTAGAAATGAAATTATTCAGTAAATGAAAACATGAATGTGACATTTAGGTAGTAAGCATGAAAAACCTTTCCAAAATGTACAAGCTCCCATTAACCATCATTTAAATGTTGTCAATCAAAGCTGTTTGCATCTGGTACTGATACCATGTGAAATTTATTTATTGAAACTTTCAGTCACACTTGGAAAGTTTTGCAGATGGTGTCTCTTCCATTTAATTTTTTTCCATTCCCCCCTCTGTAACTCCAACTCTCAGTCCCTCTATCCCCCAATTCGATTCTTTTTTTTTAAATAGATCTAATCAGTGGCATGTTAAACAAGAGGGGATCTTTTATGTATTCTATGTTAGGACAAGCAAAGCACTGCTGTAGATCACTAGAATAAACAACTCAGACTGATTCAATTACAATGCCTGGGCCAGGCTTTTATCTGTTGGTGACATCATTTCAATCAAAATGTAAAATAATACAATCCCATAGATGCGAGAGGGAGAGATAGGACACAGACTGCTGCACTTAGTCATTTAATAAAAAAAAAAAGTGGGGGGAAGGCTCCCTCTGACAGGCTGCTAGAGCTTCCATTCCAAAACTCTATTACCTTCTATAATAGTATTCAAAAGAATTGAATGCAGGAAATTGTCTATTACTTTTTATTAGTAGAAGCTGTTATGCAGGATACAGCCTACTGCACTGTTTTTTTTTTCTTTGTTCCTTTAATTAACAAAAGCATGAAATCCCCCTATTGGCAGGGTTTCTCTATGTAGTTTCTATTGCCTTCTTTCCTTCCCAGTCATTCCTACCAAAATAGGAAAAGAAATTTTATGTTTCCTTTGAAAAAAATTTAATGGTGATTTTTAAAAGCACCACACCTTAATAGAAAACAATAAAAAATAGTTCAAGGGGAGCCAGCCAAACTGTAAGTTGTGACAATAGAGGCACTTACACTTCTGCAGGTGTAAGACTTTTAACAGAAGTTTCTTTGAGTTTCCAGACTGAGGCAGCATGGTATAGGGTAAGGAGAGAAGGGTATGTAAGCAGGAAGACCTCTGTTCAAATCTTGCTGCTGCCATTCACCAGCTATGTGACTGAGTAAATAACCCTTTAGTATCTTAATCCATTCTCTAAAATTTTAAGTTGCAAAAAAGATTATGACCTACATTGGAAAAAGAAGGTTCCTTACTTGCACGTTTCTTATGCAGAAGAAGTAAAGAGGGAAAAGAGAACTACATCCAGGAAAGATACAGAGTATACCTACTTAGAACAAAAAGACTATAATGATCTATCAAAGGAGACTGAAAAAGGAGCAGACAGGTAGGAAAATAACTAAGAGAACAATTTAACAAAAGTTCAGAGTGAAAAGAGTAGCCAGGAAGAAAAGAAAGAAGTCAACAAAGTAAAATGGTGCAAAGAAAACCAGAGGAATGATGACAATCACAGCTGAAATGAAAGCTGTTTGCCTAAAGTAATTGACAATGGTTTTGTGAATCCTGATTTCTTAAATCATCTTTTCTAATGGAAATAGGACTTTTTGCTCCAGTTTTATGTTGAATCAAGAGCATAGGCCCCTTCCTTGGCTTGTATAAACTTGGTTTATATAAATTTTGGTCCCTAAGCCTGTATTTTAATAGAATGTAAAGTCCTTAAGGACTGGGATGCTTTCCTTTTTGTTTTTGTCTCTCAGACTCATACTGTTTAGCAACCATCCATTTGTAATCAATTTATATTAGTTTACAAAATTTTTATATCCAAAATTCTTGCCTCTTACAGTCTCTTAGGTATAGAAACAAATAACCAAATCCAACTTCTCCTAAACTTCTTCTATGCCGTGTTCTCCTTCCATTCTGGGCTTTTTTCTTCATGGGTCAATCTCCATCCTAGCCAACCTAATGATTAAAGAGTTATCTCTCATTCATTCATTCAATAGTTATTGAAACTTGAAAGGTAAAATATTCACACTTAAAAGAATCTGTGCTCTCTGGAACAATCTAGTAGGCAAAATAAAGCCAAACTGTGAAATTTTAAATAACACCAAAAGAAGTAAATAACAATGTCACAAAATCAATATGTAATTACATTCCAAATGAATGGAGTGGAAAATAAATACCTGAAATTCATAGGAAAAAAAGAAGACAATGTGTGGGAATGGTCAATCAGTTTCATAGAAGATAGGCAAATAGAATTTGGCCTTGATTAATGAATGGGTAGGAACTGGATAAGTAGACAGCAATGGGGAGGTTTTTGAACTAGACTGTTCCTAAGGTTCTTTTTACCTCTGACATTCTTGGATTCTAATAAACCAGTGCTTTAGAAATAGTATCTATGGTTCTTGGCCACTGAGAAGTATCAAATTGACTTCAGTAAATCACATTGAAGTAATTTTTCACTTTCCTCTGAATCAGTGGCATTTGAATAGAAACGGTCAAGTCTAAGAGTTCCAGTTTACCATTGATAAGAACTTTAAGGATGTTTAATTGCTTACATACCTAACTCAGGAGTTGGGGTACATCCTAGAGATCTTGAGCTAAAACTAAACATGTACATCTTTGCTCTCTTCTATAGGTCTTGTCAGCTGTACCACCCCCAACACACACACACATATATACACACACACACACCCTTCCTGCAAATGCCCCCTTCCCTTTTTCTCACCCAGATTGGACAATTAGCCACTGACTTCAAATCTACTAGAGGGAAAGCAGAATCCTCAATCCAACATCTGGATCTTGATACTACCCTTGTTTTATTCTTTGGTTTACTTCCCTCCCCAGTGATGGTGTACTAGTCCCCATACAGGTTTCCAGTTGACTATTTAAATACCCAGATACATTCTAACTATTCTTTTACCTTGCATGTCATGGATGTTATCCCAAATTTAAGTACGAGCTTCCTGAGAGGAAGGGTATTTCCTACTTAACTGACCAATATCTGGCACATAATAAATGCTTTTACATTTCTCCATTTAGTCATAGCCATCAATATTATAGAAACTATTTTTAAAATGATATAATTTTGGAGAATTCTAAGAACAAAATAATTAATAGTATTGATAGTCTTGGGTTTGAATCTTTTTGTTGTATTCTTTATTTTAAAGACTATCTTACATATTGAAGAACCTGATAGACTCAGTCATCCAAAGCAGTTGTGAAATTCTAGATATATAATACCAAAGAAAGCCTTCTCAGAATAGAATTTAAGCCTGAATTTAATGTTTTGAATATCTGTTATTGTAGCTATGATTAATGAGATCATCACAAATATCCACTTTTTCTTATACTGTCTAGGCACAGTCACCTAGCATTTATTAGTTTTCTTAAACATTTCAGTTGTCTCTTCCTCTCTCTGTTCTTTTCTACAGACATTTACTTACATATTTGTATGTATGTATACAGTACATATATTTCTACCTTATCCCCATAATATATTACCTATATATGCATTATAAATGTATAGATATGATATATATTTTATAATATATGTGTATATTATATATGTGTTTATCTATAGATAGATGATAGATATGTGATAGATAAATAGACAGATTGGTAGATAGATCAATGGATGAATGGATGGATAGATAGATAACTTAAGCTCTTCCTGGTTTCTTATCTAATTTTCTCTCTCTATTTCTCTCTCTGTCTCTGTCTCTCTCTGTCCCTCTCTCTCTCTGTCTCTGTCTCTCTCTCTCTCTCTCTCTCTCTCTCTCTCTCTCTCTATCTATCTATCTATAACCCAAGTTTCTTTATAGTTCACTACTCCATTGCCAGCCTAATCAAGTTTATGCCCAGTCAGCCAGAGATGGTTTCCCAGCTTAGGTAGGCCGAACAGCCTTGCCTTCACTTCTTTAGACACAGAGAGTTAAAAGCAAAAGATCTTCTTTCTTCTGTCTGTTAGTTTCTCCTGTAGTCACTGCCAAACTTACTTTCTCTCTTCCAAAGTGCCAGTCTGGTATTCCCAAGGTTTGAAAGGGAAATCCCAGAGAGCCAACAACCACCAGCCTCCAGAGCCAAGCTCAGCTTCCAGAGACTCTGACAGTTGGAAACTCCAACCCTTCTCAGTACCTCAGAATTCCAAAAGGAACTCTGGCTCCAAGTTCCAAACTAGATCTTAAACCCTGAGACTGTATTCCTTAGCCACTAATCTCTTTTAATTAACCCAAGTCTTATAATATTCCCAATGCATAAGGATGCAGCCATAAGTGACAGTGTCTGGAGATATTCTAAAATTCTCTTAGACCTCTGCTTAGAAAGATTCTGTTAAAAATAAATAGCTTGAATCCATGCTCTTTAACACTGAATGCTGCTGATGGGCATCATCTGAAAAGGCCATTACATTTCAACTCTATGGTCTTTTTAGTCTCTTTTGGATACTGGCATTTGGCACGGTCTCATCTGGACTTGTAGATCTAAATATGCCTTAAGGCCTTGGCTGCTGGTCCTTGATGCTTAGCAGTAGAAGTAATTCTGATTCTATTTATTTTACTCCTTAGTTCATAGAATGAAAGCACAAAACAACAATAAAACCCTCCAAAGTATTCATTCATTACAGGAAATTTTACAAGATCCCAGTAAGAACTTACTCTTCTGGGAATTTATGAATACAAACATTATAAATATTTTTGGCAATACAATTATTATCAATTTTTTACTGTACCACACAATGGAATGAATCTTAACTTTCATTGGAAAAAGAATTTTGTAAAGCAATTGGGACCAAACTAATTTCCTTTGAAGATCATGCCTAAAATGTTTCATAAGTTTCATAAGAAAATACTAGGCATATTTTGGTACAACAGATAAGATTATACTAGTTTAATACAGTGTGGTAGTATGTTATTGGTGGACTGAGGCCACACTTTATCTTTCTTAAAAATGATCATCATTATTTTTTTATTTATTTATTTATTAACAAGCATTGATGTTGAAGATATTGTGCTAAGTCCTGGCATAATAATTAATATTATCTCATCGGGATCTTAGACCTTATAATCTTTTGACAGAAGATTATACAAAAACAGAGAGCAAAAGTGACAAAATAAAGTTATGAATGAATGGATGGATAGGCTGGAAAATCATTTGTTAAACATTTAGTATTTTAAAATCATTGCTCTAATCATTGAGGATGCAAATAGAAAAGCAAGAAAAGTTCCTGTTTCTAAGTTGCTCACATAGTTCTTATATGGGGAAATTGCACAACTAGGAGATGGTAGTTACAAGTTAGGGCTCCTTACAATATGGTGGCAAAGCAAATGGAAATATGCCTTAAATGCAATTATCATTGATAAGACCAATTGCTTTCATTAAGTTGAACCATTTGCCAGGGTTTAAGACTGTGAGAAATATTTTTCCTTTTAAGATCTGCAATAGCTGAGGCTGCTGAGAAGGTAGAGGCTATAGCGTCTGCTGAGGCATTTTATAGAAAGAATGCTAGTTATGAGTCTAAACAATCTAGTCAGATAAAGAATGTTGACTGGCCTGTTCCATTTTCTGCAACTTTCCATAGCCTCATATATAGAAATTGAATATTATTGGTGTAAATCAGATAATAATGCAGTGGAATATGCAGTGCAATACAATTCAGACTTCTAGCTTTGTGTTCACTTTCCAGTGTATGCTGGGATCTCACAGTCAAGAAAAATACTAGGTTTTGAAGAGTGCTTAGATTCACACTTGGTCTACCAAATTCCTTTCCTTGAAATGTAAGTTAATTTTTATTTCTTTTGCCTAGCATAACCTCTTTTCTACTCCCCAAATCCCCACCAATTCTATTTATCTATTTCTTGTCCTTCTTAGTGTATCCAATTGTTGATCTGGCTGGAACACGTAGATGCAAATTTGGTGCCCTCTTTAAGCCAACACATTTATTACTTATGTACTTTTTTCCTTTGAGAGAAACTTTCGTGCCCTGTAATTCTCAATGTACTTTCACATTCTACTTTGCATTGTTGTCCATTGTGCACATACCTTTGTTAGACTGATTTTATGTAGGAGTGAATTCAATGGATAGTACTTAAGAAAGTTGGTTTTGCAGAATTTTTGGACACATCTACATAACTTAAGCCAGGATCTCCAAATCGGCCTTTGACCTCATTCTCTCTCACATTTTCCAGGATCTTATTTAACTAATTTAATTATTTATAAAACATCATGTTTCAGTCATCCTCTATGTAATACTGTCTAATAGTTAATTTCCTTTTGCAGAGAACTTTATATCTTGAGGAAAAAAAAAACAATTTTCACTTGCCTTTCCTCTCTTATCTATAGTTACTATCCTATTTCCCATATTCCTTTTGCAACAACACATATAATGTATAATCTACAGATGCTGCTTCTGACTCCTTATCAGCCTTTATTCTCTTACAACATAACCTCTGTTAGTGAATCTCTTCTTTCACTAGCCAATGGGCATCTCAAAATTATCCAGGGTTAATTTATCTGTGTTCATCCTTGATATACAATAATTGACATTGCTCACCATGTATTGTATTGAGTTTCCTTTGCATCAGGTTCTGTGTTTAATATTGTGAAGAATATGAAGGCATAAGGCTATCTACTTTCTGCTGTGGAAATTTTGCAGGTGAGCAGGGGAATCAAATGGAACATATAGGACTTACTATTAATTGCATCAGTTCAATGAGAGATACAAGATGATAGAACTATTCTGGAAAAGGGGAGATGAGTGTTAGGTAAAGGCAATCAGGGAAGAAAATCCATTTAGGATTGTCCTTAGAATGAATTGTAAGGGATAAAGAGGATTAATTGTAGGGGGGGATGGCAAAAAGGACTGTAGGTAGACAAAGCAATAGGAGCAAAGTTAAGGATGTGGGATTTGGGACTGGTTGAGGAATTGACAAAAATCCTTTATGACTAGAATTGATTCAGAACCCTCTCCTTGGCATTCTTTTCATTTTTGGTCCTTTTTGATTTTTTCTGACCACTCCTTTCCCAACCCCTTCCCTGGTTCTGGCTTCTCTTTAATTTCCCTATATATGGATGGTCCTCATTATTCTTTTCTAACTCTTCTCCTTTATTCTCTTTACATTATTTTTATTAGAGATACATTTCCACAATTTTAAATATAATTCCTTGCATTATCATCCTGACATGTATCACCAACTTCAACCACTGTCTACTATTGTAGATTACTATTTCTGACTGCCTTATAGACATTTCTACTTTTCATGCCAGGATCTTAAATTCAGCATATCTAAAGGAACACATCATACCCCATTCCAAAAACCAGACTTCCTAATGACTTTCTTTTCCCCCTGTAGTAATACCAACGTCTTCCCAGTCACCCAATCTCCAAATTATAGAATTATCTAAAATCTTTGTTTTTTCCTCTTCCTTTACCCTGCCCCCATATCCAACTTAATTACTCAAACCTATCATCTATATCTCTTTAACAAATGTATTTAGGGGCAACTAAGTGGCTCAATGGATGGAGAACCAGTATGGGAAATGGGAGGTCCTGGGTTCAAAGACATTTTCTAAATATGTGACCCGGGGCAAGTCACTTAACCCTAATTGCCTAACCTTTACCACTCTTCTGCTTTGGAACTAATTCTTAAAATAGGTTCTAAGACAGAATAAATAGTTTTAAAATTTTTATTTAGAATATTTTTACATGGTTACATGATTCATGATTTTCTCCACCCCTTCTCTCCTCCTGGAACTGACAAGCAATTCCATTGAATTATACAGAAGGCATAGTTAAAAAAAGAAAAATGTTAAATTTTTTTTCCATCCCTATTTTATCCAAGTTCAGATCCTTATCACTTTATCTCTAAATTATTGCTTTAGTTTATTAACCATTTCTGTTTTTGCTAATCTCTTCCCTATCTAATCTATCCTGTCCACCTCTAAAGGCAGCAAGGAAAATATGACCCAGTATAGACTGCTACACATAAAATCAAGAAAGAACTCAACTTGAGTCACTTCTTTGGCAGATATTTGCTTATATAGTCAAGGCCAAGTCTTTTAACCTGAGTTTCAGTTTCCCCATATACAAAATAGCAATAATAACTTCTGTCTCACAGTGTTATTGTGTGACTCAAATGAGGATAATATGTGTGATGTGCTTTGCATGTCACAAAGTTCTATTTTAAGTGTCAGCTTTTATTTAATTTTTCCTAAAGATTCACCTTGACTCCAGGACTCTGTAACCTTCAATCATATTTCATACAAGATGAGTCTCAATCACTTAGCATTCAAAGTCTTCCAAAATGAAACCAATTTATCTCTTCTTTGCACATAGTAGGAGTTTGTTATGTATTTGTTGAAAAAAATGTGTTAATGAGGAAGTGAACAAAAGATTTGGAAATATTGGTCCTAGTGCTCTTAAATTGCTAATATGGCTCATAGCAAACCTGAAAAGCCAAAATCTTTAGTATGATTGGTTTCAACCATTATCATATAAAGATAGTTTGAGATAGTAAATTTTTTGCTTAATATTAAAATTTTATTCGTATTACATTATCAATGCCAAAATTAATCTGGCATTGACATCATTTTTTGTATGATTGATCTTTAGATATGAAAGAGTAACTGTTAATGGTTTTGTTTTCTGTGCCTAGAATCAGCAAAACCCAAACTTCAATTACAAATGAGGTGATAGTTGAACATACAGTAAAAATATTTCATAGTTCAATATACATTGATTCACTGATGAAGTAATCAATTCTAATCACTGAGGGGTTTTAGAAGGTCAATGTATGTTGCTTTCAAATGGATTTTGAAATGTTAGTTATTGGTCATTGTGTTATTAATGAGGCATTTTCAATTTTAACAAGTGTAACTGGTTTTGATTTCTTCAAGTAGAGTTTGCAAAAGTCATTCTGATATTTTGTCATTTTACAAGAGAAGGAACAGCAAAATGATATTCTCTCACATTTATGGACAGCAATGAGTTTTAAGTTAAATGATTAATTCATCTTATTTAGACAAAACATATGCAAAGCATATGTGCATTTTGTGTATGTGTTTGTACATATATTTTTAAACAGTCATATTTTTCTCAACATAGATTAAATCAGGGAAGTAAATTTATCCATTTAGGCCTTTAGCTACCATACAGAAAGAGATAGATATAACTATAGGCACACATACACACACAGAGACAGAAAATGAGAGAGAGAATTATGAATTATGATAAAACCATTTCTTAAGATTCAAAAGATCTTGGTTTGAGTTCAAGCTCAGTCTCTAAAGAGTTGGGCGACAATGACCAAATCAATTAGATTCTGTGCTTCTTTTCCCAAATCTATATATAGCACTTGAAAATCTCCATGACATATACCCTATTTCTCAAAAAAAGGCCAGGTTTGAGGCATTCTGTAGATCATCATTCATTCAAAACTGTATCACATGAGATCCCACCAGTGTATTTATATTTGATAAAGGCAATACTTGATTTTTTTATCCCCAAAATATAATTAATCAAATAGCATAGCAAATAGAGTGATGAGTAAGGAAAGCATATGGTCAGAGAATATATGTGATAAGGCACATGCCAGGTATCTATGAAAAGTAAGGGTTCATACATGGAGGAAACACTCATAGGAAAAATTTTTGTTCAGAAAACACATATGGCCAGGACTACTCACACTTCCAATGTTACATAGCTGCCAATGTCTTCTTGTGATATGATCTTCTCTGCTAGGCTTCACAATTCTGCCTAGTGTGTTTATCTTTTCTGTTGACCATGACATCTCCATTTAGTACATAACTTTTGCTTGGTGTTACATCTTTGTTTTGAGTATCATATTGCCTTTTCTGGCTTTTGTGAGTTCTGAGCTATCCTTCAGCTATCTGGGCCACACAGCATTGAAATCCATTGATATTATGGCTAGCTAAGGTGCAATAATTAGAAAGCCTCTCCCTTTAGGAACTTTTGCTCTTGTAAAGATTAGCCAACTACTACAAGCCATGGCACCCATCCTAATGGCACCCAACAACAGCCATCAGAATATCTTTGTCTAAATTAAGCCTATTCATAGCATTTTAAAGCTAAGATGAATTTGTGACAATATAGTCCAAATAATATTCAAAATGAATCCTCACCATAACAATTCTAAAGTAGTTATAGAATCTCTGCTTGAAGATTTCCAAATAAAAGGAAGAACTCGCTATCCCTCCACTATCCCTCCAGCTCTATTTATGAACAAGTTTTTCCTGCCATTGAACCTAAATTCACTTCTTTTCAATTTCTACACAATATTGTGGCTTCTGATTTCTGAGGATACACTGAGAAACTCTACGCTCCCAATGACATCACTTTGGACATTTGAAAACAGCTATCATATCCAGGAAACCCATTTTCTTTTCGTTAAACATGTTGATTTTCCTCAAAAGTTTCTCATTTGACATCAAGATTTTTCATAATTGTGGCTAACTTTCTGTGGTCATTCTCCAGCTTCTCATTATCCTTCTTAAACTCTGGTTTTCTAATCAAGCACAAAATTTTAAATGAAATCTTAATGCACAATGAAATTATCTTATGATGATAGAGTCCAGTGCACAATGGAATTTTGTCCCCTCTTTATTTCTGGAAGTTGTGAACCTGCTAATGTAACCCATGTTTGCATTAGCTTTTATTTTTTAATGGACACATTATACTGCTAACTAATATCGACTTTGCAATCTACTAAAACTTCCAAATAAATTTTCATATAACTGCTGACTGTTCAATAGAGTTTGCATTATGCTGTAGACAATTAAGATCCTTTCAGATCTTAAATCTGTTGGTCTCTATGGTAGCTATCTGTTCCAGTTTTTTTAAAAATCCTTACTTTCCATCTTAGAATCTCTACTATGTATTAGTTCTAATGCAGAAGAACAGTAAGGTCTAGGCAATGAGGGTAAAATGACTTGCCCAGGGTCACACAGATAGAAAGTTTCTGTGGTTAGATTTGAGTTCACGAGCTCCCATTTCTAGGTCTGGCTCTCAATCCACTAAGCCAGCTAGCTCACTCCAGTTCCATTTATACCATCTGCTAAATTGCTGAGCATATCTTCTATGTCTTTTACTGTTTCAACCCAAGACCAAGCAGAGATCCTTGGGAAAGATCCTTCCTGTCATATTGACATAGGATCATTAAAAACTATATTTTTAGTTCCCTCATTAAAACATACTTCTAAACCCAATCCAATCAATACATCCATACAAACAATACTTCTGATAATACTAATACTCCATTTTTACAACAAGAAAAGTGTGATATGCTATCAAAAATTTTCCTAAATCAAAATAAAATATATTAATTATTTTCCTAACATAAAGTAGTGTGATAACCATGTAAAACAAAAAAGTAAGCCTTGCATTGTTTATTCTTTTTTTTAAACCCACACCTTCTGTCTTGGAGTCAATACTGTGTATTGGCTTTAAGGCAGAAGAGTGGTAAGGGCTAGGCAATGGGGGTCAAGTGACTTGCCCAGGGTCACAGCTGGGAAGTGTCTGAGGCCAGATTTGAATCTAGGACCTCCCATCACTATGCCTGGTTCTCAATCCACTCTGAGCCACCCAGCTGCCCCAGCATTGTTTATTCTTGGTATATGGTGGCTTGCTGTAATTATTGCTTATTCCCCTTTTTGGATATTTCCATTTTATCTTAATGGCCTATTCTAAAATTTTTCCCAGAATTGAAGCCAAGCTCATTGGTTTATAGTTTTGAGAATGTATTCTCTTTACTTTCTGAAAATGTAGACATTTGCCCTTCTTTGAGCTCATAGTACTTCTCTAATTTTACATCATTTTTCCAATATAATGGATAATAAAGAATTGGTCAGTTATGCTAATTCTTTCAGTATTACAGGATGCAGCTCAGCCAGTTGTTGTGACTTGGACTTATTAGGGTTAATTAGATACTTTTTAACAATGTCCATTTTGGATATCAACTCTCTGTTAGTCATTTTCTTCTATTATATTGAGCAAATAGGTAATTCTATTTTGAAAACAAGGAAAATTAAGAACCAATCAGTTCTATATTTGCTCAATTTTTATTGTCCTTTCCATCTAATGCAAAAAGTAATTTCTTTTTTGAGCCTTCTTTTTCTCAGAACACTGCTAGATTTAAACTAACTCTGTGGTGATTATTTGAAGAACCTGGTTCTATAAAATCACCTCATTAAGGATCACAAATTCCTATGAAGTTACAGTCTGCAATGAGAACCTGTTTTCCCCAAATATACTTTTTTTGTGAATTTTCCCACCACCTTCCAAACCCCATAGTTCCTATAGGGAAGTTAGTAGTAGATTTAAACCTATGCCCAAGATAATTTTTTTATATACAAATATATAAAATATGTACTAAAATATATAGAAAAAACAAAATATATACAAATATATAAAAAATTTTTAATATACAAATGAAACTTAGATCCAGAATAACAGACACATAAAGAAAAACAGACACATATCCTTAAATACTTGAAGGAAACTAATGTGCTGCCCTTAAGTCTTCTCTTCTACCAGCTTAACACAACAATTTAATTCAATGTATTTTCTTCTGGAATGGTCTTAAGGTTCTTTTTCATTCTGGTTTATCTCTTCTGGACATTCTCTAGGACGTCAATATATCTGGTAAAACAAGAGCATCCAGAATTGAACAATGCTCCAGATGTTGCCTGATTAGTTTGGATATCCTTAGACCTATATTCCGTGACTTTCATAATGTAGCCTGGATTTATCATATTGTTCCATAATGGGCTTGGAGTCCACTAAAAGCTCTAGATCTTTTTCAAATGATTTGTTGTGTAGTTATGCCTGCCTCCCAAATCAGTGTGATTTTTTTAAGCCCAAATATGATCTCTTACATTCATTCTTATTCAATATGCATCCTATTACACTATTTAAACTTGTATCAATTGTCCTAATTCACAATAACCTTTTAATTACTATGTTAAAATTATCCAAATTGAATATATATTCTAATGGTTGAGGATAGTAAGTTCACTTTCACAGAAGAATGGTTCCCCAGAAGGAAATAAAATGTCTCATAGTGACTCATCAGTCTAAGTGAACTTAAAAGGCCCAAGTTTCCTTCCTTTTCCCTTCCCATCAATTTTCTGCTTAACATGAGAAGTAACCTTCAAAATCTAAAAAGTCACCTACAAGGTTACTTGAAAATATTTTTCCATATATGAGGTGCTTAATAAGTGGTTATTGAGTGGATTAATGAATGAATGAATCAATGAACTCTCAAAGGAGAATGTAATCTAACTCTTTTGTCAGGCAAAAGGCATAATTCTACTGTTAAAATGCACAGAGGGTTATACTCAGAAAAAGAAAATTATACTGTTCTATTGAGATACATATATGGACAAATGTGCTATTCATCATAACTTTCATCAGTTTTACACCAGAGCAAAAAAAAAAAAAACTTTTATGCCCTAACACAGGCTATTATATGGAGACATCTTTTAGAAAGGAGCTATTCTTAATATCACTTCACTATAATTACTTACAAGTGTTATCATAACAAGGTCTTATTAATTGGCACATGCCCCAGTGAAAGTAGGAACATTTCAATTAATTGATTCTTTCGATTATCAAGGACTCATAGGAATAGGATGTGCTAGAAGATAATCCATTTCATTTCATGAATTCCTTCAGAAAGAACCAAAGGGATATAGGGAAAAGTGGTGACTCATTTTCAGGGCAGCATCATGAAAGGAATTAGAAAGTCATTATTGAAGATTATATGTCAGGAAAATCAGCACTCATATAAGTAGAAAAAATTATCTCCATGGTTCCAAGGAATGGTTTCAGAGTTTAAGGTGATATGAATAAAATATGTTTTTAAGTCATCTAGATGATTTTTCTTTTGCAGTGACCCCCCCACCCCATACAAGGTGAACATATTCATTCTCTTTATCAAAGGTAGTGTTCAGAAGGATTCAATGGGATTTATGTTCATAGTTTGGGGAATCCCTGAATCAATAAATCTTAGTTTGCTTTGAAGTCAATAATCAGAAATGAACAGATGTTATATCTGTTTAAAAGGTTTTAGTGTTCTTGGATTTATGTTTTCATTAGAAACTTTTCACTGATTTTGATTTCATTTAGAAAAAAATAACCATACATTTTGTATATTTTCCAGGCTTCTATTTATTTTCTATACAAAATCATCACAATTTCATCATGAGGCTCAAGCTCAATTCAAAGTTAGGAATACAGGGATTCAAGTTATATTTTGGCTACATATTAGCTGTAGGATGATGGGTGAGTTACTTAATTTCTCAGCTCCCCAGGCAGCTCTCTAATATTATCAGTTACAGAGGAAGTATTAATATGCATTGGTAGAAGAAATTCCTTTCTGGGAATTCCCTATGCCAAGAAAATCACATACAATAGGTAGGGGTAGATCGATGAATAGATAGATAGATAGATAGATAGATATAGAGAGATAGATTGATCGATTGATAG
Source organism: Monodelphis domestica (assembly GCF_027887165.1). Classification (NCBI taxonomy): domain Eukaryota; kingdom Metazoa; phylum Chordata; class Mammalia; order Didelphimorphia; family Didelphidae; genus Monodelphis; species Monodelphis domestica. The sequence goes on along the minus strand of NC_077229.1, from coordinate 395,640,838 downwards.
AGATGATATAAAATTCCCTGAATAGCATTTATATCACATTTCATGCTTGAAAAATATATCATGACTATCTACTATCTACTACTAAGTGGATAAAATTGTTGCTTCTAACTCTAGTATATAAGGCCCTTTCAAATCTGATTCCAATGTCTCTTTCCAACAACATCTCCCATTACCTGTTACATAAACTACCTGGTCAAGACAACCTGGCTTATTCATGGCAGTCTAAAATATCTTGCCTATCCTTAAACTCAATCCCTTTGTTCAAGTTGTTTCTCCTGATTGTATTTTTTTTTGTCTCATTTACATCTTTCAACAATGTTAATCATGTTTAAGGATCAAACTCAAGCCTTTCTCTATTGAGTCTTTTATGACCAGTCAAGTCCCAAATTATTTTTCCTCTAAATCAAAAGGTAGCATATTGAATACTAGTCTTGCAGTCAGCAAGACAATTTTCCCTGACAATTTCTGTGTGATGAAAGGCAAATCCTTTAAATTCTCTAGACTTCAACAGATTCATGAATAAAATTAAAATTGTACTCAGTGGCTTCTAATTCCCTTCCATATGTAAGACAATTATTTTATATGATTTGTCCGTACCTCTCATTTAGTACTTAACTAATGGTTTGTGTTAACATTCATGGAGGGAGCATGATACCATGATAGCAAGACAGCTTAGTGGCAAGTACAGCTAAGTGATCCAGTGGATAAAATGTCAGGCCTGAAGTCAGGAAGACTCATCTTTTTTTTCATTTAAATCTGGCCTCAGACACTTACTACTTGTGTGACCCTAGGCAGGTCACTTAACCCTGTTTTCTTTAGTTTCTCATCTGTAAAATGAGCAGGAGAAGGAAATGGAGAACCATTCCTATATCTTTGTCAAGAAAACCCCAAATAGGGTCAGAGAGAGTCAAATATGATGGAACAAAAACATGGTACAGTGAAAAGACCTCTGGCTGAAGCAAGAGGACCTAGGTTCGAAAATTATCTCTGATAATTATTACCTGTTTGAATTAGGGAAAGTCCCTTGAACTGCCTGGGCTTCATTGTCCTTAGCTTTAAAAAGAAGGCTTGTACTAAATAATGTCTAAGGCCCCTTACAACTCTGGTTCTCTAATCCCTATGATTTTTTTTTAATAATACCTCCACTAATGACTTATCCTGTTGTCTAATTGTGGCAGAGAGGTGAGTTTGGATCCTCAAAGACTATACCAGTGTGATAAAAGCTCTGACAGGTCTTACCTATTTCTAATAGTTTTAAACATAGAGTGAATGACTCTATGCCTTTTATATAAAGACCAGGTAACATCTATGAAAATATTTTAGAAAAATAAAAAGTTGATTATGAGGCTTTTTTTTAACACTGCAATTTATATAACCATTTCAAAGGGAACAGAGTGTTTGAATTTGATATCATTGGCATGAGAGAAGAAATACACACAGTAAGGAAATCCAGTATCTTATGGAAATGAAATTTGAGGTTTATACAGCAAAATCGCATTTATTTACCATTATTGGTGAATGACTCATTTCACATAATGAACTTATTAGATAATTGAAGTTAACCCCCATTCAAGTACTGAAATCTCACTTATATTAGTTTTTAACTGAAATTTCCCTTGATTCAATAAATATACATAGAGGATACTGATGACAATATAAACTTCATTGGTGATTTAAGGACTTCATTAGAAATATCAATTATTGTTTTCTGCCATCTTACTCTTCTGTGTCTCCTCTGTACAAATATAAAAAAAAGATAAAAGACAATCCTTCTTTTCAAGGATCTTACATTCTAAAAAAGCAGGAAAAACATATAAAAAGTGAGTTGAAGAGAAGAGGGGAAAAGAATAGATTAAAAGCTAGATAATGAAGGATGAGTACTCTGAGCCCTTATTTAAAATGGAAATTGTCTGAGGGACTTACTAATGGGAGAAATGAGACATAGGAATAGAAGGATAAGGCAACTGAATCATAATGTTAAAATCAGGAGAGTGAAATATGGGTGGTATGGGACACTTGTAACAGTTACATTAGATTCTCTAATAAAAGTATTATATTTTTAGAAGTTTATTAAAGATTATTAGAAATCAAGGATAAAGAAATACAAAATAAGAAATAAAATAAGGTCACATAGCCCATTCAATTTCACTTACTACAAATTGAGAGACTCGTGTGCTTAGAAGCGGAAACAGAGAGACCAAGTCAGCAGTACGGTCAGTTTAAATACAAATTTTGTTCTCGACCCAGGTGCAGATTCAGATGAGATTATAGGGAATTCTGGGAACTGCCAAGGACTTCTGGGGATTGAAGTATGAGGTTCAAATCTCCATTTTTACACACTGAAGAAAATTAATTTTAATGTTGTGTCATTTGATTATAAATATTTTTGTAGTATTCCCTTCTGTGTTCAACAGTCTCCATCCCTTAAGTCTTGCTTAAAGGGAGAACTCTATTTTAGCCAGGTAATGTCATCATGTTCTAACTCCTGTGAAGACCAGATCTTTTGATTATTCTGTGAACACATAAGCCAGCATGAATTCCTCCCCAATAACTAAGAAGGTACTTTTGTGTCCTTGCTTTCTAATCAAATTTGGGGGTGAGATTTTCTCTAAAGGGGGGTCCTAATTATGATGATTCATCTAGCCTAGATTACTAGGGGTAATTGAATCACATTCCAGGTCACATTTCCCAGCTGACTCTTCCTCCCATAATGAGAGTAATAGGGAGGAGTTGAGAACTTTTAGCTAAACTCCTCCTTCAATGATCCTGGAGCCTAGACTATATCTACTGGTACAGATAAGTCATTCACAGTTGATCATCATATATTAAAGTTGTTACTGTGTATAGCATTCTCCTGGTTCTACTCACTTGACTTTGCATCACTTCATACATTTTTTCCAGTGTTTGTTTTTATAATCATCTTGTTTTTAATTAATTATGGTACCGTTGTATTTTGTTATGATAATATCACTATTGAGGGTTGCCTTTCAATTGTCAGGAGAGTTTCCAGAGATGACATACTGCCAGAAGAAAGACATCTTGATTTAAAGAACTGTGTGACTCTCAGTATTTTTACTCACCAAGAGACTACTGACCTCAGTTTACTATTGATTGCTGGCCTTAATAATAATACTCCAAACTCTGTCTTGGAATTTCATACAATAGAGCCACATTTTGTTGAACTTCTCTTAAGGTTTTATGCTATTGTCTGCCATAACCTTTCAAGTTCTTTGTATTATTAAAATTAAGAAGCATTATAAATACTTTTAATTCATTTTATTTATTGAGTTACTTTTTTGTTTTTTATGTATATGACAATATAATATATAACATAACAATAGAAACACATGATCATTATGAATGTGTCAAATTATGATAAATATGTTTATCCAAGAGAAATAAATTCTCAAATTAGCTATGCCCAAAAAATTTTATCTCATTCTTTATTTTCCCTCCCTCTCACTCCTCCCATCATCCCAAGAAAGCAGACACTATGATAAAGGCTGTACACATATATCATAAAATATATATTTCCTTGTTTGTCATGCTATTGAATCAAAACACATATTGCTTACACTAGAGAAAAATTCATAGAGGAAATAAAATGAAGAATAACATATTTCAATCTGTGTTTAGACTCCATCTAGGTCAGTGGAAATTTTTTTTCCATCATGAGTTCCTTGGAATTATCCTGGACCCTTGCCCTGTGATAACAGTTAAGTCATTCTCAGTTGATAATCATATATTATTTTTGTTACTGTGTACAGCATTCTCCTTGTTCTGCTCAACACAATAGTATTAATAAGTATTTAAGTGTCTACTATGCACTAAGCACTTTGCTAAATTTTTCTTAGTTATAATCTCATTTGATCTTTACATGGACCCCTGTGTGGTAGATATCCTTCTTCTCATTCTATAGTTTAGGAAACTGAGGGAGACATTGGTGAAGCAACTTGTCCAGGGTCACAAAATAAGTGTCTAAGGTCTAATTTTTGAACTAGTTTTCCTGGCTCTAGTCCCAGTGCTCTATCTGCTGTTCTAACTAGCTGCTAGAACCATGCACTATACATGAAGTGTGGTCTGACCATGGCAGACATTAGCCTGAGATTCCTTTAAATTTCTTTGCTTCCCTTCCATGTTATTAACTCATTCAGCTTGATTTCCACTAAAAACCTATAGATAGATTTTTCAGACAAGCTGCATTATAAGCATGCTTCCCCCATCTTATACTTGTGGTGTTGATTATTTTTATTTGAGTTCAAGGATAGGGATTTATATTTATCTTGAAATGTGAAACTTCCTCTCATGTGTTTTTTCCCAACTATTCTAGTTTCTCAAAATTATATTGGAACATTACTTTGTCACATAATTTGTTCACTATATCATTCAGTTTTTTTGTCATCTGAAAACTTGGTAAACAAGTATTTTATATCTTCATTTAAGACAATTATAAAAAATATTAAGCTGCATAGGATCAAGGACAAATTTCTATAAGTCTTCACTAAAGAACTCCACTTATGTTGATGTCAGTTCTTTAGGTCCTGTGCTTCATGCAATTCATATTCTTCTTAACATTACTGTCTTATATACATTATTTTATTCTATACATTATTTTTTCCATCTTCCAGAATGGCAGGGTCATAGCTTAGAGAATCAGCAATCATCTATTTGCACGCTCTACTTATATAAATGAAGAAAATGGAATCTGGGGAAGTTGACTGACATGACATCACACACATTTCTATGAGTATATCCTAAGAGAATTTGGCAGCCATTCTAGAAAAAAAGACTCTATTATATGCATATCACTATCAATAAAAATACTTGCCCTTTGTACCTGCTAGAATTGAAATTCTCAGTATTTTCTCATTCTCATGGGAAGTTCTTGTGGTATATTGTTCTGAATATATATTCTGTTGGCCAATTGCCCCTTTGGGGAAATCAGTTGCCAGTAGCTCTTGAAAGAGTATTTATCTATTATTTGTTAGTTTGATTGGTTGATCATTAATAACATTTTTTCCTCTCTTCTCATGAGATGATTACCTTTCAACTGCTTTTGAACTTCATCTAGCACTTTTCTGTCCAATGCCAAGGGCAAAACACTGTTAGCTACAACTGATAGATCCAAAGGAAAACCTCTTGCAGTTCTTAAATACTTAAATTTTTTTATAATTTTTGTAATCAGTTCTGGAAAGCAAATCTCTTATTTTTCTTCTATTCTTCCTCTGGTTAATTATATGAAAGTCACAACAGCATTTTTATGACTTTGTGGGTATTATTTCATGGTATCTAGAACTTTTTATTTGGTACTTTTTCAGTTGTATCCAACTTTTCATGATCTCTTTTTTTCTTTTTTTTCCAGCAAAGATGGTAGGGGTTTGCCATTTCCTTCTCAAACTTATTTTACAGATGAGGAAAGTAAGGCAAACAGGGTTAAGTAACTTGTCCAGAGTCATACAGTGACTATATATATGAGGACAGATTTGAACTTAAAAAGAATTTTCCTGACTCCAGACTGAGATTCTTTCTACTGAACCACTTGGCTGTCCTACTTAGGACCAGAGGTAATTTAAACTTCATTTAGGACAACTGTATTATTTTTATACAAAGTAGTGAATGTCCAGAGAGTTTACATTGAAAAGGTCACTCAGCTTGCATATGTAGCAAAATCAAAATTTGATTCCATTAGGAATGTTTTATCCACACTACAGCTTTAATACACATAGTAATTATTGTTTTTTAATAGCTGATTTTTAAAAATAAAGGATTAAAATCTTGGATAAAATAATAAGTTGCAAATGAACCCTGTAGTTGGATATTTATTTTTAAAATCAACTTGATTTGGGGCAATTAAATAAATATTTACACCATTTGTTTTTGTGCATTAAAATTTAAAATGGCCCTAGAATAAAAAGAAACTTTATTAAAAAGTATTTTATACTGTTATTATTATTATATAAAATGTCCAATGAGAGGGCATATTGCCCATCTCCTGAATAAAAGTGATCAATTCAGGGTTTATAATAAAATATGGCCAATTTAAGAATTTATTTTGCTTGGCTATCATATTTCTCATAAGGGTTTTCTACATATGATTGATCATGTGGTTTGATGGGGATATGATTGCGGTTTTGGCTTTAAAAGATCACTTTATTGCAAATAAGAATAATATGGAAATAGGTTTTGAACAATGATACATGTATAACCCAGTGGAATTGCTTGTCAGCTCCAGGAGTGGGGAGGGAAGAGGAGAAGGAAAAATCATTTATCATGTAACCAGGGAAAAATATTCTAATCAATTGATTATTTAAAAAATAAGGGTTTTTGTTTTCTTTTGGGGGGATGTTTTTATTCTGATATTTATTAGCTGTATGTCCATGGGAAAATCATTTAAACCCCTGACCCTCAGTTTCCTAAGCTCTGAAATGATGATAAAGATACTTGCATTATCTACCTCATAGAGATGTTTTGAGGAAAGTTCTTTTCAAATGTTAAAACTATATTAATATGTAAATTATTTTCCAAGGCAAAGATATATAGGAAATTCAGGATGGGGAAGTGGGGACGATCCATTTGTTTGTTTTCTTAATAACCCAAATGATCTCTAAAAAGGTGGAAGTTTAGATATGGATGAATATAGAATTAATTAGCTGCACATTTTTCAGATCTGATGGACAATTTACAATAATATAATTGTGCTTTTTACACAGATGATTCTATGAGCAAACCACTGACATAGAATGGAATTTGCAAAGCAAACTTTGTTGAGGTAATGAGGTGGCTCAGTGAAGAAAATGTTGGGTTTGGCCTGAAAAATGCTTAAGTTGAAATATTGACTCAAATACTTTCTAGTTGTGTGACTCCTGACAAGTTCCTTAATTTATTTCAGCCTCCATTTCTTCATTTGCAAAATATGAATAATGAAGGGACCTACCTCAAAGGAGTTTTGAAAGAATCAAATGAAATTATATTTATTCAGTAATTTATAAACCTTAAAGTACTATATGAATGCTAATTATTATTACTAATGTCATTATCAGGATGATGATCATCATCTTCTAAAATTTTCCTCATTTAGATTGTTATGAAAATAAACTCCCTTTTGAGAAATAAAATAAAAATTGCTATTAAAAATCAAAGATTTTTTGGTAAAGTTTTCTATACAAATAATTTTCTTAGAGAATATACTTAACTTAGTAAGAAAACATGATGGAAATATTTCAGTGAAGCTGACATCCTCGATGAGTGCAAAACTGATACGATAAGCAGAGACAATACCTTTTGATTGAAGTTGTGGTTGTTCATATGGACACTAGCTATACCAAATATCAAAATTATTGGCTATCTAATTAAATATGCATGCTATCATATCTGTCTTTTGTGAAGCTCACAATAATTTTTACTTATTTTCCTCTCAGGAAGTCCTATCATCTCCTTAGTCATACTTCCTAGATGTGGAAACAGATGTGGTAGCATTTGTTGAATTTCCATATATTTCTAATAATGTCAGTGTCCTTTTTGAGCAATGGGAATTGTTTGGATCTTAGGAAGAAAAAGCAGTGCCTTCCCAATCAATCTTCTGGAGAGATTGAGACATTTTGATTCAATCTCACAACCAGGATTTAAACTATGGAACTTTGGGTCAATCAACTGGTCTACTAAGTCCAATCACTAGTTTAAGCATGTGAATTTTTTCTGGGGACCATCCAACATATGTGGGGGGAGGGATCCACATAGAGGTTGGGAGATATTGAAGAACAAAGTAGGTGACATTTCAGGTGTTATGTTGCTTCTACATCTAAACTTAAAATTTTTGTGTTGCTATACATTTTGTTAATTTATCCTAGAGAATATGTATTTTAAATGAAATGGCTTGATTATTAAGGGCCCTTGAATCATATTTTCAAAGAAAGTGAAGGATATCGTGTTTACATTTGGGGATCATGTCAACAGATACATACATACATCCTCCTTGTGGGTAACCTTCATTTTATGTGGACAGACCATCAATGCTGTATATGTTTAGTGACTGAACCATCTTGTGAGGGCACATGGGTAAAAAGAAGAAAGAATGAAAAAGGTAGGACCAACATATTTCATGTCTCCTCTCTTTCCCTTGCTCTCTTTTTTTTCTAAACAAGTTAAGAGTTTTTATAATTCATCACCTGGCTGACAGATGAGTTCTGCCGGAGAATATTAGAGAATGTCTCAAATCTCATATATATGCTAATGGTATGCTGAGGCGGGTTGGTGGTATGCTGGAGTTTTTAATCTGTCTCGACCAGTGTGGAAAGTGGAGGAGACAAGTCATTGCACTCGACAATTTATGATCAAACAACTGAATTGTAAAGGAAGAAGGACATGCAGAAAGGGAGAGTAATTTTCTGATTTAACAGCGTTGTTACTACAAATAAAGAAATCTTGATTTTGACTGCACTCGACATTAAATGAGTTTCCTGTGCCCTGCTCTGAATTTTTCATTTTCAGATTTGTATAAAGCACCCTGCTTAGATACAAGTGACAGATAAGGAAACGATTGCATATGGAAATCAAATGTGTATAATAAAGCCATCTTCTGTTTATTAAATAAACACATGTAGATGACTTCTGTGGAGAATGCACTGATAATTCTTCATTGTGTTCCCCCCTCCTCTTTTTTGCAAGTCAAAAAGAATCTTATTTAACAACCAAGAATGACTAGACATAAGCTTTTTCAGTTTATTACCTTTCAACAAACCAGGGGGTCCAATATATGGCATTTATAGCTAACATTTTATTTTGATTCTTCAGTCCCTGCTTCCACTGTATTATTACGGTAAATCAATGTGAACACAACCATAATTTTGGAGGATGTGCCTTCACATTAATATTTTCACCAATGTTATTACATTTTCATTATAAAAATGGCAAGGATGAGCCAATAAGTAAGAAGAGTGAAGCATAATTCTAAAAAGCTTCTTTATGTAGTCTTTCAGTTTTACCATTATATTATGACATTAATACAGAACAATATCCCAGGAGGTGAACAAAGCAGAATTAGCCTAAAACTTGAGCACCAGATCTGAACTTCAAATGCTGTTAACATCACAGAGATGAGCTTGTTGAAGCAGTTGTGTGAACGTGCATCACACATTCTGTTTATTATTATTATTATTATACATGATTGGAATCTTCAAGAAATAGACTGTTCAATCCTCCTCTGTGCACAGAGTGCAGTGAGGAATGACCCATTCTCTTTGTACTTCTCACACTATCTCCTGGAGAGCTTTGGGCTCCTTAGAAGGTAATAGAAGAGAGGAACACATGCATCCAGGCCCCTGGGGAAAAGCCTAAGAGTGAACATAGTGAGCTGTTTATCATTGAGAATGAAGATGTAGAATCATTAGAGGTATTGTCTTCTCACTTGTGTGTAGTCAGGCAATCTTCCTTTTCTGTTACCTCTGGGATAAAGCTTAGGAGGAATCAGAGATTTTTCTTTTAATTTGAGAAATCTAAGTGCAATTTCAAACTCATGTCTTTTCTTTCTGACACCAGGAAGCTTAATCATTAAAATTATAGGGAAGAGAAAATTTCACAGATAACAAGTTCAGATCTTTCTTCATCTGTTAGCTGTGTTCATTGAAGTTTCCATGGAACTCTCCTTAGGTCAGGATGCTTTAAGAGGAGAAGAGCTTAGAGTAGTAGAAAGTTTTAGATTTAGAACTAGTATCATCTGGGTTCAGATCTTACTTCAGGCATTTAATAGTTGTGACCCCAGCCTTAATTTGACCATTTGGAGGCTTGATTTCCTATATGTAAAAAGGAGAAAATTATAGCACCTATCTGAGAGTTGTTATGAAGAATAAATGAGATCATATGTGGATCATATGGAAAATGATATGCAAATCTTAAATTGCTATATAAATATAAATTATTGTTATTATTTAAATTATTGAAAAGGTCACAATTAGGGTTGATTCATGCATGAATTTGATACAACTGGGTAAAAAAAAACTGTTGCATTTGAGATACTATATTCAAGATGTGATATAAAGAATTCCTGGACTTTCTCCCTACATTCAAGTAGGAGACATATTTGCCAACATTGCCTTTGAAGTTATTTGCTCCTTTTTTCTCCTTTCTCTATTCTTACTGTCATCTTCCTAATTTATTCTTTATTCCAATTGAACCATCTTCTCCACTAATCTTTCTTCCCTGCAACAATTTCGTTGTCTCATACCTCTGCTCAAAAATTCTCTCCGGTATTCTACAAATTATTTCATTGTACCTACATTTCTAAGCCTGGCTTTAAAAGTCCTCCATAATCTCCCTCCACCTTACCTGTTATTTTCTTCTATTTCTCAATGCTCAGGTTCTATGGCAGTCAGGAGAGAATGATACATGCCCTATATCCACCCCAACTCCTACATGCCTCTGCATTTAATCCTGGCAATTATTCATACAGAAATCCTACTGTTCCTTACTTTGCTAAGCCAAACATTATAAGACTCATTTTAATTTTTTCCAAGAATAGCCCTGCTGTTTTTGTTCTCCTGGATCTCCTACTTTTCTGAGATTTTTCCAATAGTTATTGACCCTTATATCTGCTGTTGTTCCCAATTATGCAATGTCTTGTGTTATTCAATGCTGTTTTTCATGTGCTCAAATTGTCTCCTTATTTGGAATTTATGTATTGCCTAATGATTGGCACTCATTAATCTGATCAAGTGGTTTACATGAGTGGAATTTTAAATAAAATATCAGAAACCTGAAGGAAATTTCAAGGTTGATAGATTGAAATAGCATATCACTGTCATTTTGCAAACCAGAGAAATTTTCCTTTTTAAAGAAAGAGCTCATGCATAGTTACAAAAAACAAATCCAGTGACTTTGGGAGTTGCTAAAAATCCCTCCAATAACATTTCCATTAATTTCCACTTTGGAGAGACACAAGTTAATAGTCAGACTTGGAGGGTAACAATGATTATGTAGTTAATAATTTTGATATTGACATTTTGTTTTCACATAATGTTACTATACTTACCAACTTTATATTTTATTTGAAACAATATTAATTGGCATTTCTATAGAACTTTAAAGTTTGCAAAGTGCTCATAAGCATTACCTTATTTGAGCATCAGAAATATCCTGAGGGTTTATATTAACCCTATTTTCCAGATGGAAGTAGTAAATCTCAAAGGCATTAAATGATTTGCTCTTCATCAATCAGCTAATAAGTGTCATGGGAAGGTTTTAAATCTACTTCTTCCTGATTCTAGATTCAACACTTCCCCTGTTACCATATCTTCCTCTCAAATTTAGTATTCTTGACTTAATGATCTAGGTACTGTCATGATGTGATCTAGGCATTATTCCTATTTTGCAGATAAGAAAGTTAAGTCTTAAAGAATATTAAGTGATTTGCCTAAGGTCATGTAACTTGTTAGTGACAGAGTTGAAGATAAATATACTGAATGTACTATAAAATCCTGTTAATGAACATTTATTTTCAATAACATATTGCTGAAACATTTTATCAGCCTTTTTCTAGAGACTAAAAACTTTAATGGGCGAAAAGTACAATTTCATTGTTCTTCTATTTTTAAAAATTCTATTACATTTTTTGAATATGAAAAAAATTGAGTACAGATATTGTCATATTAATAGCAATAAAAGAGATAACTTACTCAATCTGAAGATACATATAAGAAAGAAAGTAACTAAAGAATTTGAAAATGAGAATCAAAGATCCCAAGGTGGTATAAGAGAATATTTTTACAAAGTCTGTATAAGAAACAGTGATTCTTTTATGAATACATATGTTTTATATGCATGCATGTACCAGTATATGTGATATACTTATGTGTATGTATATACATATATATATATATATATATATATTTACTGTATGGAATTGCTTTGTATCAAATTATTCAATGGCTCTGAATGTGCAAACTGGCAAATATTTTGGTGTATAGCTCTACAGTTAATGCAAAGATCAGGGACTATGAAAAGAAGTAGTCTAGTGAGATGAAAGTGAAGCTCCCTCTAGAAAGGAAGAGAAACAAGAAGTTACAAGAGTGACTTTGTGCTTAATAACCCCCTCAAATATCAATAAAAGTATATAGAATCACCAAAGCTCTTAAAAAGGAAATTTGAACATGAATGGAAAAAGTAAAATGAAATTTCATTTAATGAAAAAACACATATTAAAAGAAACAAATCAGTAAAATATTTTTATTTACACACACATATATATACATACTAATCATATCAATCCAATGAATACCAACAAAAATTCCAGAAGAGAAACTAGAATTGTATCAAGACAAAATAAAGTAGATATTGCTATATTAAAGGGATAAAAGGTAAAATTATAAAAATTCATATCATTAAGAAGGTAAGAAAGCAATAGAGTATGACTTTAAAATCTTAGGATAAGATAGTAATAAAGCAGCAATTAATAGATATTTATGTAAAATAGGAACAAATATTCATATACATTAATATGAATTATTTCATAGGATAATAAAATTACTTTCATAGGATAATAAAATCAGAGGAAAAATAAAACATGTTCAGAAAATTACTTATCTGGAAAAATGGAATATATATGTACATATATAAGTAAAATGACATATAAGGAAGCAATATCAAGGAGAGACAATTCAAAATTTCAAATTTTCCAAATTTTTGAGGAAAAAAGAATATGGCCATTATATTTCAGGAAACTACACAAGAAAAAAATTTCAAAAATCAGGAAAAAATAAAGAGAAGTGAAAAATTGATGGAATTTATTGGATATCTATGAATGCTACCTTAAATTTATTACATATGTACATAATATTCAAGTCATTTGAATATGACAATAAGATGAATTTGCAATTATCTAACAAAATGATCATTCCATAAGCAAAAATATTAGAATTTCAAAAGTTTTTTTTTTTCTCTACAAGAATAAGACATAAGAAGCTAAGCTTGGCATACTGAGAATTTCAATAGATAGAGGAGAGGACTTCATTGCCAAATTGGCATCTTGGAAAAGCTAAACATATTTTTATAAATAAAAAAGAGTCATTCAATAATTCAGATGAATCTGAACAACTTGTGGAGAGTAGAAAAATTAGAAACCATATTTTAATATACCAAAAGAGGACTGAATCTGAATTGCACCAACAAAGTAAATGCTAGTGACATATTCTTTTGCAAATGAGTTATTTGAATAATTACCATGAAAAGATAATAATAATACACATGAGCTTGAGGGGGAAAATAGGAGGATGAACAAACTGATAGTGTCATAGATCAATAATGTAAGAATAAAAGAGTAGGTTATTAAAGAGTAAAAATTATTTAAATATTCATGCAATTTGACACAGTGACCTCATTGTCAAAATTACACCATAAGGAAATGATGGACTAGGAAGAACCACTCTGAGAAAAATATCCTAAACAGTTTTGATACATACATAATAGAGGGAGAAAGAAAGACCCCAAAGCAACTTTAGTTAACAATTTTCATATGTTAATATAATCAAATAACATAATGCTTAGTCTAGAAACATCTAAGGACTTAATTTGCAACAGGTACTGTGCTAAGATCTGGGAATACAGATACAATTAAAAGGAACGACCATCCCTGTTCTGATGGAGCTTACTTGAATTCTAATGGACAAAGACAATACACAGAGGGAAGCAGATAGAAGTGGAAGAAAATGGAAGGTAGAGTGAGTCTATAGTTCAACTTGGATGGAAATGAGATATGGGTTGCCTACGCACTTTTCATCATATGGAGATTTTTGAGGACCCATTCAATCAGAGGAGAGGGCTCAAATATTGCAATGTTCTTTTTTTTTTTTTTTGGTAATCACACCACTTTATTTCCTGTTTTTTAATTTAATATCTACCAGCATGTAACACTGTGAAAAACATACTATTTTTATGCTTTTATAATTGCAGAATTGCAAGGGACCTTAGAGGTATTTACTCCAACCCCCTGTAACTACCATTAGCACCAATGGGTTCAACATGATCATTTAGTCTCTGCTTGAAGAGTGGAGAGGAAGAATCCATTTTCTTTAAGGCAACTCATTCCCCAAGTGGATAGCATTAATTGTTAAGTTTTTCAAAATTACTGAGTACAAAGCTATTCCTTTTTAATTACTGCTAAATGGCCATATTTCTAGCCTTCAGGATCAGAGTAAATCTAATACTCCAATATAACAAAGTGCCAGATATTTAAAGACATTTTTCTTATGTCTCTCTGTATTTTAATTTCCCCATTATGAACATTCTATCTTTTTTTCAGTTAATTCTTATATGGCAACAAGCTGGTATTTTCTGTCTGAATGAACTTCAATTTATCAGCAGCTCTATTTGTGGCACCTAGAACTGGACAGAGTACCCTACATATAATTTAGTCAAGAAGTACAATAGGATTAGTACCTCCTCTACTTTGTACTCTAATTCTACTAATTAATACAGCTGAACACTAGATCTTTATTATTACTATAATCACATTAATGGTTCATTATTAATCATGTAGTTCTTTAAAACTCCTGCCTTTTTCACACATTTCTAGACATAGAGCAAGGCCCTATTTTAGATTAATGTAGATGATTGTTTTGAATCTGTGACAATTCTTACACTGATTTTTATTCTGTTTCATGTTCTTTAGCCTCAGCCTGTTCTATCTGTTCTATGATCATCTTTTCAAAATTTCATGTAGAAACAATTTTTGACAATTGTTTTCTGACCCTTTGTGATTCAGATTCTCTCTCTCCCTCTTCTATGAGGTGGTCATCTGCTTTAGATTATACTAGTGCTTTCATGCAATATGTATTTCCATATTAACTATGTTGTGACTGAAAACACATATTACATATATAATTAAAAGAAAACCACTGAAAAAAATATAGTGAAGGATGGTGTGCTTTGATCTGCAATCAGACTAAAGGTTCCTTCTTTGGCTGTGGAGAGAATTTTTTTTTTCATGAGTTCTTTGGGGTTATTTTAGAACCTTGTTTTGCTGATAATAATATAGTCCTTCACAATTTGTAATTGTGTAATATTTCTGTTGTTCTAAACACTGTTCTCCTGGTTCTTTGTACTTCAATTTGCATCAGTTCATGTCTTTCAAAGTTTTTCTTTTTCTTTTTTTAATTTTTATTTGGTCATTTCCAAACATTATTCATTGGAAACAAAGATCATTTTCTTTTCTTCCCTCCCCTCCCTCCCACCACCTCTCCCATAGCCCACGCACAATTACATTGGGTATCACATGTGTTCTTGGTTCGAACCCATTTCCATGTTGTTGGTATTTGCATTAGAGTGTTCATTTAGAGTCTCTCCTCAGTCATATGCCCTCCAACCCTGTAGTCAAGCAGTTGCTTTTCCTCAGTGTTTTTACTCCCAGAGTTTATCTTCTGCTTGTGGATAGTGTTTTTTAGATCCTTGCAGATTGTTCAGGGACACTGCATTGCCACTAATGGAGAAGTCCATTACCTTTGATTGTACCACAATGTATCAGTCTCTGTGTACAATGTTTTCCTGGTTCTGCTCCTTTCGCTCTGCATCACTTCCTGGAGGTTGTTCCAGTCTCCATGTAATTCCTCCAGTTCATTGTTCCTTTGAGCACAATAGTATTCCATCACCAACAGATACCACAATTTGTTCAGCCATTCCCCAATTGAAGGGCATCCCCTCATTTTCCAATTTTTGGCCACCACAGAGAGCGCAGCTATGAATATTCTTGTACAAGTCTTTTTCCTTATTATCTCTTTGGGGTACAAACCCAGTAGTGCTATGGCTGGATCAAAGGGCAGACAGTCTTTTATCGCCTTTTGGGCATAGTTCCAAATTGCCCTCCAGAATGGTTGGATTAATTCACAACTCCACCAGCAATGAATTAGTGTCCCTACTTTGCCACATCCCCTCCAACATTCATTACTTTCCATAGCTGTTATGTTAGCCAAACTGCTAGGTGTGAGGTGATCCCTCAGAGTTGTTTTGATTTGCATCTCTCTGATAATAAGAGATGTAGAACACGTTTTCATGTGCTTATTAATAGTTTTGATTTCTTTATCTGAGAACTGCCTATCCATGTCCCTTGCCCATTTATCAATTGGAGAATGGCTTGATTTTTTTGTACAATTGCTGTAGCTCTTTGTAAATTTGAGTAATTAAACCTTTGTTAGAGGTTTTTATGAAGATTGTTTCCCAATTTGTTGCTACCCTTCTGATTTTAGTTACATTGGTTTTGTTTGTACAAAAACTTTTTAATTCGATGTAGTCAAAATTATTTATTTTACATTTTGTGACTCTTTCTAAGTATTGCTTGGTTTTAAAATCTTTCCCTTCCCAAAGGTCTAACAGGTATACTATTCTGTGTTCACCTAATTTACTTCTAGTTTCCTTCTTTATGTTCAAGTCATTCACCCATTCTGAATTTATTTTGGTGTAGGGTGTGAGGTGTTGATCCAAACCTAATCTCTCCCACACTGTCTTCTAATTTTCCCAGCAGTTTTTATCAAATAATGGATTTTTGTCCCCAAAGCTGGGGTCTTTGGGTTTGTCATAAACTGTCTTGCTGAGATCATTTATGCCAAGTCTGTTCCACTGATCCTCCTTTCTGTCTCTTAGCCAGTACCAAATTGTTTTGATAACCACTGCTTTATAGTATAATTTGAAATCTGGGACTGCAAGTCCTCCTTTCTTTGCATTTTTTTTTCATGATTTCCCTGGATATCCTTGATCTTTTGTTCTTCCAAATGAAATTAGTTATGGTTTTTTCTAATTCAGCAAAGAAGTTTTTTGGTAGTTCAATGGTATGGCACTAAATAAGTAAATTAATTTGGGTAGGATTGTCATTTTTATTATGTTAGCTCATCCCACCCATGAGCAATCAATGTTTTTCCAATTGTTTAGATCTAGTTTTAGCTGTGTGGAAAGTGTTTTGTAGTTGTGTTCATATTGTTCCTGTGTTTGTCTGGGCAGATAGATTCCTAAGTATTTTATATTGTCTAGGGTGATTTTGAATGGTATTTCACTTTCTAATTCTTGCTGCTGGAATGGGTTAGAGATATATAGAAATGCTGATGACTTATGCGGGTTTATTTTGTATCCTGCAACTTTGCTAAAGTTGTTGATTATTTTGACTAGCTTTTTGGTTGATTCTCTAGGATTCCTTAAGTAAACCATCATATCATCTGCAAAGAGTGATAGCTTGGTCTCCTCATTGCCAATTTTAATACCTTCAATTTCTTTTTCTTCTCTAATTGTTACTGCTAGTGTTTCTAGTACAACATTAAATAATAGAGTTGATAATGGGCATCCTTGTTTTACTCCTGATCTTATTGGAAAGGCTTCTAGTTTATCCCCATTGCAGATGATGTTTGCTGATGGTTTTAGATTTATACTGTTTATTATTTTTAGGAAAGGCCCTTCTATTCCTATACTTTCTAGTGTTTTCAATAGGAATGGGTGTTGTATTTTATCAAAGGCTTTTTCTGCATCTATTGAGATAATCATGTGATTTTTGTCAGTTTGCTTGTTAATGTGGTTAATTATGTGGATGTTTTTTCCTAATATTGAACCATCCTTGCATTACTGGTATGAATACTGCCTGGTCATAGTGGATGACCCTTCTGATCACTTGCTGGAGTCTTTTTGGTAGTATCCTATTTAGGATTTTTGCGTCTATATTCATTAGGGAGATTGGTCTATAGTTTTCTTTCTCTGTTTTTGACCTGCCTGGCTTTGGGATCAGTACCATGTTTGTGTCATAGAATGAATTTGGTACAACTCCTTCTTGGCCTATTCTGTCAAATAGTTTGTTTAATATTGGGATTAGTTGTTCTTTGAATGTTTGATAGAATTCATTTGTGAATCCATCTGGACCTGGGGAGTTTTTCTTAGGGAGTTCTTTGATGGCTTGTTCAATTTCTTTTTCTGAAATGGGGTTGGTAAGGTAATTTATTTCTTCCTCTTTTAGTCTAGGCAATTTATATTTTTGTAAGTATTCATTCATATCACCTAGATTGCCATATTTGTTGCCATATAATTGGGCATAGTAGTTTTTAATGATTGCCTTAATTTCCTCTTCATTAGAGGTGAGGTCTCCTTTTTCATCTTGGATACTGTCAATTTGGTTTATTTCTTTCCTTTTTTTAATTAGACTGACTAGTACTTTGTCTATTTTATTTGTTTTTTCAAAGTACCAGCTTCTAGTCTTATTTATTAAATCAATAGTTCTTTGACTTTCAATTTTATTAATTTCTCCTTTGAGTTTTAGGATCTCTAATTTAGTCTTTATCTGAGGATTTTTAATTTGTTCACTTCCTAATTTTTTAATTTGCATGCCCAATTCATTGACTTCTGCCCTTCTTAATTTGTTAATATATGAAGTCAAGGATATAAATTTCCCCCGAGTACTGCTTTGGCTTCATTCCATAGGTTTTGAAAGGATGTCTCATCATTGTCATTTTCTTCAATGAAGTTATTAATTGTTTCTATGATTTGTTCTTTAACTAACTGGTTTTGGAGAATCGTATTGTTTAATTTCCAATTAATTTTCGATTTACCTCTCCATGTTCCCTTACTAATTATTATTTTCATTGCATTGTGATCTGAGAAAGTTGCATTTATTATTTCTGCTCTTTTGCACTTGTTTGCAATGTTTTTATGCCCTAATACATGGTCAATTTTTGTAAATGTACCATGTGCTGCAGAAAAGAAGGTATATTCCTTTTTGTCCCTATTTATTTTTCTCCACATGTCCACTAACTCTAATTTTTCTAAGATTTCATTCACTTCTCTTACCTCTTTCTTATTTATTTTTTGGTTTGATTTATCTAGTTCAGATAGAGGAAGGTTCAGATTTCCCACTAGTATAGTTTTTCTATCTATTTCGTTCTTGAGTTCCTCTAGTTTCTCCTTTAGAAATTTGGATGCTATGCCATTTGGTGCATACATGTTGAGTACAGATATTTCCTCACTGTCTATACTGCCTTTTATCAGGATGTAATTACCTTCCCTATCTCTTTTAACTAGATTTATTTTTACTTTGGCTTTGTCGGATATCATGATTGCGACGCCTGCCTTCTTTTTGTCAGTTGATGCCCAATAGATTTGGCTCCACCCTCTTACTTTCACCCTATGTGTATCTACCTTTCTCATATGTGTTTCTTGTAGACAGCATATAGTAGGGTTTTGAACTCTAATCCACTCTGCTATTCACTTGCATTTTATGGGTGAGTTCATTCCATTCACATTCAGAGTTATGATTACTAGCTGTGTATTTCCCAGCATTTTGATTTCTGCTCCTTTACCTGCCTTTTCTTCTTTCACTATTTCCTTCTACACCAATGTTTGCTTTTGAACCATTCCCCTTGTTCCCACCCTTATTTTACTTCCCTTTTTACCCCCCTCCCTATTTATCCCCCCCTTATTTTCCCTGTAGTCTTTCTAAAATTAACCCCCCGTTCCCTCCCTCTCTTGTACTGCTTCCCTCCCCACCAGACCATTTGTTACCCTTCTACTCCCCTATAGGGTGCAAATCTATTCTCTGCCCCGAATGGATTGGATTGTTTTTCCCTCTTTGAGTCACTTTCAAAGCATGTAAAAGTTGAGTATTTTCTGTCTCTGATCTCTTTACCCTTCCAGTGTATTGATGTTCTCCCCCCTCCCACCATGAGCTTCTTTATGACATATAAATTTACCCCCATTTGTTTCTTTTCCCATTTCTTTTAATATTAACCTATTTTAAGCTCTAGTTATATATGTAAATATATATATACATATATATATGCATACTCATGCGTATTTTTTTGCATGCATATATCTATATACCTATTTGTGTCTTGTCCTTTCATCCTATACAGTTTGTTGCTGTTCTCTCTAAATATACTTCTTTTTGCTGCCCAGCTAATAACAACAGTTTTTAAGAGTTACCAATGACCTCTTTTCTTATAGGGATACATATCATTTTAACTTATTGAGTCTCTTAAATTTTTTTCCTTTTTTCCCTTCTTTTTTAATTACCTTTTGATGATTCTCTTGAGTTCTGTGCTTGGACATCAAATTTTCTGTTCAGGTCAGGTCTTTTCTTTACGAATTCTTGAAATTCTTCTATTTTGTTGAATGACCATACTTTCCCCTGTAAGAATATAGTCAGTTTTGCTGGGTAGTTGATTCTTGGTTGTAGACCTAGTTCCCTTGCTTTCCAGAATATCGTGTTCTATGCCTTTCTTTTTTTCAGTGTGGTTCCTTGGTATCTGAATGACTTCTTCTTGGCAGCTTGTAATATCTTTTCTTTGATCTCATAGTTCTTGAATTTGGCTATAACATTCCTGGGTGTTTTCAGTTGGGGATTAAGTACAGGAGGTGATCTGTGGATTCTATCAATATCCACTTTTCCCTCTTGTTCAAGGATTTCGGGGCAGTTTTCTTTAATAATTTCCTTTA
The DNA here is from genome assembly GCF_027887165.1 of Monodelphis domestica. Lineage (NCBI taxonomy): Eukaryota > Metazoa > Chordata > Mammalia > Didelphimorphia > Didelphidae > Monodelphis > Monodelphis domestica. The sequence goes on along the minus strand of NC_077229.1, from coordinate 395,620,396 downwards.
ATATAATGTCCAGGCTTTTTCTTTTGTCATGGTCTTCTGGTAGGCCAATAATTCTTAAATTGTCTCTCCTTGAAAGATTTTCTAAATCCTCTGTTTTGTGAATGAGATGCTTCATATTTTCCTCAAATTTTTTCATTCTTTTGGTTTTGTTTTATAGTGTCTAGCTGCCTTGTGAGGCCTCTCGATTCAAGTTGTATTCTGGTTCTTAAAGACTAGATTTCATCCTTAGTTTTTTGGTCGTCCTTTTCCTTTTGGTTGGATTTTCTTTGGAGGTCATCTTTCATCTGCTTTGCCTCATGTTTCATCTCCTTTGCCTCATTTTCCAGCTGGTTGATTTTGGCTTTCAAGACATTATTTTCTGTTTCCAGATTACTCATCTTAGTTTTTACGTTCTTTTCCCAATTGTCTTCAGCCTCTCTTAATTGTGTTTTGAATTGCATTTTGAGTTCTTCCAAAGCCTGTATCCAATTCACTGGGATTTCTGATTTTTCCTTTGCTGGGTCCTCCCCCTCTGTTTCATTCGCTCTTTGCTCATTACCTGTGCAGAAGCTGTCTATTGTAATTTCTTTCTTCCTTTTCTGTTGTTTGCTTGAGTTTATCCCTTCTTTGCTCCCCATATTTGGCTGTGCTCTTGCTCCTCTCATTTTGTTTTGGTTTTGGGGCTGTCAGTCTCCCCTCTTGGAGCTTTGTCAGATCTCTTGGTACAGTCTCTAGGGGAGGAATGTTAGCTTCCCTGTCCTCTGGAGGCTTTTGATTGGATTGACTTCAATTGGGTTGGGCTATATGTGGTATGAAGCACTGAGGATCTGAAGACTCCTGGAAGGTTGGGCTGCCCAGGCTCTCTCCAGTTCTCTCCAGCTGCTTCTCAGCTGTCCACAAGTGCCTTTGCCAGCCTCCCTAAACTCTGAGGTGTTCTGATGGGATTAGTTCAACTGGATTGGTCTGGATGTGCCCGAGGGAAGGGTGAGACTGGAGCCTGATGGAGGGACCCAGCCACTGTCCATTTCTCCCTGGCTTCCTCCCTGCTGTCCAAGCTGGATGCTCCGAACCCGGTGCCCCGCTGCTCACAAGGTAGACCCTGCAAACCAGCACCTTTGCCCGCTCAGAGGTTCCCGCTGCTGCTGGGGGCTCAGCCCTCTGGGTTGTGGGGGAGGGGTCCTGGGACCTTTGCTCTGCCTTCCCCTTAGCCCTGAATATTCTCAGATTCTGGCTTTTGGGGGGGCGTACCTTTTGATTTGAGTCCAGAAGGAGGGTTCCCCGCTTCTGTCCTATTGTTCAGATTGAATTTCGGTGCCCTAGGAGCATTCAGTCTATATCTGTAAGGAAGGGTCTTCCACGAGGTCTGAACTTTTGCTGCATGCTAAGCTTCCATCTTGACTCCGCCCCCTCAAAGTTTTTCTGACCTTATCCTGCCAATCAGTTCTTATGTATATATAATATGTATATACATTGTATATATATATACAATATATGTACATATACCATACCTTGTTCAGCCATTTCTCAAGTAATGGACAAGCTCTCAGTTTATAATTTTTTTCTGCTCCGAAAAGAGTTGGTAAAAATAATTTTGTACAAATGGACTTTTTCCCATTATCTCTGATCTCTTTTTGATGTGGACCCAGTAGGGATACTGCTGGGTCAAAGGGTATGATAGTTTAATGGCCCCTTAGGTGTAGTTCCATATTGCTCTTCAGAATAGTTTTTTATCAGTGCACAGTTCCACTAAAGGTGCATTAGTGTCCCAAATTTCCCACATCCCCTCCAGTACTTATAATTTTCCATTTTGGTCATGTTAGCCACTCTGATAGGTGTGAGGTGGTATCTCAGAGCTGTTCTAATTTCCGTTTCTCTAAACAATAGTGATTTGGAGCAGTTCCTTATATGACTCTATGTAGTTTTAATTTCTCCCCCTTCTCTTCTGCCCCATTCCTAAACTCATCTTCCCTATCCCTTGCCTTCTTCCCTTAGAATAAAACAGTTTAATAAGAACAAGTGGCTGACTCCATCACTTCTAGAGAAAGACTTGAAGTTAGGGGGATGGAAGTGCCATCTCTCTCCCCAGGGAGAAGGAAGCTAACTGTATCAAGCCTGTTTAGCAAGGTCTCTGAGGGTACCGATGTTAAGGTCTGGAAGGCAACCAGAGTGGGCTTGGTCAGGGAGAGCTGAGAGGGAAGAGGGAACAGGGGGTCCCTAGAATAATTGAAATCCCTTCTCCCAAAAGTCTGGCAGATCAGGCTTTGTTGATCTAAACCCCTGGGGTCAGTTAGTGAAGAAGCCCTGGTTCTCTAGCTGCCTTGGCAACTGTAACCAGTCCAGGACTTTAGGGGATCTGGAGGAAATCTTTCTTCTAGTGAACAGCTTCCAGGTGAAGTCCTATTCACTTAGTTGTCTTCTTGAGGTATTGGGTCAAGCTTTCACAGGAGGAGATGAGTGCTGGTTCAGAGATCTACCCAGTCCACCTTCCTGGTAGTCTCTCAGAGAGGAGAAGAATCTTTCCAACTGTCCAGGTCATCTCACTTACTCTCTTTTTTCCCCAGAATTCTCTCTCCTTCCCACCCTTCCCCCATTCCTGCAAAATTCTCCAGCTTGCCAAATCTGCTTCTGTCTTTTCTGCTGGCAGATTAAATCCAGTCCCTCTCTTACAATGCATATTAGTTGTGTAGCTATTCCTGATTTCTTTCTTCTCTGTCTCAAGCACTAAAACACTAATTTACAAATGAGTTGATATTTTGTATTATTGGGAGAATTTTCAACATTATGTGTTCTCATCAAAATAAAATCAATAGTCTAAATTAAAAAAAAAACACCACCACCAAACATTCAATTTCCTAGTCAATTAAAAAAAACATCAAGAGGCAAAAGATAGTACAATTACTATATTGTTACTTTTTAGATATTAAAAAAATTAAACAGATGAAAAACTATGAGTAGGTCAGCAGCATATTAGAAGGAGCCTCTGTGGAAAAGTTACAGAAACATATAAAAAACAGTTGTAGTGATGAAGTATGGAGGTATTATAAGATACAGTCATGGAGGGAATATGCAAACTGAGGAGATCACAGATCCATCTCACTAACTAAAATATAGATAGCTTTTATTCAGGGAAATATATTAGCCATTTTTGTCATTTGCTCTCTTTTAAAAACATTTACCAACATTGTGTATGAGTTTTAAGGCAGAAAAGTGGTAAGAGCAAGACAACAGGGGATAAGTGACTTGCCCTGGAAATTTCACACAGTCAGGAAATGTCTGAGGTCAGATTTGAAGCCAGGACTTTTCATCTCTAGGTGTGGATCTCTTTCCATTAAGCCACCTAGATGGCCCCTTGTCATTCACTTTTAATCATTTGTTGCAGAGAAGGCTTTTAGAAGACCCAAACTTATTGCTAGCAGTCTGTTTTGAATCTCTAACATTATCTTTCAACTTGGGTTCATCAGCTTCAAATGAGTGCAACCTGGACTCAAGATATAATTGATGAATAAAGAACCTCTTAAATTTAAAATGGGACTTAGAGGCAGAATAACATTTTAAAAACTCAAAGAAATTTGCAAAGTATTTATCTCTACATCATGCTCTATCATAGCAGTTTTCTTGAATTAAACTGAAGCCTGTGATGATATTCTAAGTGGTTGCCTTACACAAAAATCTCTTTTGTGAAGCAAGGTGATGAATTGACATAGGAAGAAAGTCATATCATTTGAAGGATTCTCCTCTCAGTTTTCTTCCCCAAACAAACAGATTTTGGAAGCAATCTTCTTTGAAAGAAAGCTAAACTTTCTGTTACATAAGGAATATGCAAATGGGACCTGTACTTTCATAGTTATATCCCATTCATGCAAGTGCTCAATGAGGACTTTTCCCCTAGTATCCCCAGTAGATATTGACAAAGAATGGCTGTTTGATTCCTTTCTGTTAGTAACTAATGAAGTTTCCATCTCTTCCTTATTTCTTTGATATAAGATCTAACACATCCATGGAGTTTTTGATTATGAGATTTTCTCCCTAATTCCAAATTCTACAAGCACTGAAATTCATATATTTTATGAATCTTGAGGTAGAGTACCACAGTTTCAAAATTGCTAATGTCAGAGTCAGATAATGTATGTTCAAATCTGGCCTATCACACTTACTACTGATGTGATCGTAGGAAAATCTCTTAACATTTCAATGTAAAATTAGAAGATTGTACTATAGGTTCTTTGTACCTAAAATTATGTTCATATGGACACTTCCTATATGAATTTGAGAAAATAATTCCCCATTACTTCATTTAGTTTTTTTGTTTGTTTGTTTGTTTTTAAAGTATAAAATGAGTTGTTGGATTAGAAGCTTCTGGACCTCTCTTCTAACTCTGAATCTGTGATCTAATATTATTCTTCTTTCTTACACTTATATATAGCAAATGCTTATTTCATAGAATGCCCTAAAGGGGATGCCAGGTATTGTTCCAATAGTCAGATTACTTGAATTTATTAGCAATAGGGAATTTGTCAAGAGCGTAGATGATATTGAATTCATTGGAATGATCTTCTGAGCAGCAACAGAACTGTCTTTTTTCCCCTGATAGATATTTTGCTGCTGAAAAGGGGATTGATTGCATTGATTTATGATAGGCACTAAAATTATTTCAGCTGAATTAAAAATGGCATGCATATTTTTCACTTTCTGGAAGGTATGTTATATCCCTAAAAGAAAAGATACATATTATTATTATCTACTCCAAGTTTCCACATTATAGATTGCTAAGGATACAAATAAAATGGAAATGAAATTTAGCTTCTTTTAGTCTAATAATATGATTGATCTATGTTCTATCTGACATTCTTTTAGACCAGGAATAAGCAAACTTTTTTGTAAATGGACAAATAGTAAATATTTTAAGCTTTGAAAGCTGACTCAAAATTAAGGATTTTATATAAAAGAAAGGAGAAAAGTTTCTAGAATTTTTTTTAGAAAATCCAAATATAACAACAACAATAATAAATTATTTTTTAATACAGGCCTACTAACAAGAATGGAATTTTTTTGGGGGAATGTGTTTTGCTTATAGGATTCAAAGTTAGTGTTCCTGGAGGAATTCCATGTAAACTGGAAACATCTCCAGGAATTTATGCAGTGAAAGGAGCAGAACCAGAAGAACATTGTACACAGAGATTGATACATTATGGCACAATCAAATGTAACAGACTTTTCTACTAGAAGCAATGCAAAGACCCAGGACAATCCAGAGGAATTTATGAGAAAGAATGCTATTCATATCCAGAGAAAGAATTGTGGAAACAGAAATGCAGAAGAAAAACATAGGATCAATCATATGTTTTCATAAGGATATGGTTAAGGTTTCGATGTTAAAAGATCACTCTACTACAAATATGAATAACTTGGAAATAAGTTTTGAACAATGCTTGCCAGTTCCAGGAGTGGGGAAGGAAGATGGGAGGAAAATTAAGAATCATGTAACCCTGGAAAATCATTCTAAATAAAATATATAAATAAATTAAGTTAATGTTCCTTATTGTCAAATTTTGCTCCAGATATTCTTTTGGCAATTCTGATATATAATTAGATTTTATGTATTTAATCTTTGAAAATGACCATTCCTACATATAGGAATAACAAAATACTAATATCAGTCCATAATCATGATTTTTATTGAATACATTCATTACTTGAAAGACATTTACAGAATCCTATTAAATTCTCCTTGATTTTTTTTTATCATATCATCAAATTTCAAATTAACATTCCCAAATGAAGGTTACATGGAAGTTCATCAACTGCCAAGTTAGATATATTTTGACACAAGGAAATGTAATTTGCATTTGTATTGAGGTTTAGGAAACACTGCTGAAACTGTAGTTTGAGCTCAGGAAACATCTACTTCAAATTTGTATGAGAGGCATTTTTTTAAACTTTGGACAGATCAGGAAATCAGTAAAGCAGCTTAACATTTGTGATTCAAAGATCAACTATAATTGAATGAACTTTACCATGGTATCTTTTATATATGAATATTGTTTTGCCTTGTAATTTTAGGTTGATTTCACAAAATATTATCATCTTCAGCAACAGCTAATTTCCATAGTCATTAAATGTCCAGAAATAATGATTGAGAGCAATTCTTTTCATTCAGAAAAAAATTCACTCATTCCTGAGCTCAAAATGTCAAAGTAAATTTTCCTTTTCTTTTCTCATATTTAGAACATGTGTAGGTATTTGTAAAATGAAATAAATAAAATCTCATGGTATCAGTGATATGTATGACTCTAGAAACACTATCAAGTTATAATGATGTCACTGAGATTTATAGTGTGCCAAGGAGCAGCACAAAGTAATGAGTGGCACATACTCTTTCTGTTGCATGTACTCAACTCTGCTATTACATGATAAAAACAACCATAAACAATACATGAATGAATCAGTGTAGTTGTATTCCAGTAAAACTTTATTCATGGGCACTGACATTTGAATTTTGTATGATTTTATGTGCCATAAAATATTACTCTTCTTTTGATTTTTTTTCCAACCTTTTAAAAGTGTAAACATTTTTAGCTCTCAGGGCAAACAAAATGAGACTGGCAGATTGTATTTGGTCTTAGGGCTATTGTTTGCCTATCCCTGGTTTTGACTCTATAACTACTTTGCTTAGTTCAACATTAGACATGAAGTAGGAGGGAAAATATTACTAAAAATTGATCATACTTTTTTTCTGAAAAGTCATGAATGGAACTTTCGATATAACTAAGTGATTTCATTTTCCTTTGGGCAAAGGAGAAGAGCAAAATGCAGGTAATAGAGCAGAAGAGTATATAAAGGTGAAGACTGGAGAACAATTAATTGGCTGGATTTCAAATCATATAGAAAGAAGGTTACCATCATGGCTATATGTCAGAATTGGAATGGAACACAGTAGCTAAAGTGTGAATTAGTGGAAAGAATGCTAGATCCAGAATCAGGTATCTTTAATTCAAATCATTATGCTACTACTTACCCACCATCTTTGTGCTCTTGGGCAAATAGTTTAACATATCTGAGTTTCAGTTTTCCTGTCTGTAGATGGTAGGTGAATGGAATTGAATCTGATGGCCTGTGAAGACCCTTCCAGATTAAAGACTATAATAATAATAAGTGCATCAGCTTTATTAAACATTTAGCCTCTTTACTCTTTCTTTGACTCTACTGGTGGCAACGAGACCCCATTTAGTCCCAGAAGATTTGAACCAATAATCAGGATAACACAGTGTCTCAAATTTATTGCTCAACAGAGGAAAATTCACTGATTTTTACTGTGATTTATCCAGATTAGTCATCTATACTATGAGATCTTTATTGCATTTTACCTTTAGAAAGTCTGAGCTTGCAAGTTATTCAGTTCTGGGGATAACTGATCTCATTTATTAAATGTAATAAGGTGCCAAACACTCAAAAAAGCTTGAAATTTTTTGGGAAAATAGACAATATGTGGTTTTATCCCCTGGAAAGTGAAATAAGGCAAATATTTTTAAACAATCATCTTAAGTCAGTGTTCCACATCATAAACTAATTGGTGACACATTTTGTACACATACGTGCCTGTGTGCAGATTTCTGAGCCAGGACAGCACAGCTGAGAATGTAAAAACTTTTGTTGTTCTCCCTTTGGGGAGGTGAGGAGATTCTTTTTCCTCTGTGTGTTTCTTGCAAATGTTTGATGAAATGTACAATGTACAACTTGGAGAAGAGGGAACATTCAAGGAAAATTCCAAAGCAGGTTGTGGACACAAAAGTAGACAGAGTGTTTCTACAAGTGTGCCAGCTTCTGATTTATAATCCCTTTTGATTCTTTTGAAGGCTGTAGAATCTTGAAGGAAGGTTTGATGTTTCTTCAAATCTCTAATTGTATTCTTATTTGGATTTTCCATAATGCAATCAGATTAATCACTGACTCAGGCAGGAGGCTGCTTGGAAGAAATTTGACTCCCTCAAAAGGCTCATTTCAGTTCTAAGATAATTTTCAAAAGGAGATGCAACATTCTTCTCTCCCAAATGTTAAGTCAATAATTTGATGATCCCAGAATCTACCTCATTCCACCTGATATTCTATTTGACAACTAAAAACACAGAAGAGAGAGGAAAATCATATATTATTGATTTCTCAATATGGAAAGAACCTGAAGAAGTCTTTCAGTCTGCTTTCAAGAAACACTCCTATAATCCTAAACATTATTTTTGTACCCATTTCCATAAAAGGAGATTCAATTCAATAAATATTTATTAAAAACCTCTGATGTGGGATGCACGATAAAGACATCAGCAAAACAATGAGACTGCTATGCATTATTTGCATTTAAGGAGCTTGAATTTTACTCAGAGGTGCAGTAGAGAATCTACTTATGTTCTTGGTAAATGATTCAATTTCAACACAGGTGTTTTCCTTTTTTTAAGACATTTTTTGTTAATAAAATTTCTTGTTCAAACTTCTACCTGTCTTCTTATTTGTCATCATGATATGAAGAAGACCCTAAGTTCTTGAAATTTATTCCTGAAGAACCCAAGCTTGGTGTGGGATATTTTTAAGGCTAGGCCCTCAATAGATAAATCAGAGTGTGTACACATATGTATATAGGTACAAATGCACACACATGTATTTTCCTCTTGTCAAAGACTTACTAGGTAAGTTTGGAGAACATCATTAAGAGGGATCTGTAAGGCAATGAATTTTTTTCAATCACTACTCCTAAAAGTTGTCTATTCATTCTTAGTGGCAGTATAGAAATACTCATAGAATGCCTCTATAGATGAAATAACAGAGCTTTAAAGTATTCAAATGTAAGTTCCTCTTTCTGAAATGAGGACCTTACTTTTTTCACCCATGATAGACATAGTAGAACTCCTTTTAAATGCTGAAGGTTGTTATGAAATATATTTTATGACTTCAACTTTAAAGTGGATCACCTCATTAGTAACTTTTTACTCACCTTTGTTCCAATTTTGTCTCAAAACTATAGGGCACCGATTGATAAACCATAGTTTAAAACAAGTCATGGAATGTTTCAGTACTCTAGCAGACTAAGAATTTTCCCAGAAGCTACTTTATATATTACTCCCATAACTGCCATCATCACTAATTCTTCTACAGGAGAACTAGGCATAGTCAGTAAGTCCTGAGTGTGAATCCTGCTTCTGACACTAACTAGCTGTATAACCACAACAAAGTTATTGAACTTCTCTCGTAGCTTTAGTGTCCTAATCTGTGAAATGTCAGGACCTACCCCGCAGAATTGTTGTGAAACTCAAATGAAGCAAGATATGAAAAGTACTTTGAAAACCTTAGGAGGTTATATCATTTTGTTTAATCATGTCTGACTCATCATAACCTCATTTGGGGTTTTCTTGGCAAAGACTCTGGAATGATTTGCCACTTTCTTCTCCTGCTCATTTTGCAGTTGAAGAAACTGAGACAAACAAGATTCACTTGTTCAGGGCCACTTAACTTGCAAATGTTGGAGACCAGATTTGAACTCAGAAAGATGAGTCTTCCTATCTCCAGGATCACTATCCACTGGGTAATTTGGCAGCAATATAAGTATATATTATTAATGATGCCTTGTTGTTGGTCTAATGATATAATAGTTACAAAACACTTAACACAGTACTTGAAAAATAGTAGGTACTTAATCAATGATTGTTCCCTTCTCCTCTTATTGTCATTGACACTGGGATACAAATTGATATAATGGCTAGAGAGCTAGCCTGAGAGCTGGGGACTTTGGGGTTCAGATTTTTCCTCCAACTTATGCTAGTTATATGACCCTGGAAAAGCCATTGAGTGTTTTAATACCCTAAGACATTAAGATTATAAATTGTAGGGCAAGTGTTGATCTTCAAAGTCCTGGATCTAGTTCTTATTTCCATATCGTTGCTGCTACTTCTAGTTCTACTTCTCTTTCTACTACTAGCTTATTCTTGAATAGTACCCTATGATTTATATAGGACTTCCAATACATTGTCCCAAATGATTCTCAAAGGAAGCTCATGGTAGATAGGACAGCTATTAAAACACACTTTTTACAAATGAGAAGACTGAAGGTCAGAGACTTGTCAAGTAAAGACAGTATAGCACAGCCAATTTGTCCCATATGGATTAGAACAGTTCCTTACTAACCAGGGTATGAACTAGTTGCACTGTAATTAAACATCATGAAATTCTTTTTTCTTTTGCTGAGATTTTTGGATAGCAGATAACAGATTTCAAGACTAAATTATGTCCTCAGGCTATCCTGAGGCAAAATTATCTGGTAGGTAAAATTTATCTTAACTTAACCCTTTCCATTAGGCATTGTACTAAAGCAACTCATGAACAGCCTTGCCCTGGAATAAGTCAATAAGCTGCCCGCTGACCTAGGGCATAATGTCCCTGTTTTTTTTTTTCCTCTAACTCTTCACTTCCATAAAAAATTGTGTGACCTTTATTCTATTCCTTCAGGATTTCTTGCCTTCTAAATGATACCTTTAAGATGTCAAGACAATTCAACAACTAATTTCAACCTAATGGAAGAGGTTTAAAAAAGATAAGCCATTTGTAACCTCAAACCAGGACTTTCCAAGCTAATTTGATCATATATTAAAGTTGGTCGTCTGTAAGCTGACTTTTGAAAACCGTACCATTTCTCTTTATCTCAGAGAGATGAGAATTGAGGGCTACTTAAAAGGAGAAGCATATTCTGGGTCAGATGGAGAAAATGTTTACAGGGGAATCAGTGACTGGCTTACAGAGGTCTTCAAACCAGACTGCATGGGAAAAAATGTATGTTAAAGCTTGAAAAGACCTTTGAATTCATGTGGCCTAACCACCTCATTTTTTCAGAAAAAGAAAACAGAGCAAGTCTCCCCATAAGACTGGCAATGATCTCTAAAAAGCCTTCCTTTGATTCTGCTAACTATTGTCTTTTGTGACCACTTTCAAAAAGGAATCTAACATTGGCTACTTTCACTTACTATCCTCTCATCTTTCTAAACTTCTAACCTAAGATTCAACTGAAACATCTGTCTGCAAAATTACCAATGATATTATAATTGTCCAATTTAATGGCCTTGCCTTTTCCCAATCTCTATCTATTTTTTACATTTATGCATTATGGTTAATATTTTCTTTTTTCCTTTATATATTCTCCTCTTGAGTTTTATGGAAGTTCTTGTATTCTTCTCATTCTCTTCTTCTTAATATGCTAGCTCTTCCTCAATTCCTTTTTCTTGGTGGTCTACTGGTCTCCTCTGAATTCAATGATCATTTCTATGGAGATCATTCTTAGTTCTATGAATACAGCTATAACCTCTTTCCTGACCTTGAGTCTCACATGTCTGTGAGACTTTCTATTGAAGCATCTTGAACTTGATATCCTAGAATATTTTGATTTTATATAAATATCAAGGATGATATATGAATTAAAAAACAAACTGGAAGAGAGGGGAAATCATACTTCTATATTTCCTACTATATAAATAATTAGTAGTCACCAAAAGTATTTGATACTAACTAGGCATAGATAAATGGACAAGAAGAACATACAATATAAGTAAGCATGCTTAACAATCAAACTCAACACTTAGTGTTCAATTAACACATGAGTATAAGTTACACAGGGAAAGACTCCTTATTCAACAAGAACTGCTAGAAAACATGAGAAACAATTTGAAATGTAATGGATTAAATCATCTATCTTATACCATGAATCATGATGAGTTCTGAATAGATAAGCCCTTATACCCAAAGATTCTACTACTATGGTATATATCAGAGTATAAGAAAATTCCTATATTTTTTGAAACACTATTTGAACTTTTTTGTGTTGAAAAATAATGGGAAACACACTGCATTCCCATCAATTAGGGAATGGCTAAGCAAATTGCAGTTCATATTTTTAATAGCATAGAACTGTGCCATGACAAATGAAAACTTAGTCAGGGAATGATATCTTTTTCTTCAAGGCTACCATATAGTATTTTTGAAGTTCTGCTAACCTGCAAAGGAAGAAATTAGGAGAAACTGTTTGAAATTGCAAAGATACTTATTTTGATTCAATATAAGCAAAAAAGAGTTCTTAACAATAGTCATTCAATCATTTCTGACTCTTCATGTCACCATGGACCAACTGTTTGTGGTATTTTCTTGGAGTGGTTTGCCATTTCTTTCTTCACTTTTATACAGCCAAGGGTTAAGACTTGCCCAGGGTTACACAATAACCACATCTTAGGTCATATTTGAACTCTGATCTTTCTGATTTGAAGCCAGGTTTTCTATCCACTGTACCATTTGTCTACACCTCTAAACACTTAGGTATATTCATAATTTGGAGTGGGATCTGCCTTAGTAAAACATTCCCTCCTCCACCCCCACCCCAAACATACTGGAAGTCCTCAGTCAATGACGAGGTTTTGACCCTGGTTCTGGCAGTGGAAAACTCCAGCTAAAACCCTAAACAGCCTCAAAGTTTGGCCCATCTTAATCCAGACTTCATGGGGATTGAGAAATACCCATTAAATTAATTAGAATAATCAATACTTCCCACCACCTCATTCCTGAATGTATGATTAAATGGATCTCATATATTTCAAAGTACTTGATAAATTGCAGATTTCTAAATGAATCCAATATATGATTATTACTGCATATGAGATACTTTTAATACATAAGCAATTTTATTCAAAGAAAATACCAAGATTTTCAAGTGAAGTAAATAGGGCCTTTAAAGTATGTATTTATTTGTTTAGCTTGTCCTGTGAATCAGATAGAATAAAGAGTCTAGAATTCTTACCTATTTTTCCAGAACACTAAGCTTGAAATGTTTTCTCCAGATTTTCATTTATTATTTGGATAGGAACTATTTTAAAAAACCAAATCTGCTCTCAAAAGTTATTTGGCACCCAGAATCATTGTAACATGTAGACTCTGAAAATGAAAATATCCCAAACTGACATATAGCTCCCTCTAATTAATTGGGGGCAGCCTAGATAAATATGACATAAATAATGATAAAAATATGCACTTTTTATAACTAGAAGAAACCCACCAGAGTTATAACTAGGTCCGTATGACTGCCACTTTGTCTGAGGGCACTGAAATTCAGAGGGTAAAGATTATAGTTGCTACAGTTAGAATCAATTTCCCCTCCCCAAACAACCAAATTAATATTACTTCTTGTATTCTCTTCATATTATAAATTACTAAGTTAATTTAGGGGCTTTTTCATGATGCTTTCCCTGGGCATGCTGATTTCCTAGGCACTAAAATTGGTATTTATAGCTCTGGAGGACACTCAGTGATAACCAGGCTACAAAATATTTTCATTTGATTAGTATAATGAAAAGAACTTCTTTAAAATCTTAAAGGCAATTTTTTAATTGAAGGGAAATTTAGTTATTCCTTTATACAAAGGAAATCATGAAAATAATCTCAGCTATCAAGGTCAAAATCTCCAAAATACTATTATCATTATTAAGGCTTTTGAAAAAAAATCCAGGGAAAACTAAGAATAGATTCAGGATTTAAATTGTTCCTCTAGTTCAACTCTTCTCCACATTCAAATTCTAGTTTGGCTATAATGTGAACAAGGTGGATATAGGTGTTAAAAATTTTAGATTTTTCTTAAAGAACACAGCTAATACAATATTATTTTTAAAGCATGCTATGGTTTTACAAATTGAAAGAATACCTTGTATGAAGAAAAATCTTACCAAGAATCCTCTGACAACCCATGGGTGACCAAATTATACCACATAATTTACACTGTCGCTAATCTTTAACAGAGTTTTACAAGTAGATGTAGTAAATGACCACCAACTTATTCTTTTGCAGTTTGATTGAGTGGTCCTAGCAGATAGGTCCTTAAACTCTTACTATTCTTTTCTATTTCTAGATAATATGAGATATTAGATTAAAATTGTATCTCTGGATTACTAATGAGAAACATTTTATTGTTGAAAAAATTTTACTTTTATTATGAGAACTATTATTTTTCTCTAAACACATATATGTATATGTGCATATGTATATATATATATATATATATATATGTATGTATGTATGTAATTTAAGACAATAGTAACAAACTGCATTATTTATGTCCAATTTGGAATTTGGGGGTGTTGTTCTGTTTTGTTTTCCTTGATTTTTTTTTAAATTTTAATCTCTACCGTACCAACCCTAATCTCAATTTTCTCCCTTCCGCTTAAATAGGAAGATCTCCCTTATAATCCAGGAAAATGTACCAATTTGTGAGAAACTCTCATATTTAGTTAGTTAGAGAAAGCAATGGCCCACTTTCATGAACACAGATGACATAATCTGGTCCCAGTTTATTTCTCTTTTTTCTTTTTTAAACATTATTTTATTTGGTCATTTCCAAACATTATTCATTGGACACAAAGATCATGTTCTTTTCCTCCCGCCAACCACCACCTCTCCCATACCTGACATGCAATTCCACTGGGTATCACATGTGTTCTTGATTCAAACCCATTTCCATGTTGTTGGTATTTGCATTAGAGTGTTCATTTAGAGTCTCTCCTCAGTCATATCCCCTCAACCCCTGTAGTCAAGCAGTTGCTTTTCCTCGGTGTTTTTACTCCCACAGTTTATCTTCTGCTTGTGGATAGTGTTTTTTTTTTCCTCCTAAATCAATGCAGATTGGTCAGGGACGTTGCATTGCCACTAATGGAAAAGTCCATTACCTTCGATTGTACCACAGTGTATCAGTCTCTGTGTACAGAGAAGACATGGACAGTGATTGGTAGATGTGAGAACTGAGGGGAGGGAACATGGATGGTTTCCTTAAAGATAGAGGGGTCTGAGGACCAGATGTGGGTGGTTGGAGAGGTTTTGGCTCTGAGAGGTTGTGCTGGCTCTGAAGGAAGCTGGAGGTGGAGGCCCCTGAGACTGTTTCTCCATTTTGGTCACGTGAGTAATAGGGACTGATCTCCTTTCTTTGCCCCAGCTATCTAAGGGCTTGGGCCTTTTGGCCCAGCCTAAACTGAAGGGGTATATAAGCCCTATTCCCTTCTCTCCCTTTTCTCTCTCCCTCTCTCTCTCTATCTCTAATACCTTTCTTCATCCTGTTTGTAATTAAACTTTATAAAAGGTTGACTGCTGACTTAAGTTTTCATTTAGGAATTACATAGCTGAATTCCTTGGCGACCTTAAATTAATATATATCAGTCTTTTAAAGTGATTTCCTTGTCACAGCCATTCCCTAATTTTCCCAAATATTTACACTTTTTCTTACTCCTCTCTATTATTTGTCATATAGCCACTTCAGTTGTGTTTGATTCTTTGTGATTCCATTTGTGATTTTCTTGTTATTTTGGTTTGTATTTCTTTCTATAGCCCATTCTTCAGAAGAGCAAACTGAGGCAAATTGGCTTAAGTAACTAACCCAAGGTCACACAGCTGTAATTGTATGAGGTCAGATTTGAACTCAGGAAGATAACTATTCCTGATTCTGCTAATCTATCCACTGTACCACCTAGCTTCCTACTCCTGTCTATTATTCCACAATGCAATGACCCTGGCTTCCTTGTTTTTCCCCAAACAAGGCAATCTATCTCTTCTCCTTGTGCATTTTCATTAGCTATCTCCCATGACTGAAATTCTATTTCTTCTTCTCCATCTGTTGGTTTCCCTGCTTTCCTTCAGAGCTCTACAGGATTTCTCCTTTTTTGCAAGAAACCTTTCCCAATTCTCCTTAACCTTAGTATCTTCCTGCTAGGATAATCCCTGTTTTATAATGTATATATGCTGCTTGCACATATTTGTTTTTAATTTAAATTTATTTGTTACATTTAAATATCCAGATAATTCCCCCTCACCACCCTTCTTAGAGAAGGCATAATCTTATTTAATAAAAAGATATATGTATGTATAAAACTATGCTGATTTCAATTTATCAGTTCTTTTTTTCTGGAGGCTGACATGCATAAGTCTTCATTCAAAAAGTTTTTATGGTGCTGTATGTAATATTCCCTTGGTTCTGTTCTTTTTACTCTTCAGAACATCATATATATTTTCCATGTTTTTTTTTTAAATTAACCTGTTTTAATTAACCTGTTCTTATGTGGCAGTAATATTCCATCACAACCATACACTACAACTTATTTAGCCATTCCCCAATTGGTGGGAATCCCTTCAATTTTCACTTCTTTGCAAACACAAAGAAAGCTGCTATGAATATTTTAGAATATGGAGGCAACTAGACAGCTTAGTGGATTGAAAGCTAAAGCCTAGAGATGGAGAGTTCTGGATTCAAATGTGACTTCAGACACTTTCTGGCTATGTGACCCTGTACAAGTCACTTAAGCCCCATCACCTAGCCCTTACCACTCTTTTGCTTTGTTTCCAAAATAGAAGATAAAAATTTTATAGTCTTTCTATCTGTCTGTCTATCTATCTATGTATCTAATGTGTGTGTATTATAATAGAACATATAGATTGTTTTCCTGTTCTCCTAATTAATTAAGGAAATAAGCTTAATAATTATTTACATATTTCTTTCCCTTTAGATTGTGAGCTCTTTGAGAGCAAGTATTATTTTTGTGTTTGTTTTGTTTTGTATCATCAGCACTTAGCATGAAGTCTGGGATGTAGTTGACATTTAATTAATGTATTTTCACTTAACTCTTTTATGCAGTATTTGATTGCAAAGTATTTTCCATACAAAAAATCTTTGAGATAATCTAATTAATGTCTCATTTTTACAGAAAAGGGAGTGAAATTAAAATAACTTAATATTGCTACAAAATACATAATCCCATAATCGTATGGGTGAGGCATTTAGACCTTTGGAATCTGATCATTGTTAATACAGGCATTTAAGTAACAATAGAAGAGCCTGACACACTTGAAGCTGGAATCTTATGGCAGAGAAGGCAATAAGAAATCTCGACTTGGATTTTGCCTATCTTATACATTAGAGAAGTAAAGGGAAAATAATTAATGGTACTGAGATAAAGGGTAGTTGAATTACTTGTCCAAAGCCATGCAGTTTGTGTGTGAGAAATAGAACTTAAACCTGGTTCTGCCTGACTATAAGACCTGTTCTCTAACAACTACTACACCTTATAGTCTCTTCTGTCTTTTACATGATTTAAAGAAACTCTAAATAGATTATAAATGTGACAATATTTTTTTCTACTTCCTTGCCACCCAATATTCTGTCTTGAATATAATATTCAATTTTTATATAGATGAAAAAGGAAACAAAAGTATTATCATGTCTATTTAGTCAGCTGAATAATTTCTGTATCAGTTCTTAAAATCCCTGAATCACAAAACTGAAGGAGAAAAGGGGCATCTAAGCCAACCTGCATCCCACATATAAGATTGAACCTAACCTCCAAATGATGTGTATTTTGTAAACTGGAAACACAATCATATTTGTCTTCCTAGCATGGAATTTATTAAACACTGCTTTTCCCTAACATTAACATCAGCCCCACTCTACCTTTAACAACCTGGAAGCCACTTCATTACTACTAGAGTCACAGCAGAAAGAAATAAGCAGTTTGATATATTTTTGTAAATTGTTAATTATACCATCTACTCAAATAGCTTCAGTAATGCAGATAAACAAATGTTTTTCCTCCTTCAGTTGGCTCTGTTTCCTGTTCCAATTGTCATTTTATTTCCTGGAGGCAGCCATTATGTTGTTGACTCATCAGGACTCCCCCAGTGGAAGTCAAGGAATGGAGGACTCAGAAGAATAACTTGTGACTGGAATGCCTTGGGTTAAATATTATTGATTTAGAGTGCAATGAGCTTGTTTCTGGCAGCAAGCTCAAGTTCTCAAGCAAGTTCCCAATGATTTCATTTTTTTTTAAATTCTTGTTGCTTAGTTGTTAGAGCTAAGGCAGAAATAATTGGTCTGAGCAGTACTATTCTTCTGGCATATCCACACTTAAAATTTCCCTAAATTGATTCCAAATATAGAACTTTCCATTTCCCCCTGGAAAATCCCCTTATTTACATTTGAAGTCTTTTGTATTTATTAACTATGAGGACTTGTTTTCTTGAACAGAACACATA
This sequence comes from Monodelphis domestica, assembly GCF_027887165.1. Lineage (NCBI taxonomy): Eukaryota > Metazoa > Chordata > Mammalia > Didelphimorphia > Didelphidae > Monodelphis > Monodelphis domestica. The sequence continues at coordinate 395,602,339 of NC_077229.1, read as the reverse complement.
AACATTAAAGCCATATTTTTCCGGGTAACCATGGACCAGCTAGGATCTTTGATTTAGAAATTGATGGGCCTTAGAAATCACCTGGTCTACAGTAGCCAAACACAGGCCCCAATGGGAACCAGATTAAGATATAATTCAGAATTAAAAAAAAAAGATATAATTTGGAAATTTTAATGAAAATATATAAAAGTACAATAAATTTAATATTAATGAATCTAATAATAAATAATGTACAGATAGTTTTCAGAGTCAATATGTATCTCTAGGAGTCTTTATATAAAGTTTGGTGGCCCTGTTTTCTATTTTCTGTTTAAGTTTGATTTCTATATATCTGGGCAACATAAGCTTGGAGAGGATAAGTTATTTGACCAAAATCATATATTTAATAAGTTTCAGAATCAGTATTCAAGCCCTAATCCCAAATTAAGTCCTTTTCCTACTTAAACCATACTCTTCCCTAAGTATTGGTTAATTATAATTCAATTCAATTCCACAAATATTCACTAAGTACTTATGGTATTTAAGCAAATCCTTATGTATTAGGGATATTAAGACAAAAACGAAACACCCTCCGACTTTAAGGAATTTACAATCTATTGGGAGATTAATCGAATAAACAGATAATTAATTATGCATTATTATTATTGTTGTTTTGTCCTTTGCTTTAGAAAATGGCAAATGATACCACTGGTGATGTCTTAACTTGTGCATAAATTGATCTTAAATGAGTCAGAGTTGCACAAAGTTGTAGTCACTGCTCTCAGAATTGTCAAAGTCCGATGGCAAGACAAAAGTCAGGATGACTGGTGATGGTTTGGGATGCAATAGTTAATCTTAGTATTTTTGATATCTGAGTACTGAGTACCAGAGTGCTACTTCAGTTACCTTCATGACTATTGGAACAAATTTTTCTCATTCATCAATTCCATATACTTAGAGTTCATAATCCCCTAACTCACTGATGGGTTTCAGTACCTGTCTCACAATATTCCTCTCCCCTCCAACTTCTTTCCTCATTCTGAGGAACTTCAACGTAGATATTGATAGTCCCTCAAACATCCTAACTTACTAGTTCCTCAACTTACTCTTTTCCCATGACCTAGCCCAGTGATGGTGAACCTTTTAGAAAGATAGTGGCCATATCCCCAGACCACATGTCATGCCCTACCCCCCAACATATAGGGTATGCCCCCCTTATCCCACACAGGGGAGGGAGAAAGCCCTCCCATTGGGCTTCTGGACAGAGGGGTGGGTGAAGTGAGGAATGTTCTCAGTCAGTGTAGGGAAGGGAGTGGCCTGAGCACTCCACTTTCCTCTACCTCTGCCTACTGTGAATTACCTACCTTACCCCTTTTGTAGTCCCATTGAGCTGCTGGGCAGAGGAGTGTGGGATGTGATAAAAAAAATTCATCAGGCATTTTAGAGAGGGGAATGGAGCAGCTCTGCCCAAGTCTCCCTGCCTTTCTACTAACCAACTCTGGAGGGGGTGGGGTAGGGAGGGAAAATGGCTAAGTGTCCACAGAGAATATTCTATGTGTCATCTTTGGCACCCACACCATAGGTTTGCCATCACTGAACTAGCCTTTTATCTTACCTTAGCTGCACTGTAAAGTGGTCATATGCTTGATATTGTCATTGCCCAAGAGTATCACAATTCCATGTTCATAAATTCTGAAATTTCTTTGTGTGATCATAATCAGTCATTCTACAGTCCCCTTTTCCTTGCAAGTATTAACCTTGTTCCTCTTCCTCATTTTGTCCAAGGCTAGATCATCTTTGCATTGATTACATTTTTCAATTTTCCTAATTTTGATCCTTTGGGGAATCAGGGACATCTTCTCTTAATTCCGTTGCTCTTATTCTATTTTAGATTTTACCTTGTCAATATTCAGCCTTGGTAAACCAATCATGTGTTGTCTTTGCTACAACTTGTGTGCTGCTGGAAACAAGCTAGAGAAATAGTCAAACAGTGCTGATTGGGTCCACAATAAATTTGTGTTCTATAATCTTCAATGAGTCCTCACTATAGCAAGCCAGTTCACTTATACTTCCCAAAATAATTCACTATTCCATTTCAAACAGCAATGTTTCCAAGTTTTTTTATCCTCCCTCAGTCTTTACAGAGATAAGCATCCCTCCTCTCATTTGCTTAGCTTATACCCTTGCCCCATATTTCACTGGAAAAAAATTAATAAGAGCTTATTCCTTTCCCCTCTCCCTCATCTCATGTCATGAAGCTTCCTTCAACCACTATCTCTGTCTTCACTCCTTGCTTACAAAAAGTGGTGGTCCTCCTTGCCTTGGCAACTTCTTTTATGTGCACATGTTCCTATTTCATCCTGTCCTCCAAGAGATTACACCCTCTATTATCCTTGTTCTCCCTTATTGTCAGTCTCTCCTGTTATTGGCTTCCAATAAATAATACAATCTCTCCCTCATGCTCAAAAAATACTCTCTTTATCTGACCTTGCTTTTTCAGCTATTAAATATACCTCTCCTTTTCATGACTAAACTTGAAAAACCTGTATTCAATCTGCATTTTTATTTCTTTTTCTATTACTTTATTTTTAACACTACAATTTGACATAATCAATTGCTGAATCTAATGGTCTTTTTTCAATCCTTATCCTTTTTCACTTCTCTGCAGCCATTTAGATGGTTGTTAACCATCTTCTCTTTAACAGTCTCTTCATTCTAAGTTTGTCTTACCCTGCTGTCTCCTGGTTCTCCATCAACTAGCTGTAGCTTCTTAATGTCTGAAGAACCAATTATAAAATCCTTTCTTTACCCTTTAAAGGCCTTCATCAACTGGCACCTTTTCTCTTTCCTATCTTCTTGCATTCTACCCTCTCTCCTTTCACCAAAATCTTTTGTGTTCCAGTGACACTGGTCTCCCTGCCATTTTTCACAGAAGAAACTCAATCTCACCAATGTGCATTTTACTGGCTGATCTTCATGCCTGGCATTCACTCCCTCTTCATTTTTATCTTTTGGTTTTCTTGACTTCCTTCAAGTCCCTAGATAATATCTCACATTCTATAAGAAGCTGTTCCTGGTGCTTCTTAATATTAGCATTCCCATCTTTAATTATCTCTAATTTATCCTGTCTATATAGTGCTTCTACCTAGTTGTTTTCATGTTGTCTTCCCAATTAGATTGAAAAATCTTTAACAACAGGGACCATTTTGCCATGCTTTTTGCCTTTCTTTGCATCCATGGGGCCAACATTTGGCACATAGTAAATGCTTAAAATATTTTTGACTTGGGAATGAAAAATGTCCTCGTATTGAAAGGGTATGAGAGAGCCATTGAAAGAAACATCTCAATAGGTGAGTGGATGATCAGGACCATACCTTGGGAGGACTGTTTTGGTGGCTTTATAAAGAATGAATTAGAAAGGGGAGAAAGTAGAAGCAAAATAATAAGCGAACCATTCAAATGGGATAGGTTATTTAGCTACCGCAAACTGTTTCCATTCCAGGAGATAAAAGGTCTACAAAAGACTTTATATGACTTTATGGAGACTCACTCATGCGTTAGGATGCTATTTTTCTAGCAATCCTCATATATGCTTACCTTCTTAGAGAAATTTAAATAATAGGCTAGCTCTGTAATTTAAATAAGAACTTTCTAGGAATTTGTAGCATAGGAATAATATCTGGAGAAGGAAATGAAGTTTTGCTTCTGTATAGTGTATTAGGTATCTCTTTTCCTGTGTTTCTGAACTTTTTAAATAGCTTCTTTAGTCTGTAAATTTTTGGAATTATCTGAAGAGTGGAATAATGACTGACATCTTGAGTGCTTGTAAAGGAACTAAGAAAACTTTTTATCAGATCTATGGAAATCTAGACATGAGATGTATCCCAAGACTATATAGAAGGAATCTGGGTGGAAGCAATAATGAGAAGCCTTAATGTCTTTTGCACTGATACCTAGAATCAAGAAATGAAGAAACAGGGAGCTTTGAGTCATGGGTTACATAAGTAATACAAACTCTCTTGATATACATATGCCTATATGTATATGTACATGTGTGTGAAATGGGAGGGCAGAAAGATTGACAAGAACTTACCTGATGGGCTGACTCTGGCCCAAACACAAATCAATAATTAAGAATGGAAAGGAAATTTGGAAGTCAACTATTCCAGCACTTAAAAGTTTGCCCTAGGAAACCCTGAATGAACTTCCCTGACAGATTGTCTGTGAGATCAAAACAATATTAAGAATAATATCAATATAATTTAATTTCTAGTAGAGCAAATATCAATAAATTTAAACCAGTTAATCCAAAGATCTTTGGAGTTGCTAAAATATTTTTGAGTGTAAAGGAGTCCTGACATCTAGAATGAGGATCACTGATCTAGTCCAAACTCCTTATTTTGCAAATATGTAAACTGAAGCCTACAGAGGTTAAATGATTTTCCCAAAGTCAAATGAATAGTTAGTATTACACATAGTATCCTGAATCTAACACTATCCCCATACAGATCATTTATAGGGGAGGCTGGGAAGAATAGTGAGGGAGATACAAGTTGTCATTGCTATCTATCCCTATCTCCCTTGTGCATCATTTTCTTGATTTAAAGGGTGTAAGAAGTCAATCTGGATTCAGGCACAAGGCACTTGACAGCTTTAGCAAGAAAGGATGCCTAACCAACTCATTGCTATGTAATTAGTGCTGACCTCAACTAAACCCAGAGTTTAGAGTTAGAATAGAATGAACAAACGGGTAAAGAAATAATATGGGTATTATGTTACCCTAATATTTAGAAAATAGATTTTTAAAAATTGACCAGTAGGTAGATGCTATCTTTCATAGGATCATATGGAGATCATAAACTGAAAACCAGAATTGTCCTTAGCATTGGTTCCACCAACCTCATTTTATAGCTGAGGAAATTTAGGCCTAGAAATGTGAGGTGACTTGTCTATTAGCACCCATGTAGTAAGTGGAAGAACTGGGATTTTTAAAAATGGCTTTTTAAAAAAATATTTTTCCAGATTACATCTTGGTAAAAATTTCAATATTCATTTTCTGAAATTTTGCAATCTATGTTCTCTCCCTCCCTCTCAATTCTCCCCCTTCCCCAAGATAACAAGTGATATATATATATATATATATATATATATATATATATATATATATATATATATATCAATATATATACACACATATATATGTTACATATTTATACAATACATATTTCTATGTTCATCATGTTGTGAAAGAAGATATATCACTCACACTAGAGAAACATTCATGGAGAAAATAAAATGAAAAATGACATGTTTTAATATGCATTCAGCCTCTGTCATCTCCTTCTATAGCAGTGGATAGCATTTTTCATCATGAGTCCCTTGAAGCTGTCCTGGACCCTTGCATTGTTGATGGTAGGTAAACCATTCACAATATCATTATACTTTATTCCTCTTACTGTGTACAACATTCTCCTGATTATGATCACTTTACTTTGCATTATTTCATGTAAGTTTTTCCCGGTTTTTCTGTGATTATTTGGTTTGTCATTTCTCATGGTGCAATAGTATTCCATTACAACCATATCCCTCAACTTGTACATTGATTTCCCAACTGATCAACATCTCTTCAGTTTCCAGTTCTTACCACAAAAAGAACTCCTTTAAATATGTTTGTATAAGGATGCTCGATATAGACCTAGGAGTGATACTATTGAATCAAAGAATATGCACAGTTTTATGTCCCTTTGGGCACGATTCCAAATTACTCTGACAAATGCCTTTATCAGTTCACAGTTCTACCAATTGTGTATTGGTGTTCAAGTTTCTCCACATCCCCTACAATATTTAGCATTTGCCCCTTTTTTGTCATATATCCAGTCTGATAGGTTTGCAGTAGAACCTCAGAGTTATTTTAATTTTAATTTCTCTAATTAATAGTGATCTGGAGCATTTTTATATGATTAAATATAGTTTTAATTTCTTCAACTGAGAATCATCTTTTCATATCCTTTGAACATTTGTTGATTGATGAATGCTTTGTATTCTTATGAATTTGTCTTAATTCTCTATATATTTGAGAAATGAGAAATTTGTCTGAGATATAAAATTTTCCTATAATTTGTTGTTTACCTTTTATTCTTCATTGTATTGGTTCTGTATGTGTAACCCCTTTTTAATTTAATGTAATTGAAGCTATTTATTTTATATCTCATAATGTTCTGTATATTTTATTTTGACCTAAATTCTTCCCTTTTCCATAGATCTGACAATTCTATGCTTCTCTAATTTGCTTATGGTTCTGGCCTTTATTTTGAAATCATGCATCTATTTTGACTTTGTTTTGTCATATAGTGGGAGCTGTTAGTCTGTGCCTAGTTTCTTTCATACTGTTTTCCAATTTTTTCAGCTGTTTTTGTCAAACAGTAAATACTTCTTCCAAGTACTTGGATCTTTGACTTTGCCACTAGATTACTATGGTCATTTCCTACTGCATGTTGATTGGCAAGTCTATTCCATTGATCCATTACTCTATGTCTTAATCAGGACCAGATTGTTTGTATGACTGAGGCTTTATATTACAGTTTGGGATCTGTATAGTTAAGTCAACTTCCTTCATGTTTTTTCCCTTCCATTAATTCCCTTGATATTTTTGGCTTCTTTTCTTCCAGGTGAATTTTGTTATTGTTTTTTCAAGCACTATGAAATAATTTTGGGGTAGTTTGATTGATATGGCACTGACGAGATAGATTAGTAGAACTGACAATTTTATTAAACTGACAGCCTATACACAATAAATTAATTGTTTAGATCTGCCTTTCTGTGAAAAGTGTTTTGTATTTGTGATCATACAGTTCCTGGGTTTAATTGAGGTCTTCTAGACTGGGATTTTATTCTGCATCCATATAGACTAGGTTTTTAAAAAAAAGAGTCATGAAACCTTCAGCAAGACAAGTGATATAGGGAACTAAGACTAATCTGTATTTCAGTTTCCCCAAATGGATAAGGAGTAAGAGTTGGTAATCCTCAGACTTGATAGACTTTCTAGTGCTTTTTCTTTCAACATAGACTTCTTACTGACAAAACATTGTATCATAGCAAATGAGGAGGTAAGAGTTGTATCCAACTAAAACAATGATCCATTTGAAATAATATTATTTCAAGGTTATAGCAAATAAGAGAGTCTTGTTTTGTCTTAACATATAGTTTGAATCACTAGACCTATCTGTATTAGAACTAACACTGAATATAGAGATAGAAATGGGCACACGTCATAAAACACTACATCCAAAAGGGACTTTAGAAATAATCACGTCTAATTTTTACTTTTATAAAGAATATATAATTCACATGATTTAAATTTCTCACCCAAGGTCATACAACTAAGCTATTTAATACTATTATATATTCAACTAACATTTACCCCTTTCTTGATCCCTCCATTGTAGACCTTCTTATACTGAGAAAACTATTTTACTTATCCTTATAATATTAAAATAGATCTTATTCTTATCCTTTGATTTAGAGAGGGATTCTATGTGGGATCACTGTTAAAATCTAACTTAGTGTCTTTCAAAAGTAATTATAATGCAGAGATGTTTAGACAATTCATAAGCTGACTGCTTCAGAATTCTTCAAACATTATAGCAGAAGATATTGTATCAAGGTCTTGCTACTTCTAAAAGACCAATTATTCTTTACACAATGCTATTTGTATATAGTAAAATGCTCATCACCAGTTCAGGTAAATATTTGTCTATTGCTATAATATTTGATAGTTGACATGTATACTCTATTTAAACAATAAATTGGAAAAGGATTAATTTGGGGTGAACAAGGAAGAAAACAGACACATTTTTCTGATCCTTATTTACTTAACATCTTTGGGAATGCAAGATCTGTAACTTCATGTTATAATTTCCTGATTTTAATGGTGTCTTTTTGAATCAAAAGTAAGCAAACTATGCAATATGCTTGACATATATTTATTACAACACTTTCTGGAAGCAATTTCCATTCTGATATACTATTTCCCAGATTGTGTTATTAAAAAGTTAAGAAAAATGAAGACTAGAAGATCAAGATAAGATCTTTCACAGATGCAACTACAAAATGAATGGAGCCCTGGAAACTAGAGATAAAAGGAACAGTAGCAGAAGTTCAACAACTATTAAACAGAGAGGTGCCTAAAAAGCTGACTGGTTTACCTTTAACTTCCAACATCAAAATTAAAATCCTACTGTATTTTAGACTGATTAGGCAACCTCCCTCTACTCCCCACCTCATGGAATTACAGGTATGTTAAATGGAAATGGTACAGATGGGAAATAATAATATCCACAACATTTTTTATCTCTGTCTTCAGGGTACCCTACTTTTTGATTCACACTGAATTCATAGAGACCCAAGTTTATATTGTTATTACACTATTGAACCTCACCATTAAGGATTGATGTTCAGATCAACTTTGCTACATTCATTGAAGTGTTCCTTCTGGAAAATAAGGCAAAACAAAACAAAATTAATAAAGAAAAGCAAAGTTGACATATTTCAATGGATCCCTTTTGCTAGGAAATTAAAAGAAAAAATCTAAAAAAACAGAAATTTATAGAGTACATGTGCCATATCCTAACTAAACTAGGGTCTATTTATGAATTATATTAGATTCCTAGCCAATATTGCTGATAGCAGTTTTAATCATTTTATTTAAAAATCATACTTTCATTAAAAAGTTTTTCTACAAATAAAACTAATGTAACTAAAATTAGAAGGGAAGCAACAAATTGGGAAACAATCTTCATAAAAACCTCTGACAAAGGTTTAATTACTCAAACTTACAAAGAGCTAAATCAATTGTACAAACAAATCAAGCCATTCTCCAATTCATAAATGGGCAAGGGACATGAATAGGCAGTTTTCAGATAAAGAAATCAAAACTATTAATAAGCACATGAAAAAGTGTTCTAAATCTCTTATAATCAGAGAGATGCAAATCAAAACAACTCTGAGGGATCACCTCACACCTAGCAGATTGGCTAACATGACAGCAAAGGAAAGTAATGAATGCTGGAGGGGATGTGGCGAAGTAGGGACATTAATTCATTGCTGGTGGAATTGTGAATTGATCCAACCATTCTGGAGGGCAAATTGGAACTATGCCCAAGGGGCAATAAAAGACTGTCTGCCCTTTGTTCCAGCCATATCACTACTGGGCTTGTACCCCAAAAAGATAAGGAAAAAGACTTGTACAAGAATATTCATAGCTGTGCCCTTTGTAGTGGCAAAAAAAAAAATTTGAAAATGAGGGGATGCCCTTCAATTGGAGAATGGCTGAACAAATTCTGGTATATGTTGGTGATGGAATACTATTGTGCTAAAAGGAATAATAAAGTGGAGAAATTCCATGGAGACTGGAACAACCTCCAGGAAGTGATGCAGAGCAAGAGGAGAACCAGGAAAACATTGTACACAGAGACTGATACACTGTGGTACAATCGAACGTAATGGACTTCTCCATTAGTGGCAATGCAATGTCCCTGAACAGTCTGCAGGGATCTAGGAGAAAAAAACACTATCCACAAGCAGAGGACAAACTGTGGGAGTAAAAACACCGAGGAAAAGCAACTGCCTGAATACAGCGATTGAGGGGACATGACAGAGGAGAGACTCTAAATGAACACTCTAATGCAAATACCAACAACAGGTGGTGGGAGGGGGGGAAAGGAAAAGAAAATGATCTTTGTCTCCAATGAGTAATGTTTGGAAATGACCAGATAAAATAATGTTCAAAAAATATCATACTTTCAATGACATTATTCTCATTCCCAATATTATTCTACCCTATGAAACTCTGCTGAAATTTAGAAAATTAATTATAGCTATACTATCTAATAGCTTGTGTAATTCTACTCTAGTTCTTTGCCTTTCTCAGAGAGAAAGTATATAATGTCTTAGGACTTTTGTATCCAACATCGAAAATGACATTTAACCAAGTTCTGATTTCTTTAAATGTTTTTTTTTCTTTACTTTGTTATAATAATGTTTTTTTCCTTTATTGACTGTATTTTCTTCTTTTATTTGTAAATTCCCATATTTGAATTATTCATATTTGCTTTTACTTATTGCTAATACTTATAGCCTCAAAGTATTTTATTACATTAATATGCCATGATTTGTTCAACCATTCTCCTGTAGATGGGCATCTGCTTTATTTCCAGCTCTTTGTTACCACCAAAAGATCTAATATGTACTAATCTCAATATTTTTGTATGCCTAAGATGTGTGTTTCTTTGCTTATAGGACATATGCAAAATAGTGAGAATATAGACCAAAAGAAATAGATTATTAACTTTTCTTACATGATTCCAAATTGTTTTCCAAAACGAATGGACTAATAATCTATATCTCTACCAACCTTTGTTCTGTTCAAAGGGACACTCAAATTTTGAAACAGAGAGAATTAAAATAATACTGTGTATGTACAGAGAAGATTATAAATAAAAACAGCATTGTAAAGGCAACTTCTGAAAGACCTAAGAATTCTTTTATAAAATATTTTTCCTATTGTTATTATGTATTAGTGTACTTGACTTCCCACGGTGCCTTAGCATTTAGTTCTTTCTTTATCACCTTTATGATAGGTATGATGTTGCAATCATAGAGTTTTAAAAGTCACAAAATAATTCTTTCTTCCCCCAATCCTATTTTCCACTGGGAAATAAGAGCTAGAAAAAACTATCCCGACTTGCAATCAAAGTTAGATTTCACTTCTTTTTGCTAATTCTAGGTATTTGGGATTCTCAGTTCTATAATCAATTTACACATCTGGTAGTATATACAAGTTCTCTCAAAATCTGTTTTGTAGTTTTGTATCTGGGTGCAGGAATCTTGGGACATATTATGTGGTTCTAATAGTCTTTCTCTATTGAATTCTTTCCTGGGATTTTGAACAAGGAAAGCAAAATCTGGGTCCTAAAGATTCATTCTCTAAGCTGCTGCCTTTCCCTTTACTAGATGTATACATGAATCCAGGCCCTTAGAAATCCTACACTTTCTTTTGAACTATTTCTGTTAAGCCACTTCAGTTTACCTGAAGTATATTTAATTGCTATCTGCTGTTCAGTCGTTTCATTAATGACTAACTCTTTATGATGCCTTTTGGGATTTTTCTTGGCAAAGATATGGGAATGGTTTGCTATTTCCTTCTCTAGATCATCTGAAAAATGAAGAACTTGTGCAAACAGGGTTATGCTACTTGCCTGGTTTCTGGGGCCATATTTAAACTCAGGAAAGTAAATTCCCTCACTCCAGATCAAGCATTCTGTCCAACCTACCAAATATATTTAATAGTACATCAGCAAGCTTTTAACTAGTAAAGAACTAGAAGCAGAGTGGATGTCCGTTGACTGAGAAATGGCTAAAAATGGTGATATATGAATATAAAGACAATTATTCTGCTGTAACAAATATTGACTGTCAAAAATATACATAATCATAAATAAAATTAAAATAAAAAGTTAAATTGAAAGATATAAAGTGAAGTAAGGAAGAAAAAGAAAATTTAATATAAAAATATATCTATATCTATATCTATATATATATATCTGATGACAATGACAATATAAAAAACAATATTATCAAAACACTTTAATTAGAATGCTAAAAGAAAAAATATGTAATGATTAAGGTTGGGCCTAAAATAGAAATATGAGAAATCACTTACTTCCATTTCTTTATAGGGGCAAGGTACTAAAGATGTGAACTACCTGATAACATTTTTTCATATATTGGAGAATTTTGCCAAGTTCTCCTCCTGGCCACCTTTTATTCTTTGTTATGAGTTAGAATTCTGAGATGTGGAGGTATATATTCTGTGACACACTTTCTATATTCTATTCAAATTTTGAAACAAAGATATCATTAAAATATGTTTATAGGAATTGGAGGAGTATGAAATAACATAGTACATGTCAAGAGAAGTTTATAAATAAAATCATCATTGTAATTACAACTTTGAAAGACTGAAGAACTTTTTTTTGAAAAATATTTTTTGGTCATTTCATATGTTCTTCCATTATATGTTTGGATTAGACCTCAGTGTTTCTCCCTTGTAGCTATACTGTAGCTCAGGGAATATATAATTTTAGACTTAGAATCACAGGATGATGAAGCTGGAGGGATATTAAAAGTCATCTAGAGGAAAGTTAGGGCTCAGTAGATAGAGAGTGAGGCCTAGAGATGGGCTGTCCTGGGTTCACATCTGGTATCAGATACTTCCTAGATGTGTGATCCTGGGCAAGTCATGTAACCACAGTTACCTAGCCCACAGCACTCTTTTGCCTCAGAATCACTTTGTATTGATTCTAAGATAAATGGAAGGGTTTTTTTTTAATCATCTAGTATAATTTTATTGATGAGGAAACTGATTTCTATAGAGATTAATTAATTTTTCCAACATCATATGTTTAGTTATGGAAAAATCAGGAATAAATAAAACTCGGACCTTCTAAATTTCAGCTCAGTGACCCTTCTCTAATATAGCTTGTGGCTATATTATAATATCATGAATTGTACCTGCCCAGGATATTTACAGCACCTATATACAGAAAAGAAATAATTCTATTTCTTAATTTTACAATCTATCAGAAATCATAGGTCCTTTTTGACCTCATTCCTTTTTTATTAATTAACATCTAAAACATAGCACTGTACTCCCATATAGTCTCTATAAAGGAGTCTCTCTTCTGGATCCATTTTAGTTTGTCAATGTCCTTTTAAAACACGTCACCCCAAACTGAATACAATTGGTACTTCATTCAGACAGAGCACACAATTCTGATCAGCATTTTTATCCTGGACACCATGCTTCTGTTAAAGTAAGTTGATATTGCAGAAGTCTTTGGGGCTACTTGGTATCATTATTTAATTATCATAAATGTATAGTCTATTGAACCAACCAAATTTGTTTTCTAACATTGTTTTATAATTATGTTTCCCAAATTTTATATTTCCAAATTGATTCTTTGTGTTCTGGTAGGATTAAACATTTATTCCTAAAATTTAATCCTACACAATTCAGCTCATTGTTGGTTTTTTGAGATCTTTCGATTCCTATTAACATTCAAATGATCAATCCAAAACCAATAATTGTGCTTATTATGTTATAGTAGCTATGCCAGTCCCTTAGGGCACAAAGAAAAAATGAAAATATTCCATGTCTTCAAGAGAAAATATTCCTTTTCCAGATGGAAGAGGCAATATATATATATATATATATATATATATACATATATATAGGTACATATAAAATACATGTAAAATAGTTACAAAGTAAATTTAGAAGTGAGGGCACTAGCAGATGGGGCACTGGAAAGAACCTGTTACAAAATGTTGATATAAACTCTGTCTTGATACTATACCTTTTTAATTTGATTAGCTTATCATCTATGCCTTTATTTAATTCATTAATAAAACAAATCCATATAGCACTGGCACGAGGCAAGTGTTTTATAAATGCTTATTGATTGATTTATTGACAGATCCTTGAGATACTCTTCCCTCCAAGGTAACATCAATTTGTTTACAATATTCCCTGTGTCTGCTCATTCCATTAATTCTGACTCCCCTAAACTGCATCACCTAGCTCATATTGGTTTCTCTAGAGGAAAGAATAAAAAATAAATAAATAAGAGACTGTCAAAAGAAGTGGAGTAATCCATCTATACAACTTTTGTTTTCATGACATTATTATGGCTTTGATCATAGAACCTGGGTTTTCATACTGACTCAGCCCCATACTGCCTGAGTGACCTTGGGTTAGTTAGTTCACTCTCCAATTTTGTATTTGTGAAGTTGATTCTTTTTACCTGAGGGTATTATCTAATGTCTATTGCTTTTAAATTTAATTCTTTAAAAAATAGGTTGAATGTTCTAGTCTGTTGAAATATTTTAGATTATGATTGTCATTAAATCAATCCACAATGATTTCTTAAGTGTCGATTATATAAAAGTAACTCTATTCATTCCTAGAGTTACAAAGGGGAAAAAAAGAAAACTCTCTCTGACCTCAAAGTGGGTAAATTCCAATGGAAAATCAACTTGTACACACATAGTTACAGTCAACATTCATGCAAAGAAGTTTCAAGTAACTTTGGAGAAGATGTGACTAACAGCTGGTGGGACTGGGAAAGTCCTCCTAAGGGAGATGATAGAGGGACTTAATCTCAATATCCTCATCTACATAATGCTGGATTTGAAGGAGATGATGTCTAAATTGCCTTTGAATTCTAATAAATGAAGATAATTGTCACTCTAGGAGACATTATTCCATGGAAAAATGTCTTAAATTCTGTTTAGACTTTAAACTTGCTAAAAGAAAAAAGAAACAAAACAAACAAACAAACAAACAAAAAAAACAAAGTGCCCTGAGATGGTGAGAAGCATCTTTCTGAGTTAAAATCTGGTCTCAACCACTTACTATCTGTGTGACCCTGGGCAAGTCAATTAATTCTGTTTGCCTCAATTTCCTCAGCTATGAAATGATCTTGAGAAGAAAATGGCAAACCACTTCACTATCTTTGCCATGAAAGCACCAAATGATATCACAAAGAATAGGACACAACTGAAAATGTCTGAACAATACTAGAGCATACAAAGTATCCATCCCATAATGATATGGTTACACGGTGGCAAGGTGGAGACATGTCTAGAATAAAACCATTTGAAAAGAACTATTTCATTCCTGAAGGTTGTATAAGGAAAGCTGTCCCTTCATGAATTCCTACTCAACTGTTAACTCTTTAATGTCTCTGCACTAGAGTTTTGGATGTCTTTACCTCATGATCTCTGGTTTAATTTGACATAGAATCAAATTTCTCCATTTTGATCATAATTTGGACTTTGTTTTGTCCCCTTTCCCTCACTTCCAGGAAACACATATCTGATCTTAGACATGAAGCATACCATTCAGTTTATCTATTCCAGTTTCCCTGATTGCATAATCATGAAACAAAGTCAAAATTAAAGGAATATTATGGATAAAGAACTGTGAGCTAGGGAAATGTTACCAAGGAAAATCACTTATGTTCTGTGTTTTAGGAGAATAATTAACTTCTTATTCTATTTCCATGTGATTAAATGTGGATCACAAAACATTAGAAGAACATTAATGTGAATAACCTCTATAATCTATGCAGATGTTCCAACTTAGCTTTCAACACTTCATTTGTGGGCTTGTCGTGCCCTCTTAGGGCAGCTCTCCAGCCTCTAACCCTCACCTGACACCCAGCTCTCACTTGTGGCTCCCAGTAGCTGCTAGCATGCAGCAGCGGCCACACCCCGGGCAACGGCTTCGACAGGCCGGCAAACCTTCTGAGGGTAGACATCGGGTCATAGACCCCTGGTGAACCAGGTCTTTGCTCACCCAGCATGTGAAGACTGTTTCAGCGGAACAGACAGAAGAAACCAATAAGAAGGTTCAACGGCTGAGATGGTGACGCAGCAAAGCACTGTGGAGTGCTTAGGGTGTGTTGGAGCACAAAAGACAACATGGCCATCCAATGCAGCTGAGGAAATCTCCAGGTGTAATGACTTTTCGTGCCACTGGACCCAGGCTTCCAATGCCGAGAGAGTGGGACTGTCTCTGTGCACCGACTTTTCCACTTAAATCTCCTTCACGCACAAGTGTCTTTATGCACACACATCTATACACCATAGATGAAAATGCACAAAGACAATTGTCATCCTCGGTTACTGAGAGACTACTACTAACTATCCTTAAATTATCTGAATAGTTTATCACAAAAATTATGAATGTCTTTCATTGAGTTTTTGAAATATATTTAGATCCATGCTTACATCAATAGAAATTTTATTTGATAGAGCAAAATTAAATATTTGAAATATACAGAAATGAATTAACATTCTTAAAAATAGCAACAAAGTAATCATTGTGTCTCCATGTTGTTTGGCCATGATCTAGTCTGTATGTATGTTTGTGTGTGTGTATGTCAAAATTTTGAGAATCTTAGTACCTCTGGAAGGAAAACATAAGTATTTATGTACATGAATAGATACCTTTAAGTATTTTTAAATTTTCCTTACTGGCTGGGTATTATCTTATGCCACTAATGCCATTGTTCAATTATTTTCAGGTGATTCTTGTTGGAACTTTTTGATGATTGTTAAAACTTTTGTCCTAAGATGAAAATAAGTCTTAAGAAACCTGAGGCAGGAAGAAGTAAAAAAAAAAAATAACTGTCTGGCATCTGGGAAAATGTCTGAGACTCATTTGGTCTAATTCTCTGATTTTTAAGTGTTCTGTTTTTGATGAATAAAACTGTAATGGAAAACTTCATAACAGTGACAAATGATGAAAATCATGCCCGTTTTATTTATGAATGGTTGCTTATTGATGAGCAGATACATGCATTGAACTTTGATGCTATTTCCACATTATAGATTTGAAGCACATCTCACATTTGGTTTCAAGTTTGGTCAATAAAGTTATCATGTAATTATCATCAACTGGTATTTAATTATTAATTGTTACCTCTAGGGCTGTCTGCGGACTGAGTACTGCATTTCATCTGAAAGCGAGGTCTGGATTTGTCAGTCAGGAGGGGGAAGGGGACGATAATCAGTGCCAACATGAATAATTGAGCTTTAATAATTTTTGCTGCATTTAGAAATCATTTCCCACACTTGTTACATGACCAAAGTGCCTGAAGCTCCAAAGTTGATCATGCTCATCTCATACTTGCTGAAACTCTACAGATAGAAATGAAGCCAGAAACAGGTTCTCTGGGACAAATCTACCCAAAATGAGGCTTGGGAAAGAATAATACTAAATTTTTCGTAAAATATTATCTTCATCAAAGTGCAGGAAGGAGGCATCTGGATTTGCAGTCAGAGAACCTGAGATCAAAATTTGGCTCTGCTAATTGCTTCTGGAGTAATCTTGAGTATCTTACTTAACCTTTCTTTACTTCACTTTACCCCCCTACAAAATAAAGGGATTAGATTAAATAATGTTCAAAATTCTTTTAAGTCCATGATCCAAAAGGAGAGGGCAGGGATTGTTTCTCTTTTTCTTTCTCTCTTTTCCATTCTTACTACCTAGCATGGTTCCAGATATATAGGCACTTAAAAATATTTTTGATAAGATTGATACTATTTTTAAACTCTTTGAAGTCCTAAGTAATCTTACATTATTCCTCTTCATTTCTCTCATTGTTTAACATTTATTAGATGTTCATACACTGTTGAGTTACTAAATAAATCCTTGTGGATCTAGCTCAACATATATTCACTTAAAACAAATCCCTGTGGATAGAGACTGGGTCACAATAAATTGTCAGTCTTACATTGGAGCCAAGACCATTGGGAAGTGTTTTGAGATATGAAATTCTCAAAAGCCCATAGAGGTAATGGTGCTAATTGTCGTATCACATGATAAATTATTCTTGTTTTCTAGTACAGTGGAAAAATAATGGTAATTTCTCCAAATTAAAACTCATTAGGTGGGTGGTGTCTACATAAAGGACTAAAATAATCACTTTGAATGGACGATAAAGAATCTCTTGTTTCTGTGCCCAAAGGGCGACAAAAGAATCTCTACCCTTTGATCCAGCCATAGCACTGCTGGGTCTGTACCCCAAAGAGATAATGGACAAAAAGACTTGTACAAAAATATTCATAGCTGTGCCCTTTGTGGTGGCCAAAAACTGGAAAGCAAGGGGATTACCATCAATTGGGGAATGGCTGACCAAATTGTGGTATATGTTGGTGATGGAATACTATTGTGCTAAAAGGAATAATAAAGTGGAGGAATTCCATGGAGAATGGAACAACCTCCAGGAAGTGATGCAGAGCGAGAGGAGCAGAGCCAGGAGAACATTGTACACAGAGACTAATACACTGTGGTACAATCAAATGCAATGGACTTCTCAATTAGTGGTGGTGTAATGTCCCTGAACCATCCGCAGGGATCTAGGAGAAAAAACACTATCCATAAGCAAAGGATAAACTATGGGAGTGGAAACACCAAGGAAAAGCAAATGCCTGACTACAGCGGTTGAGGGGACATGACAGAGGAGAGACTCTAAACGAAACTCTAATGCAAATATTGACAACATAGAAATGGGTTCAAATCAAGAAAACATGTGACACCCAGTGGAATCACGCGTCAGCTATGGGGGAGGGGAGGAAAAGAAAATGATCTTTGTCTTTAATGAATAATGCTTGGAAATGATCAAATAAAATATTATTTAAAAAAAAAGAATCTCTTGTTTCAAGAGAAAGAACGATATTAAATTCATGGCATTCTCTGCCATGGTGGTCTTGTACCATTATCTTATGGCAGAAAGGGAAGATTAAAAATGAGAGAAGCAAACAGTCAATACATCTGCACTTCCAATAGAATCCAGATTGTTAACAAAGCCAGAAGGGAATATGAAATATTACTTACAGTAATCCACAGAGTAATGAGGCAAGCTAAGAAGATTAAGAAGAAATCTGTTTTGAGAAAAGAGAAACTAAAATGAAACTTCCTTTCCTGAAGGAAAGATCCTTCAAAGAAATAATACTGGGAAAGATTCAGCATATACTCTCAATGGAAATATCTAGTTCTCTTTTTTGGTTAATTTTTAATTTTAGTCTTAATAGAATTGTCATAGAGAGTTTCAAAATATTCATAAATGTGTTTCATTTAACTCTAAAATTTTAGCAGGTATGATCAAGGAAGCCATTTTCTAAATGTAAAGTCACATACCCTAAGTACTCCTTTCTCCATTTCGGTTACCATATTCAAGATGTGTGCATATAAACAAACTTCCATGCTACAGTGGAAGGAGCCATAGATTTGGATTAAAAACAAACAAAACAAAGATTAAAATACTAAGCAACTTAATATCTGTGTGAATTTAGGCAAGTCACAATATGTCTGGACCCTAGCAGTGTATATCTGCAAAATGAGGGATTTGAGTTAAATGGTCTCTGTGGTCCTTTCTATATCTAAATCTATTATAAGTTAATTCTCCTGGATATCTATTTCCTCATCTGTAATCAAAGGGTGATAGGCTAGTTGACTAGTTAGACCCTTTCAGCTCATTATCTTATGAGTCAAATTACCAAAGCAAATCATCTGAGTGTTACAATGTCTACTAAAAACTAGAATATGGACATAGCCTATTGTGAAACATAAATGAGTGTCTATTATTCTAAAATTATATGATTGACCTTTGGGAAAAGAATAAATGATGAATGATAATTTATTAGTCATATAACTCTTATATGCATTGGTATTTCATGGAGCTCTGATTTCATTAGTGTAGATACATTCTCTTTTGTATAGGCCATAATCCACATATAAGATTATAAAAATTTGTCAATGCCACTATGGCCAAAAATTTCATTGCCATGTTTTCCACCTGGAGGTGAATTACTTTAAAATTATCATGGCTTTTCTTTAGCTAAGAGGAAAATAATTTATTATCAAATTTATTTTATTAATTTATTACCAGAACATTCTATAACCTAGTTGAATATATCAGAGCTCATGCTGATTGAGTAGCTTTTGGAAAGCACTAGAGTAAAATTATCATGGAGAAATTAAAGCCTCCTCCCCATTCTCATAATTTTCTCTAAAATTATCAAATAATCACTTTATTTTTTATTTCATTAGAATTTTATATGACATTTCTATTCAGTGATCTCTCAAAAACAGACTATGGACTGATTAGTGGAAATATGCAGAATGTACTTAATTGTTCCTACTACATGCAAGTGATTAGGAAATCTTTGCTAATTGATTTATTAAGTTTTGTATATGCTCCATAATTTTAGAATTTAGTGAAAAATTTAGGGTAACTGCATCAAATGACAAGAAAGGAAATAATAGATTCATGTTTCAATCTATATTGTTATTAATTAGCCAATGATTTATATTTAATACTCAGACTTCAAAGCTTATAAAATATTGAAAATTGCTGAATTATTCTAAATATACAACAAAAATTCTTAGAAACTTTGCAAAACAATTTCCTCTCCCTTCTTTTTGTTTATAAACCTGTCTCAGATTGTCTCTTTCCTTCACGTTGTCCTCTATTTATCTTCCTGCTAAAACATTTCTTGCTATTCCAGATGTACGGTCTCCTCTCTGTTACTGATGAAAATTATTAATTTGAATTTCAAAATGAATTAAACACAGAGAAACCTTGTTGGTTGTCTAATTCTTGTTTTAAGCAGCCATATTTTATCTGTGAACCATTATCATCCAACTAATGCTAAAGGAAGATGGGATATGTATAAAAGCCTTGCCTATATATTCAGCTTACAATAGTATGAAGTGCTAATAGTAAGATATGCTAAATGTGAGAAAAAAAAATATGCGACCTTCTTACCTATTTCTGGATTAAAGATTTAGATTCCTTTAATGAATGTTGGCTATTTTGGTCTGAGCTTCAAAGTTCGAAATGAAGTCATCAAAATTTTGAGCTTTCTGGTAATGAAATTATTATGAAAGTGATCCAATTCCAGAAAATTTCTCCTCAAATGCTTATCACATATTAAATTTGCCAAACTTATATGCAATTAAATTAATAATAAATTTGGAATAAATCAAAGAAAATATCAAAACTTTGAAAAATGGAATTATAATCTAGTGAGGTATTTAGAAGGTAAGTAAATACTTAGACACCTCCACAGTTTTTTTTTTTTCTGACCCAGGAGTTATCCTGGGACTCCAAAGATGCCATAATCATCTTCCTCTTTGATAATACTCCCATATACTTATATGGATTCACAGTTTATAATTATATATTGTTATACCTATTACCTATTCTGAATCACCACCTTGTGGGATAGGAAGGACAGAACTTGTAATTCCCTGATGAGGAAAGTGGAGGTCAGAGAAAGAAGAGCTACAAAACAGTGAAATTTAAACATGAACTTTGGTGCCCTGAGTTCAGGTCCACATCCTCTAAGCAGTCTCAGATATCCAATCAATGGAGGCCCCACAACATCCAGTTCAAAGAATAGATTGGAAAATGATGATATGATGATTCAGGTCAAAGATTATGACACCAAGGTTACACCATTTCGTGGCCTTTAAGTAAGACTGAGAATTATAAGATGTTTAGGCTACTTTTAGGATATATTTCTTTTTTTATTAAATTTTATTTTTTCAGTCTTCAAAATCCATATTCTCTCCCTCCTTTTTCAATTGGAAATAAAAGAAAAACAAAATGGAAAGTTCATAACTCCCACTATAAACATGTATAATAAAAATAATGTTCATTCTAGACACATCCGAAGTTTGGTTCATAGCTATATAGATATCTACATATCGATAAACTAACTTTGTTGATATATATTATTTAAGAACAAACATATATACACAAAATAAATATATGTTTTTGTATATGGCATGAGTGTATAGAAATATATTTGTATATATATATATATAGTCTTACACAATATATATGCTTTGTGTATGTAGAGATAGAATTCTGTAAATTTACATATATTTGCATATTGCATATGTAGATATACATAACACATGTTTGTGTAAATGTGTATATGTATCTATAAGTGGTTATTTTGTGCATATATGTTTATGTACACCAAACATGCATATGTTTTATATTTATCTATGCAAGTGTATATAAAATATACACAAATGCATTCATATACATATATAAACAAATAGGTATCACATGTATGTATATGCAATCATAAACATTCTATTCCTGTATCAATACAAATGTGCATGCATGCATATATATATTATGTATATTTCATCATCAGTCCTTTGGAATCATAGTTGGTCCTGATGTTTTTAAGTTCCTGGGTTTTCAAAATTATTTATCTTAATATATATTCTTCATCAACTGGTGATAATGATCAGAAATTTGCTTTAGGAAGACATTTTGGAATCTGTGCATATTATAGAAGGGAAAAGCTGAAAACAAGGAGATAGATTAGAAAGCTATTCTAATATCAATCCATGAGAGAAGGGATGTGAATTTCAATTATAGGAATAGCCACATGAGTAGTCAGTCCCTCAGTAAGCATTTATTTATTTATTTACTTTTTAAACCCACACCTTCTGTCTTGGAGTCAATACTGTGTATTGGCTTAAGGCAGAAGAGTGGTAAGGGCTAGGCAATGGGGGTTAAGTGACTTGCCCAGGGTCACACAGCTGGGAAGCGTCTGAGGCCAGAATTGAATCTAAGTCCTCCCATCTCTAGGCATGACTCTCAATCCACTGAGCTACCCAGCTGCCCCCTGAAGGGACTACTATGTGCTAAGCCTGAGAGATATAAAAAAGGGCAAAAGACAACTCCTTCCCTCTAGAAACAGAGAAAACAGTTTATGAAAGACAATCTAAGGAGGCAGAATTAGCATGATTTGGTAAATGAATGGACTAAACAAGAAAAGAGGAGATGATGAGAGAAAATGGAGAAATGGAGATGACTCCCAAACTGTAATGTTAGATAATTAATAACACCACAATGCCTTCAATAGAAATAGGAAAAGGATGAATAGCTAGGATGAGTTTGGGGAGACATTAAATGAGTCTTGTTTTAGGCATTTTGAACTTATGTGCATATGGCAAAGAGCCTGGAATATTAGCAAATACTTATTGATTGATTGGTATGGAGATTTTGTAGGCAGCAATAGTAATAAAATTTGAACATATGGAATAGAAAAACCTTAGGACAGAGGGTATAGACAAGTATTAGAAAAAGGTTCAGGAAAGTTCTCTAAGATGAACTCAAATATAAGGAGAAAGAGATAGATGACAAGTCAGCAAAAGAGACTAAGAAGGAATCAATCATTAGCCAGATCTAAGAACTAGGAAAAAGGTTATCAAGAAATTCTAGGTAATATGGACTGATTTTATTCATCTTTATTAAATCACTTTGTTTTGGGTTTGTGAATGGAGGAAGAAGAGATGACGCTGTGGGATGCCATTGCTTGCCATTATTTGCAAATAAAATATTCTAAAGTGATACTGCTGACAATTAAACATTGTGACCTTATTTGTAGAAATATATTTGAAAAAAAAAAACTTTACAGGAATACTTCTAAAGGAAGTCATAATGAGTACAAAGTCCTAATTCCTAAGTCACAAAAGGGATTGCTATCTTCTTATATACCTGGAATATACCAGGTATATTCCGGAAAGGCATCAGGATTTTTTTCCCAAACTTTACTTTCATTGACAATGTCACAGGGTTGTCGGGAGAAAAATGATTTTGTAAAGTAAAATGTAGGAAAAATGTAAGCATGAATGCTTCAATACACAAGCAAATTAAACAGGCTAAAAAACACAT
This sequence comes from Monodelphis domestica, assembly GCF_027887165.1. Lineage (NCBI taxonomy): Eukaryota > Metazoa > Chordata > Mammalia > Didelphimorphia > Didelphidae > Monodelphis > Monodelphis domestica. The sequence goes on along the minus strand of NC_077229.1, from coordinate 395,579,027 downwards.
GGATCCAAAACATGGATTTTGACAAAATTTTAAATGTGAGAAGGAGAAGAAGGGGGAAAACATAATGGGATAGTTTTGAAATTTTTGCATTAATTTATTTTAAATTCTCTTATTAGCTGAAATATAAGAAGGAATGAATTTTTATCTGATTCCCATAAAATTATGCAGAATGCTTCATAGAACAAAAATGACACAAAACTTGTAAAATGTATAACATATGACACCCAAAGTATATCATTATTCCTGTAGAAACATTATTAGAGTCAAATTACTGACTGGTTTATACCTGTTCTTTTATTTTTGTCTTTATTATCCTTTTGGGGGGAAATTCCTTAACTTTTAACCATGGGTCTGGACAATGGAAGATTTGAAGGAATTACAGTAGCAGCAGCAGACAGGTTTTGCAGGAAATTAGTGTGGAGGAGCCCAAGGTCGTTTAGGTAATCCTTACAAGTGAGATTAAGGAAATGTTGAGGATTTGGGAAAAAATTAAACAGTTTATTGAAAAGACACATTCAGAAAAAGTTGCAATGGGTCGTGTGTTGGAGCTGTGTAACTACACTTGTCACACACATTATTGAAATGTTCTGAAAGGGAGGAAGAAACAAATTTCCAAGGAAAGGTTTTTGTTGAAATGACCTCTAAGTGAAATCAAGGCAAGTGTAGTAAAACAGCTAAAATTCAAAGAAGAAAATGAAGATAATTAAGTAAAGTAAAAGGATAGCAATTAAGTTTAGCAATAAAGATACATATTGTAAGTAATCTGTTAAGTTCAAATTTCCATTTAAATGTAGCATTTTGTATGTAGAGTAAGTGCTGTTAAGTGATAGTGCATGAAATGAAAACCTTCTCCACCAGCATCTTCACCTGATCTTGAAGGTAAATGACATTCCATATGTAAGTTTATTTCTTATCATCTATAGATATGTTTGTTATTTATAAAATATGTTTTCATACTTAAAAAGCATATAAAACAAACAATCAATGTGATTTTGGGGGCCTGAATGGATTAATTGTGTAGCAGTCCACCCTTAGCTATGGGAAGGGGAAGAGTTAGTGTGTACAGATTGTCTTAGAAGAGAGCATGCTCAGTCATGAGCATGCTCAGTCTTGCACATGGCTGGGAAAGCCTCTGACCCTTGACCCCAGCTTCCCCCAGGTTAGGTGGGAAAACAATTTTCTTTGTGCTCACCTGGCTAAGAGAAACCACACCTATACCTTGTTGTTAACCAATGATAATCATCTCTCTGTATTGTGTATATTTGCATATCAAAGAGATTAAATACAGCTGCAGCAAGCTCCACCTTTCCCTCTTCTGCTCTTCCTCTCTTCCTCTTAGATTTCAGCTCGCACTGATGTCTGTCAGAGGCCAAGCTCCATCTTTAATCCTTCTCTATCTCTCTCACCTGGGACCGGGCCTTCGGCCAGGCACTTTCTTTTCTCTATCATCTCTCCGACCTGTGTGGTATTAAGTTTGGATCACTGGATGGTACAAACCTTCTGAGTAGTCCATTGATCAGAGTATTGTTGTGGCTCATTGATAATTAATAAGGCCTGCATTCCTGACTCATTCCTGCCACCTCATATCTATAATTTGGCTCCGCCATCCCCCTCGTGGTATCCAAAACATCTATCCTTCCTCTATCTTCCTACCTTAAAGCTTCTCTCCCCTCGGGAAGCTTTAAATTGCATTTTCATTCATTTAAATGAGGAAATGTTATTTGATACATGAGCAAAATGAGTTACGATCTTGGTCATGAAATGAATTAAACTCGTGTGTCAAGGTACCACTGTATTGTAATGGGAATACAATAAATCCAACAGACTGCTCACACACTTTACTGGTAACTACACAATGGCAAATTATCCAAAAGAATGTCCTTAGCATGCTAAGGAGAACATTCTTTGAAACTTCCTGAAGTATGTATATAAAATTTATACAGGGTAAGAAAATATGGATTAATTCTGATGCCTACTTTTGGAGTAAAATGATGAGATCCCATTATCTTTCTGTCTGTCTCTTTCTCTCTCTCTCTCTGTGTTTCTCTCTCTTTCACTTTCACTCTCTATATGTCCATCTAATATATCTCCTTTATACAAACCAAATTTAATTCCTACTGTTGTTGAATGGACCCAGAAGAAAAACCTGGATGTCTTTTTCAACATTGTACAAGTGAAAGGACTAGTCCTCAAACTTGGGTCTTCTTTATCTAACCCCATGTCCTTTCAATGACCTAATACTTCATTCTCACACTTTAAAATAGAAAAAACAGACAGTCCACAGTACACTTAATTTTTATGGATGCTCTTCATCTATGAGCTCTACATCTATGGCCATTTTTCTGCTGCTCTTAAACTTAACAGTTCCTATCTTATTTTGTGACTGGGTAAATTTTTAATATAAAGATGGTGTCTCAAATTTTGTCAATCAGCTCTTTCACCATCCCTGGACTGCAGATCTCTTAACCTATTAATTTAAGAGAGAACTAGCCCTTGTCTAATGATACTGAAAATGTAAATTCTATCTGACTAACTAGGATATTTCATTTGCTTGTTGTGTTATATTTGTATTGCATCCTGTATGAAACCCCATGGGATGCCTATTTACATTTCACTGCTAGATGAAAAACCAAAATAGACTGAAAGGCAGTGTTGAATGGCTCATACACAGCTGATTATAAAGGAGTTCCTCCACATTTTTTAAACCTTTACCTTCCATCTTAGAATCAATACTATGTATTACTTTTAAAGCAGAAGAGTGGTAAGAGCTAGGCAAGGTGGGTTGAGTGATTTGCCCAGAATCACACAACTAGGAAGTATCCATCTAGCTGCCTCTCCCACTTGTTTTTCAAAAATCCTTCATGGAACTCCTCAAAAGCTTTATGTCAAGTTCTTTATATGTAAAGTATAGAGTTTACTCTCTAAAACATGGTGCATTGTTAGATATAGCAAAGTATTTGTATGTTTTGACTATAATGAAATGGTCAATAAATGAGTTACCATATGTTGTGTGATACAGTGAGATACATATTGGGTATGTTTCCAAATTTTATTTCAAGTCACAAAAACCTAGGCCTGAAAAGCATTCTCAAGAAATGTTTTACTTATTATCTATGATCATTCTCTAATAGGGACTTCTCCCTTCCTGAGTACAAGTGTGTTACATTCCATTCATCCACCAGAATTCTCTGGTTCAAAGTTAACCAGTCAGTGAACATTTATTAAGCATTTACAATGTGCCAGACAATATGCCACAGGCTAGGGATATAAGCCAGTCTGTTCCCAAGGAGCTTACGATTTAATGAGGGAAGACAACATACAAAAGGAAGTTGAAAAAGATAGGAATGGTGTTTGGAGGCACAATGGAGAAGTTCAGTATTTCTACTGGTAGGAAATGAAGAGATGACTGACTGACCTATGTTCCTTATTTTAGGGGGAAAAGTTATTTATGAGGTGTGACTGTCATGGCTGAAGTGATCATATAGGATGAAGAGTTTCCTGGGGTATGATGGAGAAGTTCAGAACTGTGCATCTTTGTGGGAAATTAAGAAGTTGTTTGGAGGATGTCTACTCTCTCTGACATTGGATCCAGGTCTTATCTATTGGATTCCTTTAATTTGAGGGGACACCTAAAGCCCAATTCCACTTAATAATTACTTAACAGTCAGATAAGATTTTATAAAAGAATATTTGCTTCAATGTAATAGCAAGAAAAAAAAAAACACATAGAAACATCCCCTAACCCAAAATGTAAAGGGCATAATTCCTCCTTTTACCACCACTGTCTTAAATTAAGAGAGTTCAGTTCCTATATAGCAATCTCACAAAATTCCAGGTCCAATTCTTTATCCTCAACTTTTGCTTGAGTACCAGCAGCCTGGATTTTCACAGTTTAACTGCTGGGTTGCCAACAACATCCCACCTGGAATTCTTCCTTCCAAGTCACCATGATTTCAATGTTGGTCTCATGAGGACTCTACTACCTGTGCCTAGAACTGAAAAGGGCAAATGAAACATGCCAGACTAAACCCTTAACCAAAAACGAGAAAATGGTGTCTCAAAAGCCAGAACTGACCAGCTTGAAAATGAGGCAAAGAAAGTTAAAGTTGACCTACAAAGAAAAAATAGTCCAAAAGGAAAAAGATGATCAAAAAGATGAAATTCAGTCTTTAAAAATTAGAATTGAACAACTAGAAACAAATGACTTCACAAGGCAGCAAGAGGCTATAAAATGAAATGAAAAGAATGAAAAAATTGAGGAAAATATGAAACACGTCTTTGATAAAACCACAGAGCAAGAAAATAGATTGAGAAGAGACAATTAAAGAATTATTGTACTTCCAGAAAATCATGAGAAAAGAAAAAGCCTGAACATCATTCTATAGGAAATTATCCAAAAACTGCCCTGATATTCTTGAACAAGAAGGTAAAGTAGAACTTGAAAGAATCCACAGATCACCTCCTGTATTAAATCCCCAATTGACAATGCCCAGGAATGTTATAGACAAGTTCAAGAACTTCCAGACAAAGGAAAAGATATTACAAACTGCTAAAAATAAACCATTCAGATATCATGGAGCCACAGTTAGGATAACACAGTACCTGGCTGCATCCACACTGAAGGACCAGAAGGCATGGAACATGATATTCTAGATAGCAAGGGTCTATAACAAAGGATCAGCAACCCAGCAAAATTGACTATATTCTTGCAGGGGAAAGTATGACCATTTAGTAAAATAGAAGACTTGCAAGCATTAATAAAGAAAAGACCTGACAAACAGAAAATTTGATGCCCAAACATAGAACCCAAGAGAAACACCAAAAGAGATATATCATATTGTTTTAAAATTCAATTGCACTGGGATCCAAGATTAAAGAGTAACAAGAGAGCAGCACTGTTTCACCATGAAAATCCTCTCTGAGCAAGAGTAAAATATCTCTAAAAAACAAATAATAGAGTGAAAGACCAAACAAGGAGACAGAGTGAAACAACCCTCAAAAAAAGAAAAACCCAAAAGGTCTTCCATGTTCTGTCATTCCTGTCCTTTGTGGGAAGAAGAATGATACTGTGGAGTAGTACTTTCATCTTTTAATGTGTAGGATGGACTTCCTAGATGCTATGTATTTTCCTGCCTAATCTCTAGACTTCAAAGGGAAGAGTAAAAATGAAATGGAGCCTCCTATCTGATCATTTGCCTTCCATTTCATCCTCTACTTTTCTCCAGTCTGATCTCTAATCTCCATTGAGAAAAGAAGTGATACCTTTATATTCAATAATGGATATTGTCAAACAAATAATACCCTTCACATCACACTGGTTTTAGACCCCTGTGAGTCACCATCCAAGATCGATTTCCCATATTCTACCTCTTGATTTCTTATTATTATCTTCTACTCTCACACTAAAGTTTCAAACAAATGCCACCCTCTCCTTCCATATGCCTTTTGGAATGCCTAGTCTATAAGCAATAATTGCTCCTTTATCCTAAATCTTCTCCTCTCCTAATCCTTCCATAAATTATCTCTTATTGAAAACTGGCTCCCTATGGATTGCATAGTCTTCCTTGCCATCCTTTTTGCCACTTCTTGAACCTTCACTCCTTTTCCTTTGCTTACTGGTCCATTTGGGGAAGCTGTAATACTCCTTCCTCTTATTGTCCCTTCAAGTTTCTTCCCCAGCCTCTATCAAGCAGTATTCTCTTTCCCTTTGAGCTTCACACTCTTTACTCAATCAAAATTCCTGGCAGCTATTGTCTATACTCCCCCCCCCATCAGAATTGTAACAATGTTATAATAAGAATGAAAATAACTGATATTTATTTTATAGAGATAGTTATAGTTTATTAAGTTCTTAAATGTATTATATAGTTGGTTGAGATTATAGAGACAGTTTGGGAGGAAATAGGATATACATAGTGGAATAAGTCCCAGTTTTAGCACCATGGAGCATTGACCACATCAACATGTATGCTAATTTCCTCTAAGACTTTGGTCAAGGTACTTAATGCCTTAAGGCATTGATTTTTGTTGTTATTGTTTATATTCCTACTGGTAAAATGAGAGGATTGGACCAAAATAGTCTTCCTCTTTGATATATTTCTCTTGAGTCTTTGCCTCATTTCCCATCTGCTTCCCCCAAATTAAATTGTTAATCTTTAGATTTCAGATTATGGTCATTGCTCTAATGGCAATGAGGTAAGCCCGTGATGTCTATTTTTTTTAATTACTAGTTTAGGAAATCAGAGTCAGTCTGGATTTTTGGATCAACAATAACAACAACAACATCAACATTAACAACATGAACAACATCATCATCAACAACATCAACAGCAAGAACATCAAAAAACAAGAACACCATCCAATAACATCATCAATATCAACATCAACAACAATAATAACAACTTACCATGTCTTATCAATTCTAAGGCTGAAGAGGGGTAAGGGCTAGGCAATTGTCGTTAAGTGACTTGCCCAGAATCACAGAGTTTGGAGGTGTCTGAGGTTAGGATTCTGTAAACCTCAAATTTCCTTAGACTTATAATTGTTGAAAATTTCACCATTGGGATATTTCATACTTGGAAAATTTCTTACTGATAGTCTATTGGAATGGGAACTCCATTGGCATGGGAGGTTCCTTCTCTTCCCTTCTTAAGATTACTTTAGGACAGAAACCCTTTGCTGAACAATGGAAAGGACTTTGACCTATGCTTAAGCATAGAACAGGAATTTCTTTGAGTCTTGATTGATTTAGAATTGATACAATGGAGATACTTGGAATAAATCTCCACCCTATTCAGTCCTAATAGGATTGAGTAAGGGCTGCAGCCTAGATCAAAATTTAATTATTCCAATCTCTACCATACTCAAGTTAACAGGATTTAGAAAGGGCTGTAGCAAAGGAGTATAGATTTAATCATTTGAAAATATGACCTTCAACAGACATGTGCAAAAGCCAGAAACCTCTGGGCGGTCCTGGGTTAAGCGAGAGCCTCCATTGACAGGGAAATTGATGAAGAGTGATTGGTAGATGTGAGGACTGAGGGGAGGCAACTTGGATGGTGTCCTTAAAGATAGGAGGGTCTGGAGACTGAAGGTGATTGAGTTTTTGGTCGGTGTGGTTCCTGGGCTCTGAGGAAGCTTGCTTGGAAGGAAGCTGAAGGTGGGGGCCTCTGAGACTGTTTCTCCATTTTGGACACGTGAGTGAAAGGGACTGATCTCTTTTCTTTGCCCCAGCTATCTAAGGGCTTGGGCCTTTTGGCCCAGCCTAAACAGAAGGGGTATTTAAGCCCTATTCCCTTCTCTCCCCTTTCTCTCTCTCTATATATCTCTAATTCCTTTCTTGCTCCTATTGTAATTAAACTCCAAAAAAGGCTGACGGCTGACTTGAGTTTTTCATTTAGGAATTACATAGCTGATTCCTTGGCGACCTTAAATTAATATATATCAGTCTTTTAAAGTGATTCCCTTGTAACAATTCCCATCTTCAGGCTTGACTCTTGATCTACTGAGCCACCTAGCTGCCTCATATATTAGATTTATTATTTTAAAAAGGATACCTTTAGCCCCACAAGTCATCTCTTATTTAAACTAAACTACATTTTTAGATATCAAAACTACAGCTAGGCAATGATTTTAATACAAAAGAGATTAACTAATGAAATTAAAATACTATCTTTAAAACTCTGAATTGTCTTCAATTTACTATTCTCTGTCCAGTGATCCTAACTGATTTATTGATTTGTTCAATAAAGCAAATGTTGAGCATAAGAAAATCTATAATGATCTTTGGAGATCAATGTTGAACAAATGTGACAAAACCTACAGAAATTTAAGCAAATATAGCATGAATGCAGAAGTATTGGTTTATACAAACCCAAGCAAATCTTTTTGTCTTCTACAAAGATGCCATCCTGGAAGGATTGGGAGTTGGCCTATGCCAAGGGAGTAATAGTCACCACAGCCCAATTGAATTTTTGAGCAGTGGCTTGACCAGCAGAGACCCATGTTATCTCATCCAATATGTTTGACCATAAGTGAGCTATCACTGAAAAATTCACAGCTTATTTTTATAATCAAAATTCAAATTGCAGACTGATAACAATCCATCCACTTATATTGCAACCAGACCAAACTGTGCACTACATGCCAGTGATTGGTAGCAATACTAGCCATGATTTCTAAATACAATACAGACCTAGGAAAATTAATGGGGATTCAGGTCCCTATCCTGAAGGCTATATGATATCAAAAGATATGTGGGAGATATATGTAATACTGAGGGAACTTGACTCCACATTCATGCAAACTCAGTTGAGAATGCAAGACTTCCGTCAGATGATATGATAATTATATATGTGAACTTTGTTTCACTGAACTAATTTTCTCTGCCTCAATTATTTGTGAATGACTGGCAACCAGAAGAGATAACTGATGAAGGATTAAGAAAAGTAATAAAAGCTAAGAAGCAAGGAAGTGATGCTAAAGTACTTAAGGGTCTGGTCTCCTGAAGGTCCTTTGTTATTGAGACAAAGGTAGAAGATGGATCTGTGCAAGTGTTGTCCCAGACTATGGCTGATATCATGTATGAAAGCAAGAAATAACTGAGATTATTCAGAACAATTCATTGCTGAGCTATGAAAACATTACCTGTTCATTTGATTGTCAAGAAAGTGTCTAAATCTGGTAAGAAACAGATTTTACTGTTGCTATTATGTTTATTTGCTTATATTTCCAAGTTATGTTTGTAGTATATCAGTCTATACAAATGTTTTATTCATTTTTCTGTGTGTATATGCTAATAATTATAGTTACATTGTCTTTATAGGCTTTTTAAAAATAATTTTTATTAAATGCATGTAATCTTGAAAAAAATAATGAGGCTTTTTTATCTGCTTGGTAGTGGAATCCAGGATATCTTCTTACTGGCATCTCCCATTAGCATTACTGGCATCTCCATTTTTGGTGATATGGGCATATCACCAAAAGCCTCACTACCTTCTTTTAAATTGTCATTATAAAATGATATTAAACAAAAGTGGTCTGATTTAATCTGTTTGGATGGACTGAGCATGTATCCTATCCCTCTGACCTCAGAGGGTGTCAATGTATCTGCGCATGACAGAGATGAGTATTTTGCTCTCCTTCCCTTAGGCCTATGTTGGTGAATTGGTTCAAGAGAACTTATAAGAGATCATGAAGAGTTTTAAGAAACAAGCCCAGTGAAATTAGTTTATGAGGCAGATTCTGAAGTTTACACATTTGGAGCAACCAAATCCAGAGGTCAGATTCAGAGCAAGTAGCTGAACTCTTGGCAGGAGAAACAAACAGTGAGTGAAAAAGGAGCTGAGATTTATTGAATGCTTCAAGGCTTTCACTATGCTTTTAATGCATTATCTCATTTTGAATTATAATCTCTGTGAAGTAGATGCTATTTCTGTCCCCCTACCCTATTTTACAGAAGGGAAAATTAAATCTAAGAAAAATTAAGTGACTTATGTAAGGTCTCACAGCAAGAAATTATCTACAACCAATTTCATGATAGGACTCTACTACATTGAAATATATAAAAGAGTTAGAACCAGAAAGCATTATAGCACAAATAATATATATATATATATTTTATAATATTTTATTTGATCATTTCCAAGCATTATTCATTAAAGACAAAGATCATTTTCTTTTTCTCCCCCCCACCCACTATAGCCAACAATTCCACTGAGTATCACATGTGTTCTTGATTCGAACCCATTGTCATGTTGTTAGTATTTGCATTAGAGTGTTCGTTTAGAGTCTCTCCTCTGTCATGTCCCCTCAACCGCTATAGTTGGGCAGTTGCTTTTCCTCGGTGTTTCTACTCCCACAGTTTATCCTCTTCTTATGCATAGTGTTTTTTTCTCCTAGATCCTTGCAGATTGTTCAGGGACATTACACTGCCACTAATGGAGAAGTCCATTACGTTCGATTATACCACAGTGTATTAGTCTCTGTGTACAATGTTCTCCTGGTTCTGCTCCTTTCACTCTGCATCACTTCCTGGAGGTTGTTCCAGTCTCCATGGAATTCCTCCACTTTATTATTCCTTTTTGCACAATAGTATTCCATCACCAACAGATGCCACAATTTGCTTAGCCATTCCCCAATTGAAGGGAATCCCCTTGTTTTCCAATTTTTGGCCACCACAAAGGGCACAGCTATGAATATTCTTGTACAAGTCTTTTTCCTTATTATCTCTTTGGGGTACAGACCCAGCAGTGCTATGGCTGGATCAAAGGGCAGACAGTCTTTTATCACCCTTTGGGCATAGTTCCAAATTGCCCTCCAGAATGGTTGGATCAGTTCACAACTCCACCAGCAATGAATTAATGTCCCTACTTTGCCACATCCCCTCTAGCATTCATTACTTTCCTCTGCTGTCACGTTAGCCAATCTGCTAGGTGTGAGGTGATACCTCAGAGTTGTTTTGATTTGCATCTCTCTGATTATAAGAGATTTAGAACACTTCTTCATGTGCTTATTAATAGTTTTGATTTCTTTATCTGAAAACTGCTTATCCATGTCCATTGCCCATTTATCAATTGGAGAATGGCTTGGTTTTTTGTACAATTGATTTAGCTCTTTATAAATTTGAGTAATTAAAACTTTGTCAGAGGTTTCTATGAAGATTTTTTCCCAATTTGTTGTTTCCCTTCTGATTTTAGTTACATTGGTTTTGTTTGCGCAAAAGCTTTTTAATTTGATGTAGTCAAAATTATTTATTTTACATTTTGTGATTCTTTCTATGTCTTGCTTGGTTTTAAAGTCTTTCCCCTCCCAAAGGTCTGACATGTATACTATTCTGTGTTTACCCAATTTACTTATGGTTTCCTTCTTTATGTTTAAGTCATTCACCCATTTTGAATTTATCTTGGTGTAGGGTGTGAGGTGTTGATCAATTCCTAATCTCTCCCACACTGTCTTCCAATTTTCCCAGCAATTTTTATCGAATAGTGGATTTTTGTCCCAAAAGCTGGGATCTTTGGGTTTATCGTATACTGTCTTGCTGAGGTCGCTTGACCCCAGTCTATTCCACTGATCCTCCTTTCTGTCTCTTAGCCAGTACCAAATTGTTTTGATGACTGCTGCTTTGTAATATAGTTTGAGGTCTGGGACTGCAAGGCCCCCATCGCACAAATAATATATTAAATAATATGGAAAATTATGAACAAAAACAAAGAGTATTTGAATAGCAACTATTAAGTTGAATAGAAAAGCAAACCAAGAAGAAAATTGAGGAAAAAACTGAGTTCATATTTCAGAAATGCAATTTAAATATTGGAACAGAAAAAGAATGAGAGAAGAAAAAAAATTTTATTAGATTAAATAGGATGCTTTGATGTGATCTCAGTTTTATTTCTTGATTTTATCATTCATTTTTCCCCTTTGGTTAGGCTTCACAACCCTAGTACCAGATTTTTACAGCTCTATTATCAAACAAATGGGCTTGATTAAACACCCACTAATTTTCATAAAATATTAAGGGGAGTATACATACATCTTTCTATTTTAAGGGTCTAAATAAAGTTGTTCCCTCTTTTTTCTAAACCTATAATGAAATATCTATAAATGCTAATTTTATGATTTCATAAATTATACTTTATACATAATAATTTTGGCTTTGCCTTCAATCTCACATACTTGTATTAAATAATAATATTTTAAAAGCTTATAATCACAGGATGATAGTAAAAGTATAGTATATTGCATTTATATTAAATAATTGATTACTTTTCAGAGTCAAATAATAAAAGGAAGAGACAATTTCACTGGAAACAGCAACCCTCTTTATTTTCAGAGACTAATAACCAAGAAACAATTGAGACCTGTTCATGGAAATTTTTTAAGAAAAAATATGCATAACTCAAGAAAGAAGTAATCAGATTTGTCTTCTTAATAGTCTGAACATTATGGACTTTTTATAACATATTTCTGTGTGGTAATATGTTCAATGTCTATTCAATTTCTAGCATAGAAAAGTATTTATAAACAGAGCCACAAACTTGGAACTTTAGGTCTTGAGCTTAGCTAATCTAATGCAAAGATTGCTCTGACTTTCATGTATATTATTGGTCCCCCACAAACTCTCACTCCTTCTTCAGACCCTGGTGTTACCTCTATAATAGGGCCATGCGATGATTTTCTATGGCTTTAAATCACTTTCATGTAATTATACTATATAATTATATATACATATGTGCATATTATACATATGTATGTATTATATGTGTGTAAATATACATATGTATGGGTATATTTATATATAGTATATATGTATGTGTGTATATATATATGCATATATATATATATAGAGAGAGAGAGAGAGAGAGAGAAAGAGAGAGAGAGAAAGAGAGAGAGAGAAAGAGAGAGAGAGAGAGAGAGTTTAATTGTTGTTCTTTGAACCTGAAGGGAACCAAAGTGACAACACTTGGTGATGTCTTTTAACTAGCTCATAAACTGAATTTAAGTGAAGCAGATTTGTATGAAGTCATCATCCTAACTCTTTATTCCTGAGTCCAGTGTCAACACAAAAGCAAGAAAACTAGCAATGTCTCTGGATGCATGTGGTGGTAAACCACAGAGACAGACAAAGACAGAGAGATAGGTGGATGGAATAACAGAGAGAGAGAGACAGAGACAGAGAGAGACAGAGAGAGACAGAGAGAGAGAGAGAGAGAGGGAGGGAGAGACAGAGACAGAGACAGAGACAGAGAGACAGAGAGAGAGACAGAGGCAGAGAGAGACAGATAACTATCTATCTATAGATAGCTAGACAGAGAGACAGATAGATAGCTAGATAGACAGACAGTATATAGGGGTGTATCTGTTTAATGAATGAGCACTAAACAGTTGGTTGGGAAAAGGAATACCTAGCATTTCTTTTCTTCTTTCTCATGGTAGCCTCAAACATCTCTTTAAGAAGTAACAAGAGCATAAATATTAGCACCTGGCTGACAGGCAATTTCAATGTCTAAGAGATAAACTAAGGTAAGTGGGTTAATCAGTCCCATCCTCCTACCTTAAAATATATTCAATATTGAAACATTAAAAGTATATATTTATGTTTTCTTCATTTTACTAATTCATTTATTCTTCAGGTTCCACATTCTTCACTCCCGTTTATATTCAGTGGAGAGACCAAAGGTACATTTTAATGTTTACATTTGCCTTTGGTATGATATGGTTGCCACATCCATTGTATAATAGCTCTGTTCTCTGCAATCACCTGTCCCCGGGCCTTTGCTTTTTGCTACCCCGTGATGTATAGCATGCCTATGAACAGACTAATGGAAACTCAAGAAGACAGACTCATCAGGAGAGCTAGCCCTCCTCATGGTATATAATAGCAATCAGGGATACTCACTATGGTGGGATGCTTCTTACTGTCTTTCTTGGAGAAGACAGACTGAAAACAGCAAAGTGGATGTGCATTCTAGGGTCTGCAGATCTATATTTTCTCTCACAAGAAGCAGCTGTTAGTGTGAAGAAGGGTTTAACTCTCCCTTTCCCGTTTTTAGATTTAATCACCAGAAGCATGTATACACTACACTTATTCTTAAGTATGGGGAGGTCTGTGACCCACATGTGCTATGAGTGATGAATCAGAATTGACTGACGGCCCACTGGACAGTCCTAAGCAAAGCAATAGCTGCAATTAGTCCACATAAAGTGGAAGGAAGACACAGGAAGTGATGAAAGGAAGGATCAAGAAGTGGAAGGAAGACACAGGAAGTAATGAAAGGAAGGGTCTTTAAAAGTGGCTAGAACTTCCTGTGACCAGCTTGTTCACCTTTGAACTTGATCTTGAAGGAGCTCCAGCATGAGACCTCAGACTGCTCTTCAACTTTTCCTTAGAACTACCATGTGGGTGAGTGAAAAAGACTGACTCCCTTATCTGGCTTTTCTGGAGGTACTAGCATCCAGAGAGGCCCCTCATCTTGGAGGAAGCCTCATGGCTAAAACCCTTATTTAATTTACCCTTGGACCCCCTTTGCTGGGGCCTCTGAAGTCCTGCCTGGTTCAGACTGGGCTGGAGTAAATATCTACTCTCTCTCATTTCCTTACTTTTACTCTTTCCCTCTATTTTATAAATAAATTGTTATAAAGTCATTCTGACGTGAGTAATAATTTCTGGCAACCACATTTTATATATTTAGTCCAACCTTCTAATGTTAACCTTTACATTCTGGTGACCACAAAGAGATGACAAAAATACATATGCTAACGTTTGACCTGATAGAAAAAATATACAGATTTCTCTCCTTGTGAGCAAGTAATGGAACACCTTGGCAGAAGTATTCTTTTTCCAATTCATTCTTAGCATTTGCATGTAATTAATCTCAGAAGGAAGATTACCAGATTTTGAGGTTGTTTCATAGATTGACAATTCTTGAAAGGTGGACAGTTCTCAAATTCTAGAATCTGGAGAATAAACTTTCCAGAAATAGAAAAGCATTTTTCTAATATTATGCATTTCTTGGATAGAGAAGACATTGCACATAGTTTCTGGACAGTTCCCTAAACAAATCCAGTGGGCTACTTCCATAATGAGGCAGCTAGGTGATGCAGTGGGTAATTCCCTGGGCCTAGAGTCAGGAGGATTTGAGTTCAACTATGCCCTCAGACATTCTTTGGGCAAGACACTTAAACTCTGTCGCAAACATAAAATAGGGATAATAGCAGCCCCTCCTACAGGATTGTTATAAGGAGAAAATGAAGAAGCATTTGTACAGTTCTTGGCACATAATAGGCAACCTTTAAATACTTATTCCCTTATCCCACTCCCTCCCTAGTTCAAGTCTTATAGAAAGTGGGTTATTTATTTAGGTCACTATATGGCATATTTGCCTTTTGAGAGGAAAACAAATAACAGTGGAAGTACCAGAGATCTTGTAGAGTCTATTTAGGAGTATTGTATGTATTGTATGTTTTTTACATATTGTATATATTTTATGAATATAGGACTCAGGGAAATACCAAGAGATTGCCCAATAGTAACCTGTTTTTAATTTAACCCTATTTGCCACTATTCTTTATCTTTCAGTCCATTCTTTCCTAATATTAGGTAAAAATGTATTAAAGTTTGAACAAACAATATAATAATCTGGTAAATTTCAAAAGTCCAGAGTCCACTAGAGGTCCAATAACTAGATCTGGTGACTGCAGTGGTAGAAGCTCTGCAGAGTGACCTGCCTGACCCAATCCAATGGTAAGCTACACCCAACAGCTAAAACATCACCTCCTTCAAGCAATGGAGCATTTTGAGTACCAGCAATGTTAAATCTAGAAGTAGATTTGGTGGAAGGACTAATTGTCAACCACTGCTTAATATTTAAATTGACTTTATCGAGACCCTGAGACATGATGGAAGATACTTAATTAAGTAGCTTCTAATCATTTATAAAGATTCCTCTATAATAGTTTGATAATTTGTAATTGTATGGTTTATGGAAAGAACTAGACCTGAATTACATGCATATCTTCATAGGATATAATTTTCATAAGAGTAGATGGAAATTGATACAGTAGAATGTGCTAAAATTAAGATATGATAGTAATTGTATTAATATTAAGTTTTGCAATGTTGCAATCTGCAATGTTGAAAGTGCCCATTTACTTCTCCCTTACTTTGCCCCATGCTCTAGAGATTGTGACATAAGGAAAACGGGTCCCTATTCCTTTAGATTCATGACCAAATCACCCAAGAAAAGGAAGGGAAGAATGGGGAGACAGAATATCCTGGTCATCACCCCTATTCATCTCTCCTGTTAACATTGCATGTCAAACTTTATGTTACCCCATTTTTGAGTTTTCTTACCAAAGATTCAAGAGTGGCTTGCCAATTCTTTATTCAGCTCATCTTACTGAGGAAAATGAGGCAAATGAGACAAACAGGGTTAAGTGTATTGCCTTGGGCCACACGCTAAGTATTTAGGGCTGGATTTGAACTCAGTTTTTCCCGCCTATAGACCTATTTGTTCTATCCATTAGTCCATCAAGTTGCCTTTGGGAGCAATAGCAATAGAAAATTTGAAACAAAACTATTATAATTTCTCTCAGTACTCTGATTGATGAAGGGTATCCTTGTTCTAGGGACCCAACCTACTAGTATGAGTGAGTTGGAAGTGAGCTACAGAATTTATGAACTCTAATAACATATGGATCTAAACATCTGACTCCCCAGTTCAAAAATCTTAAGTGGTTCCTATGTAATTAGAGTTTCTAGGAAGAAATACCATTTCTGGTCAGACCAGCATTTATGGCCCACCATAGTCTGCTTCAGCCTGACAGCCATTGTACCTTTGACAAAAATTAGACAGTTTTTTTTCTCCTTTTCTCCATGCATTTACATTTGCTTTCTCCTACCACTGAAACATGTGTTTTTTTGGAATTCTTTTCTTTCTTCAAAGTCCAATTAGGCTTCCAGTTCCCTTAGTAAACCACCTCTGCTCTCTCCAGATGAAAGTTAGTCACCATCTTTATGTTTTGGGATCTCTGCTCTACACTTTTACAATCTATTTTGAATCATAATTTTTTGTTCACAGATGCTTTATCACTTCTATTAAATTTATGGCTTTTAAAGAGAGTAGACTATGTTATACTTTGTCTTTGAAACCTCAATATTCTAGTACAGTGCCATGTGGATTGTTGAATTTTAATAAATGAGTGTTATAAGTCAAATTGGAAATTTACAACTGAAGCCATTGAAAGTTTTGGAGAAATGAATGATCTGACTTGGGTGGTGTTTGCTAATTTAATGTTTAGTTTTCCTATTTAATAATATCACATTCACTAGTGATCTTTGAGGTATATGGTGAAATGAAGTCCCATTATAAATCATATCCATTTATTAAACACATAATCTTAAATAATGTACGTATTTTAACTAAGTTGTGTTTTTTTCATCAAAAACAACATGGATGATTTATGTGAAGGAAAAATTCCAATTATTTCTCTAATAAAAATTAACTTCTTTACCAAAGAGAAAAAACTGAGCTCTCTAAATTTTTTCAAGAAAGGTGATATATAATACAAATTATGAAGATGCTGATTTTCATGGTAATAATAAACAGCCCAAAGGCCAAGGTGTTGCAAAATCTTTTGATTTTAAGTTTAAGATTATTCTCTAAATGTGAAATTTATTGCTTTATTTTCAAATTATGTCTCTCTGAGATAAATATAAGGCCTGTTTCCCTGTTCCTTATATATCCCTCTCACTGACAGAATTCAAAGGAAGTCAGGGGGTACAAGATTAGGCCAATAGTATTCCATTTGCTATTGGAAAAAGGATTCAATCACATTAGGGACTATCAGGAATGACAGGAATGTAAATATTCCTTAGGCATGATACAGATAAATAATGTTTTATTGCCAGTTTTTCCACAGAGATAAAGTAACAAAATTAATAAATAATAACACCTGGCCATATTCCCTTTCAGCTAAAGAGGAAAGGTATGGGCAAAACACAGTATGTGGAAATAATGGCTTCATTCATCTTAGGCTGATCTATAAACTGTGTCATTTACTGATCTTGGGCACACTATGTATTCTGAGAGACAAAAGTGGTTAGTCAAAAATATTCAAAAACTCTCTTTTCCTCCCTTATCTGATTTGCTTCCCCTTCTTTTTTCTCTGCTCAGGGAAACAGATTAAAAATGTGTGTGTGTGTGTGTGTGTGTGTGTGTGTGTGTGTGTGTGATGCTATGGATGCCTTTCATGGAATATGAAAGGGACATTTTCCTAGCCATCCAGTTTCCAATTTCTGAGTCATTGCCTATCCTACTAAATTGCTTAATACTCCCTGTAGTGGACCTGTGACCTGGAATCTTTATGCAAGATTAATGGGAAAGCAAATGGGAATTAGTATTGGGGTGGGTTGCTCCATAGCTCTCTCTTTTATCTAGCACTCCACCTGTTTTTTACAATTATGCTTTCATTAGTTTCTGAATCCAGAGATCCTACAAAAGACCTTCCTATTCCAGCAGTCTCCATTTCCTCCCTCACGCCCACCTCATCTCCACACTGACAATCCTCCTCCATGCCCACCAAAAATTATCAAACTCATTCTGCCTCTAACTGACATGCTGACAGGAAATTATTACACGTCATTACACTTCTTAAAACACAATTTACCCAGCCTTTGCAAATTATTCTCCAGTGTGCATGAGGGGGTAATGGAAACTGTCGATTTCACTTATACTTGTCACTCGCACTTTCTTCTGGACAATGAACAATTTATGTTTTCTCTCTTTCTCTCAAAAAAGCCCACCAAGGGTTGAAATATATAAAAGCAACTTCCTCTATAGGGAAAAGTAGGAAAAAAATCTCTTTGCCACTTCTTTTATATTTGATCATCTCAGCTACAAGGCTATTGATGTAGCTACTCACCAGAATCAGCCCATGTTTCTTATTTGCATACCTTTATTTATTGGGACTAAAACCCTAAAGAAGAGAGCTTCTGTGTTTCGGGGCCTTGCTCAGATAGAGCTCCTGTTTGGAACAGCCTGCCAGTATCCATCCCACCCACATGTCTTAAACCTCATTGCCTCACATCTACATTGTCTATAGTATCTTTCTCCCCATCCCCTCCCAGAAACACCTCCCCCCCCCCATCCCTTTTGCTGCCACTTGTGCCTGTGTGACTCTATCATCCAGCCATTTGTCTTTGGGTCTTGTCTGAAATAATTTGAACTGCCAAATCTTGAAATGAATAGGTTTTGTTAACACAAAAGACTAAGGAACTAGTTGGAAATTTTAAAGAGCTCGCCATCCCCAACTTTTAACTGATCATATTGTTCCTCTTTCAGGCATTCTTCTGTCAGGCTGATTCTGCCTCAATGGGAGAAGGATGATGAATTGTTTGGTTACTGGAGGCAGAGAGAAAGAAATCCTGTGCTGGGGTCTGGGAATTGGTTAAGTACTTCTGTGGAGCTTCAACCTCATAATCGCTCTCAGCAAGTTGGCCTCCTTGATTTATAAACTGAGGTGGTGATTAATGATCTTTTAAGTGGACGAGGCAGGCCAAAGCTTCCCCAATCGGACCACTGCGACATGACGACCACTTGTAGGGGAAGAATAACAGCCTTTGCATTTAGGTAATTGAGACAGCTTCAGAGCAGCTCCCAGTCTGTATTCATGGACATAAATCAGCTATATAGTCTGCCTATTTTGACATCAGTCCTTCTGACCGAAGCCCCTCAGATCAGCAGCTGGTAACAGGATTTAAATGGAGTTGTAAATGTGAGAGATCAGGGCTTCCGCAGGCAAGGCGCGAGGGGGCGGGGGGGGGGGGGGGGGGGGGGGGGCTGAGTGAGTCTGCAGCCGTTTGGGAGTAAGAAAATAAAATTACTCCGCCTCAGAATTTTTTAAAGTAACAAATAAACAAATATAAAGCAATCGATTTCTTTCCGTTAGGATCCGAGCTTTATGCAAACGCAATTTTCTAGATGTCTGGTTTTCCTATCCCGTCACTGGGTTTTGACCCTTCTTGTCCCTGTAGAAACTACTCAGCCTTCTAGGTTACTCCTGACCATGTTCAATTCAGCTGGTTGCCTGAGGCCATTTGTTCTTCTTTAGAGCAAAGTTAGAATTCCTCCCTTCCGGGCTCTGCTGAACTTGAAGCGTTTTAATGAAGCCTTGGCACTAGAAGCCTCCACTGTTTGAGGATGTGCCCAAAGATGATTAATTGAAAGCGACAGAAACACTGACAGTAAGTGCTCACTGTACACTCAATCGTGTAATCTTCCTTTCTCGCCCAAATTTTGGCTCCTCGGGCATTCGCTTCATTCACCTCTTCCTATCTGCTGGGTCCCACACCGAGGAGGGCTTGCTGGTCTCAGGGACCAGGAATGTGTCAAGTGCGTCTGTAGTAAGTGGCAGCCCAGGGAGAAGAGTCCTTTCATTCATTGTCCCTGAAAGAAGCAATATACAAATATTCTTTTGTGGTGATTATGGGATGAATATTTATAAAAAATAATTACTCTAATTGGAGTCAGTGCTGCTGACAAGCAACAAATACAAAAGAGGAATTTGGAACACTTTTGCTATAGGTGTGTCATAAAAAGGATCAATAGTGGAATCTTAACTTCAGCTAAACAGGGAGCTTTCTGCAGTCCCTGGGGGAAAGTTCTGAATTGCTTTCAATCTGGTCTGAACTCCAGGGAAAACTTCAGTGTGTCTAAAGAAGGAGGGGCTGTGGGGAAGCAAAATCTCACATATTTATTTTCTGAAACCCAGTTTTAATGAACTGGGCCTTTTGCTCTAAGATTTGTAATATCTTCTTCCCAAGTCTTTTTCAAGGAAACGAAAGTGCAACTAATGAATTATGGCATGGCTCAGACTGTCTACAGATAATTAATATTACCCCCTTTTAGGCAAATCTGTGGATATGGGCTTTTGTGAAATCCAAACTCCATCCCCCAAATCACAGGTTCTTAGGGAGGTGCTTCGAGGAGAGGATGTTTTTAAAATGCCATCACAGAGTTCCACATACAGAAAATATATTGGCAGGTACCCTGGGGGCAGGAAGGAAGGAATATCCTTATGCAAATAGTTTTTTGCTATTTTACTAAAGATAAGGAAAAATGAATGAATTTGCACTGCAGATAGAAATTCTTCTATGATGGAGAGTCACTTCACCAATGTAAATTACTTTAGTTTTTTGTTTGTTTGTTTGTTTCAGAGCTTTGAGACCTGTGTGATATATTAAATCATCTCAAGGTTTCATGATATTAATTTTAAAAGGTTAATTTTAGTACCTTTTGGTTAAAATTCATATGGATGGATTTGTGATTTTATTGATATAGGAAATCCTTCCAAAGATGGAGAGTCCTGAAAATCTTTCCTTATTATGAGTCAATCAATAAGCATTTTTAAGTGCCTACTATTTATGAAGCTCCATGTTAAGTGATAATTTAAAAAAAGGCAAAAGACATTCCTGACCTCCAAATTTCACAATCTAGATTTTTTGATCCTTGTAGGTAATAGAGGAATATTGTCCATCAATGATCCAGTTCTTGCTACATTACCACTCCAACTATTTTGATCATACATCTTTCTAATTGAATCATTTATGCCACTAATCCTTTGTGATTGACTGCTAATATGTTGCGGTTTTTTCATGTTTTACATAGTCTGATTAATAATATTCTTCACCTCCTCTTTCTTTCCTATTGTAAGCAAGTTAAGCAGAAAGAAAAGAAACACTAAAAATTAAAAAAAAAATTATAAGTGTTCAATTGAAACCATTTCCACCTGCTTTGAATTCTATAATTATTGAGTTCACTAAATGGAAGTGGGATGAAAAATAAGTCATCAACAACAGCTTAACCATCTCATAGAAATTTGTCTAATGTAAATCAGTTTACATAACCAGAATACTACAGGAATTTTGAAAGTGTCTTAGTAAGCAAATACTTGTCCATTTTGTAAAGTGGAGAAAAATTCTAGTCATAGTCAATACTAGTTTAAATTTTGGACACATTTAAAATCCTTACAAAGTAAGATGGTAGCAGACTAAGGCCAGTGCTGTTTTAGAGAATCATAGCATCTGGAATGGTCTGGGGACCTTTCTATTTTTTAATTTTACATATAAAGAAAACTGTGCTTATAGAAATTAACTTAATTGAATGAATGCATAAATTAAAAAAAATAAATTATTGAGGGCTTCCTATGCATTTCTATGGTTTCATTGTGTTAAACTTGATACAGAGAGAAAAACAAGAAAGTTCCTCTTCTCAAAGAGCTCACATTCTAAAGGAGGAGATAATAAAAATGGAAAATTTTGATTACAAGTTAAGTAGAAAAGTCTCATAATCTTTATGATGGTGTGACAGCAATGCAGATGGTAATGCCTCTACCTTAATGTCATTTCCACTAATAAAATTATAGTAGTTTATTGTGTTGAACCATTTCACAGGGTCAAGGGCTTTGATGGCAAGAATTTTCTTTTCTGGTCTTTAATACTTGTTTATAGAGAACATGAAAACTGATCTACCTCTTACCCTAACCTGGTTGCATCCCCATAGGGAACTACTCTCAGCATGATAGCTGAGAACACTGAGATGGAATCATTGTTATTTTCAAGGCTCCGGGATTTAGGGCCTGGGCTTGTCTTCATGAAGATCAGTGGGGAGATAGTGGTGAAAATGGTAGTGGTGGTTTGACTTGTCTGGCCTCCGTGCCCTCCTGTATCTCCCTCAGGGTGCCTTGCTCCTTCACCTTGAATGCTTCCCTTCCATGTGAGCAAAAGTTTGTTGGTAGTTACAACTTGTACAAGGTCATAAGGTCTTTGTGGTCTGACTCAAAAGTCCCACATAATCTTCTATTGCATGCTTTAAAAACTGAAAGAAAAAAAAAACAGCATAGGAGGGTAAAAGGTTTTTTTTTTTTTAACTTTTGAGAGACTCAATAAAGTTATTTTTAAAAAGAATATTTGAGAATGAATTCAAAGAAAGACACCAAACTAAAACCTAAATAGTAAGGAAACTATTGTTTGTGAGTACAACATGACTTCTTGGAATTTAGACCATCAGATATTAGCCTATCAGAAAAATAATCAGGAAAGTAATTAAGTATCTGAAAGCAATGTTGGAAAATATAAATGTGACAGAATTCTAAAACATTTTAATGAAATTTAAAGGAATCATATCATTTTAACATCACACTGAAACTTTACAAAGATTGCTCTCAGCATAAAACATAAATCATATAATAAGTCATTAAGAGGAAGAAAAATGAAATTTTCTTAACAGACCACAAGAGAAATGGTAATCATTAATAAAAATATCAACAAAGGACATAGATTTTAATGCAGATGAAACAGTTAATCTAAGTCAAATAATGAATGAAAGAAATAATAAATAACTACATGAAAGAAAATAATAAGAGAAAACAAAATTTCTATGATACAGCTAAAGCAGTTTTTGGAGAACTAGCATATATGTGAACACGTTTACAAAAGGGAAATAAATAGAAACAATCAAATGTATAACAAAAATAGAAAAATCAAGACTGGAACCTAAAGAGGAAGAATTATTTGAAAATTAAAAAAAATTAAAAATTGAAAATAAAAGATTGTTAAATTAAGTTTTTAAAAAGATCAATAAAATAGACAAATCCCAAGTTAATCTCATAAAAAAGAGAGAAAAACTCTCATATTGTGACAAGGGAATCACTTTAAAAGACTGATATATATTAATTTAAGGTCGCCAAGGAATTCAGCTATGTAATTCCTAAATGAAAAACTCAAGTCAGCAGTCAGCCTTTTTTGGAGTTTAATTACAATAGGAGCAAGAAAGGAATTAGAGATAGAGAGAGAGATAAAGGGAGAGAAGGGAATAGGGCTTAAATACCCCTTCTGTTTAGGCTGGGCCAAAAGGCCCAAGCCCTTAGATAGCTGGGGCAAAGAAAAGAGATCAGTCCCTATCACTCACGTGACCAAAATGGAGAAACAGTCTCAGAGGCCCCCACCTTCAGCTTCCTTCAGCGCAAGCTTCTCCGAGTCCACCGAAATCACCCAGACCAAACTCCTCAACCCCCTCAAGTCTCCAGAACCTCCTATCTTTAAGGAAACCATCCAAGTTCCCTCCCCTCAGTCCTCACATCTACCAATCACTGTTCATCAATTTCCCTGTGCCAATGGAGGCTCTCGCTTAACCCAGGACCGCCCAGAGGTTTCTGGCTTTTGCACATGTCTGTTGAAGGTCATATTTTCAAATGATTAAATCTTTGATCTAGGCTGCAGCCCTTACTCAATCCTGTTAGGACTGAATAGGGTGGAGATTTATTCCAAGTATCTCCATTGTATCAATTCTAAAATCAATCAAGACTCAAAGAAATTCCTGTTCTATGCTTAAGCATAGGTCAAAGTCCTTTCCATTTTTCAGCAAAAGGTTTCTGTCCTAAAGTAATCTGAAGAAGGGAAGAGAAGGAACCTCCCATGCCAATGGGGTTCCCATTCCAATAGACTATCAGTAAGAAATTTTCCAAGTATGAAATATCCCAATGGTGAAATTTCCAACATTTATAAGTCTAAGGAATTTTGAGGTTTACAATATATACAAATCACATTATGACTAGTCAATAAAAAAGTTTGTATTAAGCACTGTCTAAGCTAAGCACTGAGAATGCAAATGAAAGTAAAAAAAAAAACAATCTTTTCTCTATGATTTCACATTATAATGAGGGAAATAATATACAAACAGTTATGTACCCAAAGGTCCTATGCAGTATAAATGGGAGATAATCTCAGAGGAAAGACACTAAAGGTAGGGGATGCCCTTAAGGGCCTCTCACAGAAACTGAGATTAGAACTAAATCTTGAAGGAAACCATCGGATTTAGGAAGTAGAAGTGAAGAGTGAGAACAATTCAGACCTGAGGGACAGCCAGTGGAAAGATACAGAGATGAGAGAAGTAACACTTACTAACTCTGTGACCTTGGGCAAATCATTCAGCCTTATTTCACTTAGTTGTTCATCTGAAAAGTGACCTAGAGAAGGAAATAGCTCCAGTATCTTTGTCAAGAAAACCTGAAATGGGGTCATGAAGAATTGGTTACAACTGAAATAACTGAATGACAACAACAAAAAATAGATAGAAAAGTAAGAACAATAGAGCACCCTGGGGAAAGGAATAAAGTTCAGAAGGAAAAGTAGGAATAATTTAAGTTATGAAGAGGTATTAATGAGAGATGAGTTTATATTTGATCCTCAAGGTAATAGGAAATAGAGCTTTATAGTGAGATAACATACATGGTCAGACCAAAACTTCAGAAAAATCATTTTAGCACTTATTGAGCAGAAGATGGAATGAGGTGGAGCAGAATTTGAAATAGGAAGGCAAATTGGAAGATTAAAGCAATAGTCTAAATGTGAGGTTAAGGGGGCCTGCATTTGGGTAGAATCTTTGAGTTGTGGAGGAAAGACAGAAGCATTTATTTATTTATTAAACACCTTTTATTTGCCTGGTATTATGTTCAGTTCATTAGAAATAGCACGTACTTTAATCCTTTCTCGGTAGGTAGATGTTATTATTGTCTTCATCTTAAGAGATACTGAAGTAGACAGAGGCCAGGTGACCTGCCCAAGGTCACAGAGTTCATAAATACCTGGAGCTAGATTGGAACTCTATTATTCCTGGCTCTGGGCTCAGTGCTCTATCCACTAAAACCACCTGGCTGACCAAAGAGAGAAGAGAAGGTGAGAATAGTCCCCCTCTCCTCATCAGCATCAATAGCTAACATAGATGATAGGATGGAGAAAGGGATATTTTTTAATGATGGAGGAACATTGGATGACATTGTAAGCAGCACAGAAGAAACCACTGGGTAAGGACAGTTTGAAGATCAGAAAAATAGAGGTAAGAGGGGCAATGCACCAGAATATGGGATGGGATGGTATCAAAAGTACATGTATAGGAGTTTGTTTTGGTAAAGAGAAAAGTTAACTTTTCAGGCAAGACAGGACGAAAAAAATGGGAAAAAATGTCTGAGTGATATGAAAGCAAGAATAAGGGATAAGAAGAATGTTTTGAAACACCCCCCAGGCAAGTCTAAGGTTGAGATATGTAAACCTCAAATTTCCTTAGACTTATAATTGTTGAAAATTTCACCATTGGGATATTTCATACTTGGAAAATTTCTTACTGATAGTCTATTGGAATGGGAACTCCATTGGCATGGGAGGTTCCTTCTCTTCCCTTCTTAAGATTACTTTAGGACAGAAACCCTTTGCTGAACAATGGAAAGGACTTTGACCTATGCTTGAGCATAGAACAGGAATTTCTTTGAGTCTTGATTGATTTTAGAATTGATACAATGGAGATACTTGGAATAAATCTCCACCCTATTCAGTCCTAACAGGATTGAGTAAGGGCTGCAGCCTAGATCAAAATTTAATTATTCCAATCTCTACCATACTCAAGTTAACAGGATTTAGAAAGGGCTGTAGCAAAGGAGTATAGATTTAATCATTTGAAAATATGACCTTCAACAGACATGTGCAAAAACCAGAAACCTCTGGGCGGTCCTGGGTTAAGCGAGAGCCTCCATTGACAGGGAAATTGATGAAGAGTGATTGGTAGATGTGAGGACTGAGGGGAGGCAACTTGGATGGTGTCCTTAAAGATAGGAGGGTCTGGAGACTGGAGGGGGTTGAGTTTTTTTTGAGCGGTGTGGTTCCTGGGCTCTGAGGAAGCTTGCTCTGGAGGAAGCTGAAGGTGGGGGCCTCTGAGACTGTTTCTCCATTTTGGACACGTGAGTAATAGGGACTGATCTCCTTTCTTTGCCCCAGCTATCTAAGGGCTTGGGCCTTTTGGCCCAGCCTAAACAGAGGGGGTATTTAAGCCCTATTCCCTTCTCTCCCCTTTCTCTCTCTCTATATATCTCTAATTCCTTTCTTGCTCCTATTGTAATTAAACTCCAAAAAAGGCTGACGGCTGACTTGAGTTTTTCATTTAGGAATTACATAGCTGATTCCTTGGCGACCTTAAATTAATATATATCAGTCTTTTAAAGTGATTCCCTTGTAACAGATAGAATAAGCTACAAAGAGCTGAGACCAAAGAATATCCTACAGTTCTTTGGATCTGAGTTTGCAGACTTCCAACTATTTCCTGGAGATTGTATTCAGTGATTGTCTATATGAGCTTCAATCATGGGCAGGTATGCAGTTATGTCACTCTGAATAAACTGAGGTCAAGAACTTTTAATGCTCAGAACAATAGTGTAGCAATTAGATTTCAATCTGAATAATATCCTGGGAATACTAAAAGCTTGTTGGTCTGAATCTTAGATCTTTGAAAAATAACACTCAATAGGAGAGTGGAGTATAAGAATAAAAAATCTAACAAACAAAATCACAAAACAGGACCAAGACAGAGCCATTTCCTCTAGATATATACAGAGCCTAAATATTATGGTAGGTACAAAGTTACAAATTTAGAATGGAACAATAAATCAAGAAGAGAATCCTCCATTAAGACATAACATGGAAAACAGATTGAGGGTAGATGATTTAAGCATCCTTGCACTATCTTAATTCCAGGATCCTTCCTAAAAAATCAACTAGAAATTCAACTAAAACTGAAAAACAATTCCAAGTTGCCAAAAAGTTTCGGGAAACAAAAGAAATTAAGAAAACCACTACCTTTTTAGTCTATTACCAGTAAAATCCTATAGAAAGAAACATAAAAATTAATTCTATTGAAAACAATTATAAAATATAAAATAATTAGGACTATGCCTACCAAGGTACATATATTTCATATATATGTATATATAAATACACACTCAAAGTATATTCAATTACATATATAATATTTCTACACACATGCAAAATTACTAAAAATCTTTGAAAAAATAAAGGCTTAAAAGACTAGAGAGATATTCATTGCTCATGGTTGAATCAAATAAAAATGGAAAGACTATTTAAATTAATTTATAGATTTATTGAAATAATCAAATTACCAAAGAATTACTCTAAGAATTAGATAAAATAATGAAAATAAGGCAAAAGTTTAAAAATATCAAATAAAGTAATCTGGGGGTGGCTGGGATGGGGAGAGGGAGTGGAATGGGCCTAAGAGTGCCAGAATTCAAGTTGTACTAAAAAGGAATAAAAATCAAAACTATTTAATATTTGCTAAAAATCAAAAAGGCATTCAATGGAATAAGATTGGCAAATACAGTCCAAATATAATCAGGCAAAGCTACAGAAATGGACAATACATATAATGACACCTTACTGTGGTTAAGATTCCTAAAATGATGAAAATTCCAGGAAAACTGGCAAGTAGACTGACAGAAACTAGGTTTAGACCAACATCTCAAAATAGATCAGACTAATATCTAATCATATATTACAAAAGGCTCCAAATGAATACACAATTTACATGTAATAGGTCATATGATAAATAAACTAGAAAATAATGGAAATATGTAGTTTTTTTGCAATAGGTCATGAATTCAGACCCCTTGGCTAAATAAGGGAAACACGATCGTTTAAAAAAAAATTGGATTAAATAAAATTAGAAAACCTTTTTTACAATCTAGAGTACAGAGGTCATTCTCCAAAAGATGAATGGCCAAAGAAAACAAACATCAAATTTTCAAAATAAAAGGAATGCATTTGAAAAAAAGACTTCTAATTATTATGAACAATAAAGGAATGCAAATTAGAATAACTCTAAAGGCATACTTCTCACCTATCAGATTGGTAAAGATGACAAAGTTGCAGTTTTGGGGGAGGCTGTAGGAGTACAAGCATATTAATGTAAATTATAAAGTTTGAATAAAAATGTAAAGCTTAATATAGTCCCCAAGTAATAGTGAATTAAAAGAATTCAGGAAAGCCTTCCAATACTCAGGTAGCATAAGTTAGACAGAGAAAAGCAGAAACAATGACCAAAGTATTTTAAATAAAATCAACAAAAAGAGACTTTGATCAAATCAGTGCTGTTGTTCAATCATCTCAGTTGTGTCTGATGCTTTTTATCACATTTGTGGTTTTCCTGAAAAAGATATTGGATTGGTCTGCCATTTTCTTCTCTATCTCATTTTTACAGATGAGGAAAGTGAAGTGACTTGCCCAGAGTCAAAAAGGTAGTAACTATCTGAGGCCTGATTTGAATTGTCTTTCTGACTAGCACTCTATCCATTGAACCAAGTGCCATACTTATTGATACCATGCTTGGAAGTTAAAGTATTTATCTCCTTTCTGTTAATAATCAATAAGCTAAATTTGTTTGAGAGGGTTAGGCAGATAATTCCTTTTTAAAGGTGTTTGTTGGAAAATGTATAAAAATGTATCCGTGCTTTTTAAAAAATAGGAAACAATAGTAAATATTCACATTTTCATAGTATTACTTAAACTTTACAAAACACTTTCCTAAAATCAATTCAATGATTTAGGATTAATCCTTTTTTATGAGAAAAACATTGAACTTCATAGATCCAACATGACTTATCCATTGTCATAACCCTAGCAAGAGGCTGAGGCAAGATTTGACCCCACATTCTAAATCCATATAAACCAATCCCTCTACCCTTCTATTCTTTCTATATCAAACTCCTCATAATGTTTTCCTTACTTTCTCTATAAATTCATTTATCTTCTTGAATCACAAGTACGTAGTTGGTCAGGGAACTCCTCTGATTAAAAAAAAAAAAAAACCTTCAAAAGCTCCATTCAGAGTAATAAAATTCAGATGATTTTGCCTGGTCAACAAGTTCTTGTATCCCTAATCAGTTACCATTTCATCTGTTTAATTTCATTTTATAGGACTCTACTTATGTTTCCTATTCTCTATCTGTAAGTTACTACTCATTGTTTCCAAAACATAAAACTGTATTTTTCACCTCTGTTTCTTTATACAAATTATTCTCTATGCTTGAAATACATTACAATTCTGTAGAGAAAGGACATGTTCAAATTCACTCCAACAATCCTTCTATTGGGCAAATCAGTTAAACTCCACATCTCATTACTTATTTTGAACCTGAACATTGTGACTTTTAATCCAACAGAACATTTGTTACTGGTCCAAATTATAATGATCACATTTTTTCATGTTTTATATTTTTCCAGATTACATACCAGTACAACTTTAATAATTACTTTCTCACATTTTGTGATATATGTTCTAAGTCCCAGAATACATTGAGAATCTATTTTTACATACTATATTAATTTCTAAAAAAGGATCATTGAGAATTTCTGTGTACTCCTATGTCTGGGTTCTGGGTGAGAAATTCAATCCAGTCAATTTGCTTTTTGCACTTTCTTTTTCTTTAGGAATCTCAATGAATGCCTTTAATTTATTAATAATTATTAATGAATTATATTAAAATCAAATTTTATTAACAAAAAAGCAAGAAAATTATTCTCTTCATGCCTACATAGTTTAGGGAGGGGTGGATATCATCGGATGTTCAAAGGAGAGGCTAAATAATGAGTTCCTAAAACTATTTATAGATTGATTAGAAGTCTGTCAGGGTCTTTGGTCATTGAGAGACCACTGACCTATCATTTTATTTGGTGTTATGTTAGCCTAATCAATAAACTGAAATGCATATCCCAAACCAGAATTTTTAAATATTTTTATTATAACAGTTCTAGTGTATGGATATTGTACTAGATGAACTCTGAGATCCTTTCTTACTTTAAATGTATGGTGTATGTCACAATCTTGAGAACTCTACTAAAGTTCCTTTAGGAACCTTCTCTAATTTGACCATTCATTTATGACATTTTGTCCCTTATCTCTCCTACTGCACTTTATTTATACCTCTTATTATTGTGACCAAGAGGTAAACTTGTTAAGATTTCCAGTATGAGGTACACCTAGGCAAGAATTAGGTCTCATAGAGCTCCTCCTGAATTTAATTCAGTGGAGAAATGGGTTTTAAATAGCCATGTCAATTCTGCCAAACAAATGCACTATAGAAATACTAAACCATAAGATAACTATATCAGGACTGAACATTTGACAATGAAATAGCCAAAAAAAAAGTCCCTACAAAACTGTCAAATAATGTAATCCTGGAGTTCAAAGTATTTCCTTACTTCTCAACGAACAAGAACCAAACCATACACCAACAGAACAAAATTAGAAAAGACTTGAAACCATAATTCAAAAGGTAGATGTTTTAGAAATATTTCACATCTGATGTCCTAATAATTAATAATCAAAAACAACAACTAGGTGAATTATAGCTAAAGTATCTTGCCTGTTTTGAAGTTCAGCATTTATTTCACATATTAGTGTTATTCATTTTTCTCTTACTTGAATAAGTTGTTCTTTAATTTTTACTGTTTCAGATATTTTGCTCTTTGAAAACCCTATATGAGTGCATATAATATACAGGTTTACTTGAAAGGATGAAGCCACTATGTGAGACAACCCATGTGGATATCTACTTCCTAAAGAAGTTATTGTGAAATCACATCCTACTGTGTAATTGTTTCACTGTTCCTATTTTTAGTTTGTCTTTCACTATTTGTTCTCCTTTGGATTTTGATCATGATTTTGTGATATGAAGAATGTGTGTCCCAGAGGCACTTATCAAAGGCTTAATGGGTACCAAACTAATTTGATACTTGTTAATATTGTTGTTGAGATGAAAATAGATAACTAGCAGCTTCATATTTATGCAGATAATACGTCTTCCAGTGATTACAGATGGTGACAATACTGTGTTTGGTATCAATGGGGACATAGTTGTTTCTTATTTTCCTGAGATATGATTTGGTTATGAATTGGTTCTTCTATTAGAAAAGACGTATGAAAGTAAAAACAAAACATAGTAAATGCTTTTTATTTATTTTCATATTGGAGTATTTATCAAAAGTATTTTTGATGATGTGTTTATCCAAAAATATCTGTAACCTATTAAGCAAGGGGATAATGGTAGTTGGTTACTTTTCATATTTCTGTATGTGGTACATCTGAAGGGCTGAAACACTGTTAGGTTTATAGATATGAATAGAAGCAGTACATGTATTTGTGCATATGGAGTCTCTGCTAACAGTCGATGATCTCCTTGGTGATAAAGGCTGATTTTGCGTTTTATTCTATCCCTATCACTTAACAACATGCTTTGCAAATAGTAAGTGCTTAATAAATTCTTGTTGGTTAATTGAGAGTCATTTGCAAAGTAAGACTATACTAGAAAAAGAGACATGATAGAACAAAGGATACTTCTAAAATATTCCTAACCTAATAATGAACAATGAAAGAAATGCATATTTGGAGGAAGGAAAGTGATTACACATGTCAATGAATTCTTATCAATTAAGATCTTTGAGAAGAGGGAAGATCTGGTTCTTTTTATTCAGGTTTCCTAGCACTATCTATGGTACATGAGGCATAGTAGATGGTTAACAAATTCTTGCTATCAAATTTATGTATTGCCCTGTTAAAAATAAAATCTTAATTATTTTATGTCTGTGATGAGATAGTGACTGACAGATGATTTTAAAAAAAAAAACAAAAACAAAAACAAAGGGCATGATCCCTTACTGTAACTCACAATTTACAGAAAACAAACAAATAAAAAAAAACTGACCTTGAAAACAGATCAAAGAAAGATGATTTAAAAAGGTTTTGGACTGCTTGAAAACTATGATAAAAAGAGAGCCTGAGTGAAAGGAGCAGAACCAGGAGAACATTGTACACAGAGACTGATACACTTTGGTAAAATTGAATGTAATGGGTTTATCTACTAGCAGCAATGCAATGATCCAGGACATTTCTGAGGGACTTATGAGAAAAAAGCTATCCACATCCAGAGAAAGAACTGTGGGAGCAGAAACCCAGAAAAAAATCAATTGCTTGATCACATGGGTATCACATGGGGATATTATTAGGGATATAGATACTAAGTGATAACTCTAATGCAAATGTCAATAATATGGAAATAGGTCTTGATCAATGCCACATGTTAAACCCAGTGGAATTGTGCGCCAGCTACAGGAGGAGGTTGGGAGGAAGGTAGGGGAGGAAAAGAACTTGAGTCTTGTAACCATGGAAAAATATTCTAAATCATCTAATTAAATAATTAAATGAAATTTTCAAAAAAGAGAGCCTAGGCATCATATTTCAATAAATTGTCAAAGAAAATCACCCCAATATCCTAGAACCAAAGAGTAAAATAGAAATAGAAAGAATTCACCTATCATCAACTGAACCCCAAATGAAAACTCCTAGAAATATTATGGTTAATTTCCAGAGTTTCCAGATGAAAGAGAAAATATGTCAAGCATTCACAAAGAAACTCTTCAAATATTGTGGAATCAAATTCAGGATTATATAAGATTTAATAGCTTTAACATTAAATGAACATGGGACTATCTGGAAAGCAAAAGAACTAGGATTACAAACAAGAATAATATAACTATCAAAACTGAGTATAATCCTTCAAGGGAAAAAAAAAGTAGATCTTTAGTCAAATAGCAGACTTTCAAGCCTTCCTGATGAAAAGGCCAGAATTGGATGGAAAATTTGTCTTTCAAATATAAAGACAAGAGAAGTATAAAAACATAAATGTAACTCACAAAGATGGGAACAGCAGTTAAGAGGTGGAATATTTTTTGGAAGAGTTTTTTTTCCTTCTTGATAATGCTTTATATGACTTGCTACACACTTCTCCATTTGAGATCTCACTGTTCTAGAAATTACTACCTCTAGAAGTAAAGAATACTGATAAAATAAAGCTATATAGATTTTTGGATTTAAAAAATACTTATAGTCAATTGAAAATACTAGTTTGAATCTGTCAAAACCCTCCACCCCAATCCCATGCCCAGTTAGGGGAGATTGCATTATACAGAAGAAATATTTATAAGCAGTGTAATATGTCTAATACTACAAACCTGTGCATTATTTTCTTCAATTCATTTCATAATTATGGTATGTCTGTTAAGAATTCTTCAGTTTTCCCCCTTCGTAATTTTTTCAAGAGCCATACTGTTGATGGGAGGTCCTAGGTTCAAATTTGGCCTTAGTCATGTCCTAGTTGTGTGACCCTTGGCAAGTCACTTGACCCCCATTGCCTAGCCCTTACCAGTCTTCTGCCTTGGAGCCAATACACAGCATTGATTCCAAGATGGAAAGTAAGGGTTTAAAAAAAAAAGAGCCATATTGTTCCTCACATTCTGTGCTTCTTTCTACCTTTATCCTAGACCAGTTAATATGATATTAGATAATCTTAATCGTTCTCATGATAGTGAAGTTTCACTGGGTAGATTGCCTATTTTAAGATAATAGCCTCCTCCTAATATTGCTAAATCTCTTCCGGGGCTGAATTGCCCAAAAGAACAATCATGAATTTCAAAATAACTGTGTAGAAAAATTGTATATTATCTGATCCATCTGTGACCCCTTGCTACCCTCAAATATTCAAGGCCAGAGCAAAGAGATGACTTTAGTAACTTTTAGTATAAGAAGAGGTTTTCATTCCACATATATAGATATAGACTATCTATCTATCTATCTATCAATCATCTATCTATCTATCTATCTATCATCTATCTATCTATCTATCATCTATCTATCTATCTATCTATCTATCTATCTATCTATCTATCTATCTATCTATCTATCTGTCTGTCTGTCTATCTATTTATCTATCTGTCTGTTTACCTGTCTTTCTGTCTATCTAGCCATCTAGCCATCTATCTATCTATCTATCTATCTATCTATCTATCTATCTATCTATCTATCTATCTATCTGTCTGTCTGTTTACCTGTCTTTCTGTCTGTCTGTCTATCTATCTATCTACCTATCCATCTATTTATCTATTATCTATCATCTATCTATCTATCTATCTATCTATCTATCTATCTATCTATCTATCTATCTATCTATCTACTATCTCTGTCTCTCTCCATATAAAAACAATCCATCTTCACATTGTACTAGTGATTGATTCATATTGAGTTGACTCCTAAAACTGCAGTAGTATGCCCATGTGAAGATTCACCATAAGCCCAGAAGGACCGTCCTAGCCAGTGACTTTTAAGCACCCTTTCTCTATTCGGTTCAATTTAGTAAGGAATAAGGGACAGAACTGTGCATTTAAGTTAATAAAATTCTTAGATATAACTAATGTGAGAATTGGTTTCTCTTGGTTAAGCAGATTTATTATAATTTGTTACATGTTTATAACAAATAATATTTATTATTTTACAAATTATATTATGTTTTATACAAAATAAGTGGTAAAATTAAAGAAAAAAATACAAGACCTGAATTTATGTCCCTGTCCTGCCACTTATTCCCTGTGTGACACTAAGCAAAATATTTAAGTTCTCTGGGATTCAGGCCCCTTCTCTATAAAATAAGAGCCTTGAACTCTTCAGCCCCTTTTAATTTCAAAATCTATAATCTTATGATCTATTTTCTTCCTTATTGCCCCAAATTAACTTTCTGAAGAATCCTCAGACATGTTGAACTTATTCATTATCTTGGCTTAAGATCATGGGATAGATAGCACACTTTTATCTGCAACTGTTCCTTCTCACTCACTTGTAACCTCAAACAGTAGAAACATGTGCTGTCTGTAATTGAAGATTTTAGCCAGTATATGAAGAACAATGATTATATTTATGGCAATGTGTTGGACAATGTAAGACTTTGTTGGGTTTGACTTTTCTGGAAGGATAATTTTATTTTTTACAGAGAAAAGCAACATTTGTTTAGATTCCACATCTGTAGCAGATAGACTGTACTTGGAGAAACTACTGCAGTGTCATTTCAGAAGTTTATTTTGTTATGGGTTGTTACATCTTCACCCAATTGCAGTATTGATTTCTCTCTGTGGATTCATTATCAGAGTTCGTTTCAGTCTCCCTTGTAATAGACGGAAGGAAAAATGTTTTGATTTCAATGAAGCCTGTTGACAATTGTGCTTGGGTTTCTCTTGGGTCTTAGAGTCAACTGTCTTGGAAGTCTGTGTCATGGAAGAACTATGGATGAAATTATTCATCTTATCTGTGGTTATAAAGTTTTTGGCATGGTCTAGAGACTTTGTAAAAAAAGGGGGTAGTGTATCATATGGTTTTCTGCTTCTGTTTGCAAAAGCAACACTCGATGTTGAAAAGAAGGAAATGATGGAAATGTATGGAAGTTGAAGCATAGGTGATTAATAACCCAGTCCATCTTTTTGACAAGAATAAGGTTGTATACTGCAATCAGACATTTTTTTTCTAAACTCAAAACTACAGGTTTGCCTTCATAAAGGCTGGCTCACAGAATGGTCCCTCAATCATGAGGACTTCATCTTCTTTTAGAGAACTTCAGGCTTCCTTAGTACATTTCCTAAATATTCAAAACATCCTTTCCCTTACCCTCTCTCAGGACAAATTTTAACAATTGCTATGTTCCTGTTGTTGTTGCTTGTGTCATGTTCAACTCTTTGTGACACCATTTG
The DNA here is from genome assembly GCF_027887165.1 of Monodelphis domestica. Classification (NCBI taxonomy): domain Eukaryota; kingdom Metazoa; phylum Chordata; class Mammalia; order Didelphimorphia; family Didelphidae; genus Monodelphis; species Monodelphis domestica. The sequence continues at coordinate 395,543,065 of NC_077229.1, read as the reverse complement.
GCGTTTTCTTGGCAAAGATACTAGAGTGACTTGCCATTTCCTTCTCCAGTTCATTTTACAGATGAGGCAACTGAGGGAAATTGTCTTAAGTGACCTGCCCAGGTTCACATAAATATCAAATGTAGTAAGCTAGTAAGTCAATTTTCCACTAGGGTAAGCAGTATATGTCTTCATTCCCAACATGGAGAACATGGAAATATACATTGTATGATAACACATTACAGCCCATATCTTATTACATGGATTATTAAATATGAGAAAATGATGCTTAAAAATTGCATCAACATGTAAAAAGTTTTTAAAAATTGCTATATTCCACTTGATTCTACCTTACATTTGTTCAGGACTCATACATTTTGAGTTTCTTTTTCTTTTCTACAGCCATCTCACACTATCCATTTGAAAGGAACCTTGCAGCTGTAACATAATATCATTCCAGCAAAGTTTCTCTGCCTTTCTGAGAGAAGTTTTTAATTTCTTTCAGGTAGTCTTACTCCATTTTATTAGCTACTACTTTATGCTTAGTAGTGTCCCATCAGGTTAACACTTACAAAATAATTCAATTTACGTTATGCCTTTGTAAGCTCTAGGAAATAAAGACTATTTTAACAAATCCATTCATCCTTATTTTGATGCCCCTATACATCTGTACCTCCCATTATCGAGGAAAGACAGACAGAGATAAAGATAGACATTCACACACATGCACACACACATATACACACAGATGGGGGGTAGAGACAGAGATAGAGAAGTTCAGGAAAACTAGCAAAACTAAGTTTGGTAGAATATGGAATATTCTATGCCCTTTGTCTTATACCTGTGCTAAGAGGCATAATGAATCCAGCTTGAAATGATTTACAAAAGACAATTGATGAATTATTAAATTTTCAAGGTGTGTATTAACAACTTAGAAATAAACAAACTGACAAATCCAAGGATTTTTTAAATCTCCTCCCCTTTCCCAAGAACCAGTTGTTAAACATTTATCATTATGCCACTGAGAAGTTTGTAAATTTTCTAAGCTTTTTTCAAGTGCCAACTTAGTCAATAAAATTAAACAGCATTTGGACTTGTTTATTTGTTGTTCTTCTCAATTATATTGTTGTCTTTGTATGTATTTTTTCTGGCTCATTTTATTTCACTATGCGCCATGTTTCTCTGAATTCTTAATATTCATCATGTAGTACAGAATAACAATATTTCCTTATAATGATATATCATATCATCATTATCATAGTGTCACAATATCATAGATTAGAGTTTGAAGGAACCTTAAAAGTTATGAATTCATTCCCCTTATTTTACATGTGAGGAAATCAAGGAATACACATACACACTCACACATACACACACCTATACCTAATATTTATTGGAATCTGATATGTATGTGTATGTATGTATGACTTTTTTGTGTCTTTTACTTCACTTGGGTTATGGGTATGTATTTTGATATTAGAGGTGGACTTCCTCTAGGTTTCTTCCTATTTATATGCTGAGAGTGATCCAATAATGATATCTCTATCTTTCAAAGAATTTTAAATTATTTTAGCATATGAAGAGGTGACAACTTGAAGGAGAATATTTAAGGAGAGATTTTGTTCAAATAAATGAAATCCTTTTTATTGTCAATAAACACAGGCATAGGTTAAACAGTAAAAAGAATGTTGGCTCTATAATTTTATGACCTGTGACATTTACTATACAACCTTGGCCAAATCACTTAATCTATGTGGCCTAATAGATAGAGTGCTCAACTTGAAGTCTGAAAACCTGAATTTAAATCCAGACTCAGAAGCTCACCAGTTGTGTGAGTTTTGGAAAGTTATTTTATTTTGTGTTTAAGTCTTGTCACCAACAAAACAGTGGTAATAATAGCACCTCTTTTCCTGGACTGTTGTGAGGATAAAATAGGAGTATTTGTAAAGTACTCTGCAAAATTAAAATATTATATAAATATTGGTGTTGTTATCCTTATTCTTGTAATTGTTACTTAAACTCTCCAGGTTTCAGTTTCTTAACTTCTAAAATAGTTTGGATTAGATGATCTGTGAAGTATCTTCCTGTTTTAAAACTCTGATTCTATGCAATATGTAAAAACATCCTTCTTCCCAATCTCACCAAAATTTTATTGAAAATGATTTTGATGGATATGTAAAACATGTTCATAAAATTATATAGAGTTGTTAAAATAAGCATTTGGTTTAATAACCATAGACATTTAAAAATCATAGTCCTCCTTGCCAGCTCCTGCTTCAGACTTATTCATGGACATTGGAACAAGTTGTTCTAACCTGTACATTCTTCCTGGGGTAGAGTTTTCACAAACTTGATTTAGATACCCCGCTATCTCACTGATTGTCAGTTATCCTCAGTCTGGTTTAGCCCGTCTGCTGAGAAGGTTTTACTGCAATATGGTCACTGTGCATGCTACAGCACCTTGGAGTCACAAGTGGGAGTTGGGGAAAAGTGGATCCCAAAGGTAGATGAGCTAGACATATAAACAGATATTGTTTATTCCACCTCTCTTATTTCCTATACCACTCTTATTTGATTTTGAAAATCATTTTGTGTTCTTCCAGGAATTCTTTTTTCATATAATTTTATTTTTATTTTATTCCAATAACAAATTTACACATAAGATTCCCAAAGTTACATGATTTATGTTTCCTCCCTCCCCTCTTTCCTCTCCCCTCTAGAGCTGACAAGCAATTTCATTGGGTTATACATATATTATCCCTCACAACAAATTTCTATATTATTCATTTTTGCAAGAGAATAATCTTATAAAACCAAAATCCCAAATCATCTACCATATAAACAAGTGATAAATCATGTTTCCATTTGCATTCCTACTCCAATAGTTCTTTCTCTGGAGCTAGATAGCATTCTTTTTCATAAGTCCTCAGAATTGTCCCAGGTTGTTGTATTGCTGTTAGTAGCAAAGTGTATCACATTTGATTGTCCCACAATATTCCAGTTACTGTGTACAATGTTCTCCTTGTTCTACTCATTGCACTCTACAGCAGTTGACATAGATCTTTCCATTTCTTTCTGAAATCATTTCGTTCATCATTTCTTATAGCACAAGAGTATTCCATCATCATTATATAGCACATTTTTTCAGCCACTCCTCAGTTGAAGGACATCCATTTAGTTTCCAATTCTTTGCCACCAAAAAAGAACAAAATATCAGGTATCAAATAGTAGAACACTATGTGTAGCCTGGTCCTCTAATTCCAAATTTAAGATTTCCTACTGAACTATATCAGTTTAATTCTATTAAATTCAGCAACTATAAGTATATGCAATAAGGACTGCATCTGTGATTGCACTTGTATAGAGAACTTCTAGGGTAGAAAACTCCCTCTACCAAGGCAGGTTAACTCCATTTTAATTTAAATGCTTTGAGTTTTGCCTTTGAGAAGGTAAGTGAATTGCTGAGGGTAAATGGCTCAATTTATGTTAGAAGTGAACTTGAAATCAGGTCTTTTTAGCTGTATGTATTACAAAACTCTGCCTTAAAAATTGTCTTGTTGATTGAGAAAGTATCATTTTGCATTGTGGTAGATGTAGTTCAAAGTCATGGAGTTAGTTTTATCTAAACAGAAGCGGTAAAATCTTTTGAGTATCAAAGAAAACAGAAAATTGCTGTCATGGAATAACAAGGCAGCAAGAAAAAGACATCTCTAATTGCTAGATAAACTGAAATTGCTCTCAATTGTTTCTGAGTTCTTCAGTGTTGCCATTAGATTTCACACATAGCGATTTGGAGTACCCAGAAGTATAATTCTGGGGCAGTTTGGTGATAAACATTAAGTGATCACAATAAACAGTTTATTGTCATTGTTATTGTCATTGTCATTGGTAACACAATATCAAATTCACATCTGATTAGTAAACCATCCCAACTCTGCTATTTTATAAGACTTAATGAAGTCATGGACGATCTATTTTTTTTTTAAACTGCTCACTTCCAACTTTCCAATGACACTTCCCTACTTCTTTCTGAGAATATTCAATAGAAAGGATTAAACTGTGGCATTTTTAAACTTATGTTTTCTTTCCTTTATAACTTACAACTATCTCAGGGAAGTTCACTCACATATTTTGGTGAGATCTGTGTAGAATAGATTCTAAGCTCTCTCAGAATAATCAGACTCTGAATATCCTGTCTCTCTTTGGGGAAAAGCTTATTTCCTCATTAGGATTGTGTGAAGCCTTGTACACTCTATATAAAATTGTTTGCTGTGTCAAGATAAGGTACAGATGAAAAGAAGAGAGGGAAAGAATCACAACTCAAAAAACCATTAAAATTGTTTTTAAGTGCAATCAGGGAAATAAAAATTTAAAAGAAAAATAAAAATGTTGCTTTAAAAAGATTGATTACAGAAATGCTATCTAAACAACTCTCCTTCAGCTTATAAAATTTTCAAGCACACAAAAAGATAGTTTTCACTGTTATCATTTCCATTTTTTTTGGTTTAACCAGCAAACTATTACTTTTTATCCACAAGGTTTTTTTTTTAATTCTGAGATCTTTCTCAAAAGCATAATTTTAATAGTCAAGATTACCTGCTTTCTGCATGTTTGCTTCATTTTTTTACTTCAAAGATATTTCATTTTCCTGGTTACTTGTAATATTAATTTTCAACACATGTTTTCCAAAATTGTAAGATCTAAATCATCTCCTTCCCACCATTCTCCCCACCCACTAGGAAATGGTAAGCAATTTGATCTGGGCCATACATGGATTATGATGCAAAACACACCACCATATTGGCCAATTTTGTAAGAGTATGTTCATACAAAACTAAAACCCCAAAAGAAAACCATAAAGATGGTGATGTGAAAGACAGTATGTTTTGATTGATAACCATCCAAATCCATCAGGTCTCCCTATGGAACTAGATAACATTCTCCATCATTATTAGTCTTCCAGAATTATCTCAAATCAACACATTGCTGAAAGTATCTAAGTTTTAACAGTTGATTATCATACAATATTGCTTTTGCTGGGTACAATGTACTCCTGGTTCTGCTTTATCAGTTCATGGAGATCTTTTAAGCTTTTCCTAAAATTATCTTGCATATCATTTTCTAAAGCACAATATTATTCCATTACTAACATGTATGACAATTTGTATAGCCATTCCCCAGTTGATGGACATTCCTTCAACTTACAATATTTTGCCACTAAAGAAGTTCTATAAATATTTTTGTACAAGTAGGCCCCTTTCCCCCTTTTTTTCTATCTCTTTGGGAAATAGATAGAGTAGTGCTAATATAGGATCCAGGAGTATGCACGGTTTTATGGACCCTTGGGAACAAATCCAAATTGCCCTCCAGAATGGTTGCATCAGTTCACATCCTCCACTAACAATGCATTCATGTCCCAATATTGCCAGTTCTTCCTCTCCAACATTTACCACTTTCCTTTACTGCCATATTGACCAATTTGATTGTGTGTGAGGTGGTACCCTCACATTGTTTGAATTTCTCTAATCAAGAACAATTTGGAACATTATTTCATATGATTATTGATAGTTTTGATTTTTTTCATTTGAACACTGCATTTTCATCTCCTTTGACTATTTTTCAATTGGAGAATGACTTATATTCTTATAAATTTGACTTTGTTCTGTATAGATTAGAGAAATTGGACTTTTACCAGAGACATGTTATAAAATTAATTCCCCAATTGGTTGTTTCTCTTCAAAATTTGCTTTTATTAGTTCTATTTTCACAAAAGTTTTTTAATTTTATATAATTAAAATTATTCCTTTTACACCTCATAATGTGCTCTTTCTCTTATTTGGTCATAAATTCTTCCCTTCTCCAAAGATCTGCCAGCTAAACAATGATTTTCTCCTCATTGAAAGTATAAGTCTTTATGTCTTAATCATATACTCATTTTGACCTTTTCTGTGAAATTACATTTTAAACTTAGTTTCTGCCATAATGTTTTCCAATATTCCCAGCACTTTTGGTTAAATAATGAGAACTTATTCCAAAAACTGGGGTCTCTGGGTTTATAAAAAATAGGTTGCTAAGTTCATTACCCCAGTATATTGTGTATCTATTCTGTTTCATAGGTCTACAATTCTATTTCTTAGTCAGTACCATATTGTTTTGATGTGCCCTCACAGATGATTGCTGCTTTATAGTAACAGTTTAAGATCTGGAACTGTTTAGTCACCATCCTTCATATTTTTTCCATTAATTCCTTTGATATTCTTGCTTTTTGTTCTTCCAGATGAATTTTGTTATTATTTTTCTAGTTTTAAAAAATAATTTATTGGTAGTTTGATATAGTACTAAATGATTAAATTAATTTAGGTTGAATTGTCATTGTTATTATATTAGCTCTGCCTACCCATGAACAATTATTATTTTTCCATTTGTTTAGATCTGATTTTCTTTGTGTGAAAATTATTTTGTAATTGTGTTAAAAAAATCCCTGGGTTTTTCTTGGCAAGTAGATACCTAGCTATTTGATATTGTCTAGAGATATTTAAAATAGAATTAATCTTTCTATCTCTCGCTGCTGAATTTTTTGGATAATATTTGGTAATGCTGATTTTTATGAATTTACTTTTTATCCTGCAACTTTACTAAAGTAATTTTTTAACTAGGTTTTTGATTGATGCTTCTAGGGTTATCTAATTATATCATTATATTATCTGCAAAAGAGTGATAGTTGAGTTTCCTCATTGGCTACTTTAATTCCTTTAATTTCTCATTTTTTTCTTATTGCTAAAGCTATTATTTCTAATACAATGTTAAATAATAGTGGTGATAATGGGCTTCATTCTTTCACTCCTGATCTTATTATCTCCATTTCACCTGATACTTGCTGATGGTTTTAGGTAGATTCTACTTATCATTTTAAGGAATTACCCATTTATTCCTATGGTTGCTAGTATTTTCAATAGGAATGGGTGTTGTATTTTGTTAAAGGCATTTTCTGCCACTGTTGAGACAATCATGTCATTTCTGTTAGTTTGGTTTTTGATATGATCAATTATGCAAAAAAAATACCCTAACATGATAACATATCTATCCATGACAGGAATACAGTTCTTGAAGAAGAAGCTTTTATTAAAATGCATATACACATGCAACCCATAACAAGTAAAGATATGGTTATACATACTTATTAAGAAGGAATACTACTGGAGGAAAATCCTAGAATCAAGTGAAAATAAATATAGACAAAAAGTAGCAATATTACCATTCAAGTCTAGGAGAAATCACTTGTTCAAAAAAGAGTGAATAGACATGGACTATGGAAACACTTTTTGTCTGCCATATATTAATGATAGAAGAATTTAACTATACTTATATGTGCTAGAGTGCTCTCTATTCCCAAAGCAAAACAGTGAATAATTTGTTGAATGCATATTAATAACAATTCTTTCCTTCAAAAGGGAAGTAACAATCAAAGGGAAAATGTTCTATATTTGACTATCACAAACAATGTGGGAATGATTCCTAGGGAGAAAATGATAGAAACCTGGAGGGTGACTAAATCACTTTAAAGTTGTAATAAGTAAAAGTGAGGGAAGAATACTCTGATTCAAACCCTGTATGAATTTTTAAAAAGGTTCAGAGAAAATGTCAGAGATTTAGATTCTCCAGGATAAATCAATTCAAAAGTAATTGGAAGCTTTAAAGGAAAAAAAAAGAAATCTCAAAAACAAGAAAATTAATAATTCCAGTGTAAAGGAATTAGACCAGTTGTTTAAAAAGACACGTGGATATTCATAGGGATCTTACCAACAAACTCAGTTTAGGGGCAGGTAGGTGGCACAATGAAGAGAGTTTTCTACCTAGAGTCAGGGACACCTGTGTTCAAATACAGACTTAGACACTTACTGGCTGTGTGACTCTGGGAAATTCTTTTAAATTCTGTTTCCTTATCTATAAAACAGCTGATAATAGTGCATTTAGCCTAAGGTTGTTTTGAGGATCAGATGAGACAATAAATGCAAAATGCTCAGCACAGTGCTTAACACATAGCAAGTGTTATATAAATGTTATCTAATTTTAAAGTCATCAAATAAAGATGAAATCAAGGACAGATATAGGATGAAGAATAGATACTGCCACTAAAAAAAAAAAACTGTTGGTTGCTACATTTCAGAATGAAATATATCTATCAAGGAAAGGCAACAAAAAAAGATAGCTTTTGATTGTTTTATTTCTTTGTTTTAAATGATCTTGAGAGAAAGATGAGGGCCAAAGAAGGTGGAGTTATCCAAACTCCTGGTTTGGATGATGATAACTAATAAAATAGACTATGCATTGAGACCAAAATATTTTTTTGACTTACCAAGAAGAATACCTTGTGACCAGGAAAAGAGAACAGAACACTTTTCATGTGAGATTGACGTATAAGCAGGATAACAATAAGAGTTCAAATTACTAAGCACAGATAAAGAACAATTTGGGAAATGAAAAAAAAATTGGTGGATCTGATGCTTGAATCACTGTCAGTTAATTTTGAGAGATCATGTAAAATTATAAAGATATCTCAGATTTGGGGAAAGATAAACCTTACCTTTTCTTAAGGTAAGAGAATGAAGAATTTACATTTTGGGTCATTATAGTGCTTCCTGGAAAAAATCTAAAACATTATTAAAGTCCTGGTTGGTAAATTTCTATAAATATAGATGATTAGGGGACACCATGGATTCATCAAGTATGAGTAATGTGAAACTACCCTTATTAACTTTACAAGGAATTCAGAGAAAAATTATTTGTATGAATGAATGGAGAGTAAAATAGTAAAATTAATAGAACTCAAAATACAGTATGAACATTCACTACAATAATACAAATGAACAGATCAACAAAAGAAGTGTATGAATAAATAATATTCATCCTGGAGAACACAAAATGAAATAAAACATTGTCCTCCCAGCAAAAAAGCACTCTAGTAGCAAGATGTGTTGTCAGAAGTGGTCCCTCTTGCAGGTACTTTTACCGATTTGTTTTTACTTTATTAATAATGGAGGTTCCACCAGGAGTGTATATACAAATAATTATGTCATTAAAAGGAAATGCATTAGTAAACTTTTAAAAATACTTTAGAGGGCAATTCAATAAAATTCCTATGTTATTTATAGCATGCATTTCCCATCAGTGCATCAAATCCTTATTAGACCTTTCTAGTATCCTGATGGTCCCTGTAGAACTATTCAGCTTACTATTATTCACACAATTTCTCTCAATAGGTGAGCAGCTAAATAATCTTTCCTCTCAGCCCAGATGAATTCTGGACCATTCTAGGCATGATGCCAAGAAAAACTTTGCACCTTGAAAGGAGCAAGGTATAAAACCTTGATTTCAGACTCTATGAGACGATTTGTTCATGAACACGGTAAATTTTTCATACAGCTCCCTACTGTTTCTAATTCTCTCCTTCAATTCTAGCGAAAAGTGATCTGACCAGCACCGAAGTGAGATAAATTTCAATTTCCATCAGTTTATTGGCATGACAACTTATACAACTCCTGCCAATGTGAACATATCAAAACTGGACGTCTAAGAAAATACTTGATAGCAAATATATGTATTTCTCATGACTATTTTTTCCAGTTAACATCAGACTCCAGTGTTCTTTGGGGTATGTTTTCTCCTCTTTGAGGCTTTTTTTCTTTTTTTAAAAAAATTATCCCTACTTTTTAATAGTTTTCTCATCTTTTCAAGTTGAAGAAAGTATTCTGTAATACTCTTTTTCATGTAGTAGAGGAATATAAATCCTTTAAATTCTACTTACTTATTGACCCAGCAGTTTCAAAGTTGTATTCAATAGGAAATTGTGCTTCAAATTGTATTATCTATTAGTGAGTTCACAAAGTACATTTGCTGTGATAAGTTAATAATTTTGGTTGTATAGTTAATGAGGTAATAGACTATAATTTTTAGGCTTGGAAAGTTATTATGCTCTTAGAAAGCACAAAAGGCTCATTTATTTCTATGAAAATAAAGGAAAAAAGAAAATGTTGATGGGCTGATTTGTAAAAGCAATATCTGTGTTGAAGTACCATGTTTAGATTCTAAACCATATTCAGATTTGATTCTAAAATGCACTGAGTACAAGCACTCAGCTTGAGAGCTGAGACCTTTAACTAAGTCACTTAACTTAGTAACAGAATTATTTTGGAAAATAATTTGAGAGAATTTTACAAATCTCTACTTTACTATTTATTATACTATTACTATTTACTATATTACCTTTAAGGACTTATGATGAAGGTATCCTAACATTGGTCTAAATTATATTTAAAGAAATATTGGACTTTAAGAAATAAAGTATTTTATTATATTTTATTTATTCCCAATTACATGTAAAAACAATCATTAACATTTAATTTCCAAAGATGGTAAGCAATTTGATGTAGGTTATATATATGTGGTCAGGCAAAACATATTTCTATATTGTTCATGTTGTGGAAAAACAAGCACATGCATTAAACACATATATATATCCACACCTCAACATATATATCCATTTTATATCTCTTAATTTGCATACATACATATATGAAAATAAAGTGAAAGCATGCATAGAACTGAATTCAGACTCCATCAGTTCTTTCTTTGGAGGCTGATAACATTTTTTTTCCATTAATTTCCTTGATTACCTGGCAGAAAGAAATCACTCTATAAAATAGTTTTCTATAGTTTGACTGGTGTGAATTTAGGTAAAATTGAAGTTTTTATATTGTTTCAGCCTAACCAAGAGCAACTGATATTTTTCTAAACATTAAAATCTGACTTTATTTGAGTAAAAAGTGCTTTATACATGTTTTCCCATAGTTCCTGCATTTGTCTTGGCCAATAGACTATAAGGTACTTTATATCATCCAGAATTATTTTAAATGGAATTTCTCTTTCTATTATGGTAGACTTTGCAATATACATATATATATATATATATAAATGTTGATGTTTTACATGGTTTTATTTTAGTTACTTAAATTTTGCTATAATTGTTAATTATTTCACCTGATTTTTAATTGATTCTCTAGGATTTTCTAAATGTACCATCATATTTGCATAGTTAAAATTTTGTTTCCTCATTGCCTGTTCTAATTCCTTTTATTCATTTTTCTTCTCTTATTACTATAGCTAGTATTTCTAGTACAATATTAAATAATAATTGGAATAATGGTTCTTCTTGTTTCAACCCTGATCTTTCTGGAAAGACTTCTAGCTAATCCCCATTAAAGATAATGCTAACTAAAGGTTTTGGATAAATACTACTTGTCATTTTAAGGGAAGCTCCATTTATTTCTGTACTCTGTACTGTTTTTAATTGGAATAGATGTTACATTTTGTCAAATGCTTTTTCTGCACAAATTTCTGTAGGTTTTATTATTGGTATGGTCAAATATGTTGAAAGGTTTTTTCTTTGTAATATTGAACTGCTAGCTTTCTGGGAGAGGCCTGTGCCTGACTACATTCCTTTCACACACCAGTGGAACAAACCTTTCTAGTTGTCCTTCCAAGCTGTTTTGAATGGGGAAAAATGCCTCACCCATTCCCTTTGTTGGTTCTGTCACTCCAAAATTCATTTGGAGGAATTATTTAAATGGATTGGGGGGAGGGCAGATTTGGGAAAGTTTAGCAGTTCCCTGCTCTGCTCCACCATCTTGCCTTGGTCCTCACAGAAAGTATTTTAAACAAATATCCTTTATTATTCTTTATGATTGAAAGACAGCAACAAAATTTATGAATGTATGATAAGCATTCATAATGTAAATTCTAATTTTCTCAGATCATAGATTTTGTGACTGGGAAGGACCTGATAGGTCATTTAATCAGTACCTGTCAGTTAAAAAAATTAGAAATTGAAAATAAGAAAGATAAAGGCATGTTTTTTTTTCTAATTTCAAACATGTACTAAATTCATAAAAGAGGCTTGTTATTGACAATTTTTTGACTCCAACTCATACTCTTTTTCTATAGCCAGTTTTATCTTATAGGAAATAGGATGTTACATTAAATTTTGGATTGGGAAGAAAAACTCACATTAAAATCATGTTTTACTTATTATCTGGTCTGAAACTTCCAAATGGGCTCTCGTTAAGACCATACTATTTCATTAATAATTTACCAGTTAGCCTATTTTCTATATGTAGATAAAAGTTGTGAGACTATTGCTAGATTCTGATTAGTGTGAATAATGAAAGATGTAAAGTGGTTATTTTTTTGCACTATTCAAAGTTATAATTACATAAAGTATGGTCATTGATTCCAGCTCAATGAAAATATTCAAAATGAATTAGAATAATTCAACCACTTCACAGGATTGATTATTCAGAATAATCACAACTAAGTTCCATAACAGTTTGGCAGGACTTTTTTCAACTCTTACTTTCCATCTTTGTACCAGTATTTTATGTTGGTTCCAAGGCAGAAGAATGGCAAGGGCTAGGCAATGGAGTTTAAGTTATTTACCCAGGTCACCCAGCTAGGAAGTGTCTCTGGCAAGAGTTGAATCCAGGATCTTACATCTCTGGGCTTGTCTCTCAATCCACTAAACTACCTCACTGCCCGCTGGGAAAGGCTTTTTAAAAGTCAGGATATATCATAGTCCTCCAGGGGTCACAGTAAAAATAGAAGACTTAAAGTTCATAGAGAATTTGAGGGACCAAATGTAACAGGGATTCGGTGAGCCAATTTGGATATACAGACATATATATGTATGTGTTATTATTGTTATTATTGGATTCCCATGACCAGTGGCCTGGAAGAGACTTCTCTCTAGTGTGTTTTTTTTTTGTTTTGTTTTGTTTTGTTTTGTTTTTGTATATTTAGAGGGAGAGATAGTAAAGAATGAAGGGTAAGCTGCTCTGGAACTCTATGTTTGTTCTATTGTTATGTGGTAGGGGTGTTCAGCTAGAGTTGCTGTGTACACAGAAAAACAGCACTAGATATACTGAGAATAAATAAATAAATATAGTGTGTCAGAAAAAAATGAAGACTACAGAGTGGATCAATTCAAGAATACAGTTATGACTAGACCAGGCATGATAGCTGCTGTTTGGTGAAAGTATAAAGAGCATCATCATGTTGACAAAAATCTTTATTTCCTCTTCCCTCAGGAGAGGAATTAAGGAAGTTGCTACCCAAATCCTTAACTTCATTTCCTTTCCCTTCTTATCTACTTAATCAGGCAAGGGGAAAATATGGGGAAGACACCAAAAAATGAATCCTGACTGTGATAATTCTCCATTCTAGCCATGGAAGTACTGTTTCTTTTTCATATACAATTTTGATTTTTCTTTTTATCACTTGATGCTGTTGATATATCATGAGGTTATTCAAAATGAATTGTTGAATCTTATGTGCATAAAGCAATCATTCTTTTTTTAATTTTTTAAATTTTTTTTATTTTTTAAACATTATTTTATTTGGTCATTTCCAAACATTATTCATTGGAAACAAAAATCATTTTCTTTTCTTCCCTCCCCCCCTCCCACCACCTCTCCCACAGCCGACATGCAATTCCACTGGGTATCACATGTGTTCTTGATTCAAACCCATTTCCATGTTGTTGGTATTTGCATTAGAGTGTTCATTTAGAGTCTCTCCTCAGTCATATCCCCTCCACCCCTGTAGTCAAGCAGTTGCTTTTCCTCGGTGTTTTTACTCCCACAGTTTGTCCTCTGCTTGTGGATAGTGTTTTTTAGACCCCTGCAGATTGTTCAGAGACATTGGAACAAGCTGCACAGCTAGGGTGACACAGTGAATATAGCACTGAGCCAAGAGCTTGTGTTCAAATATAGCTCAAATACATATTAGTTATGTATCTCTGTGCAAGTTACTTAAACTATGATTGCCTAAATTTCCTCATCTAAAAAATGAAGATAATAATGGCAGTTACCTCCCACAGTTGGTGTGAGAACAAAGGAGAAAAAAAATTATAAATTGCTTGGATCATTGTGAGTGCTATATAAATGTTTCCTATTATTATTAAAAGATAAACTCAAATCTAGAGTATGCAGGACAAGATATAATATGGCAAAATTAGACTCAGTTTAAAATGGGGAGAAATGGATTAGAACTTGGGACACTGTCTGATGATGGTTGAATAAGACAGCCCAGCACTGGTGCTAGTAGAATGAAGGAGAGAGACTGCTCAAAGGACAAATGATTTTGTTCTTTGCTAACGACACAAAATATCCCTCTATTTTGAAATTTTGCCCGGGGCAGATCTAAGCATTTCTCATGCTTTAATTCATTCCACTTGGCACTGTAGCCATAGCATCTAAGTCCCCAAACCCTATCAACTGTGATTTCTACTACAATGCACTTCTCTAGTGTATGTTTCTTTTCTAATTATACATAGACTGGTATTGGGACGGGGGGGGTGGGTGGGGGACCAGAATCAGGACATTTATTTTTATTGAATAAATGTAGTTATACAATTGTTAAGAGATAATTCCAAACAGCCAATTTGGGTAGCTCACACATCACCACAAGCTCACAGTGTGTTGTTATTTTAATGGAAGTTGTTATGAAGAATTCTTTCACTTTTCACTGCTCTTCCCTAACATCTTGTCATTTATTTGGTAGATAATTGTTTTCCTGCTGGTTAAAATACTTTGTATCAGCATTTCATTTCTAATGATTTGATTTGCCAAAGCCCAAAGGTATCCAACCTACTGGGTGCGGGAAGAAAATGGATAATAAAACAGTTTAATTAATGAGAAGAGTATAGAATCTTAACGCTGCTTGATGGATTCCAGTTAAAAAATCAATCATTGGCTTTTAATTCTCTGATGAATGTAAAGTTATATAGAATGAAATACCACTAAAGTCACTTACATATGGAGGTCCAAACTGATGTGAAGCCTTTTGATTTATTATACAACAGATAGGATCTGCATGATACAGTATCCTGATGGTTTATGAGCCTATGAAAATCTTATAATGAAGGTTATTCCTGAACTCATAAAATTTCATATTCCTGCCTGTACTCCATCATCAAACTGCAGCAGGAGACTTGGATTGATAAACATATTAATTATAAAAATAAACCTTCTGTTTATTTCTGATGAAATTTTTCCCCAGTTGAAAGTAACACTATGCAAGATGAAAATCTGCCACCATAATTCATAATAATAGTAATAACAGTTGGAATTTATATATTATTTTTATACATTGACACTTAGGAAACTGTAAAGTGCTATGTAAATATAGATAATAATCATGGTGATGATAATGTTAGCAATGACTACAAATGCAATATTAATAATATACTGATATATCTGATTATATAATACTTCATATTAATGTAAATATTATTATTTGATTCACTTATATTCCATTAGAAATGTTAATGCTATCATTATAATTATTATTTATATAATATATACATTATTATTATAGAAGATCAATTTATATTAACTACCAAAATAATAATTTTTTCAAAACTTTATCATGAGGTCACTATTACAAATATCATCAAGTATTCCAAGTACTGAATAATTCAAGTCTCAGGAAGGTTAATTAACCCATTTAATCAAATATTCTTTCTTTCACCTCTTGTTCACTTCCCTTCCTTCCTTTCTTCTCAAATTTGACTTCTACCCTCATCATCCAATTTTGAACTCTTCTTTCCAACATTACCATTGATTCGTTAATTGCCAAATCTTATAGACTTTTCTTAGTCTTCATGATTTTTGACCATTCTGTGGCTTTTGACACTGTAAGTCACTCTTTTCTCTTTGACACTCTCTTATCTCTAGGTTTTCATGACCCCTGTTATCTCTTGGTTATCTTTCTACCTTTCTTTTTTTTTCTTTTTCTTAAATTTTATTTAATTGATTAATTTAGAGTATTTTTCCAGGATTACATGGATCATGTTCTTTTCCTCCCCTCACCCCAAACCCCTTCTATAGCCAAAACGCAATTCCACTGCGTTTTACATGTGTCATTGGTCAAGACCAATTTCCATATTATTGATATTTGTACTAGGGTGATCACTTAGGGTTTATAACTCAAATCATATCCCCATTGACCCATGTGATCAAGCAGTTGTGTTTCTACTCCCACAGATCTTCCTCTGAATGTGGATAGTGTTCTTTCTTGTAAATCTCTCTGAGTTGTTCAGGGTCACTGCATTGCTACTAACGGAGAAGTCCATTTCGTTCGATTGTACCACAGTGTATCAGTCTCTGGGTACAATGTTCTCCTGGTTCTGCTTCTCTCACTCTGCATCAATTCCTGGAGGTTGTTCCAGTTAATATGGAATTCCTCCAGTTCATTATTCCTTCAGGCACAATAGTATTCCATCACCAATATATGCCAAAGTTTGTTCATCCATTCCCTAATTAGAGGGCATCCCCACATTTTCCAAATTTTTTTTGCCAACACAAAGAGCACAGCAGTGAATATTCCAGGACAAGTCCTTTTCCTTATTATCTCTTTGCAGTACAAATCCAACAATGCTATGACTGGATCAAAGGGCAGACAGTCTTTTAGCACCCTTTGGACATAGTTCCAAATTGTCCTCCAGAATGGTTGGATCAATTCACAACTCCATTAATGTCCCTACTTTGACACATCCCCTCCAAAATTCATTATTTCTTTTGCTGTCATGTTAGCCAATCTGATACTTGTGAGGTGATACCTCAGAGTAGTTTGATTTGCAACTCTCTGATTATAAGAGATTTAGAACACTTTTTCATGTGCTTATTAATAGTTTTGATTTCTTTATCTGAAAATTGTCTATGCCCCCTTGCCTATTTATCAATTGAGGACAAGCTTGATTTCTTTTTCTGATATGGGGTGATTTAGGTATTCTATTTCTTCTTCTGTTAAACTAGACAATTTATATTTTTGTAAATATTCATGCATATCACCTAGGTTGACATATTTATTGCCATATAATTGGGCATAAAAGTTTTTAATAATTGCCTTAATCTCCTCTTCATTAGAGGTGAGATCTCCCTTTTCATCTTTGATACTGTTAATTTGGTTTTCTTCTTTCCTTTTTTGAATTAGATCGACTAGTACTTTCTCTATTTTGTTTTTTTTCAAAGTACCAATTTCTAGTCTTATTTATTAAATGAATAGGTCTTTCACTTTCAATTTTATTAATTTCCCTTTTAATTTTTAGTCTTTCTAATTCAGTTTTCCTCTGAGGAATTTTAATTTGTTCACTTTCTATTTTTTTTTATTAAGTATGCCCAATTAATTGATCTCTACCCTCCTTAATTTGTTCATATATGAATTCAAGGATATGAATTGCCCACTTAGTACTGCTTTGGCTGTATCCCATAGATTTTGAAAGGATTTCTCATTATTGTCATTTTTTTCAATGAAATTATTAATTGTTTCTATAATTTGTTCTTTAACCTATTTTGAAGAATCATATTATTGAATTTCCAATTAATTTTTGATTTGCAACTCTATGTACCCTTACTAATTACTATTTTCATTGCATTGTGATCTGAAAAAGTTGCATTCACTATTTCTGCTTTTTTCCACTTGTTTGCCATGTTTTTATGCCCTGGTACATGGTCAATCTTTGTGAATATGCCATGTGCTCCTGAAAAGAAGGTGTATTCCTTTTTGTCCCTATTTATTTTTCTCCACATATCTATTAACTCTAATTTTTCTAAGATTTCATTGACATATCTTACCTTTTTTTCTTATTTATTTTTTGGTTTGATTTATCTAGATCTGATAGAGGAAGATTCAGGTCTCCTACTAGAATAGGTTTACTATCTATTTCCTCCTTCAACCCCACTAGTTTCTCCTTTAAAAATTTGGATGCTATACCATTTGGTGCATACATGTTGATTACTGATATTTCCTCATTGTCTATACTGCCTTTAATCAGGATGTAATTACCTTCCCTATCTCTTTTGATCAGATCTAGTTTTACTTTGTCTTTGTCATATATCACGATTTCAACACCTGCCTTCTTTTTCTCAGTTGAGGCCCAATAGATTTTACTGCAGCCTTTGATCCTTATTCTGTGATTCTGCCTCATGTGTGTTTCTTGTAGACAACATATAGTAGGATTTTGTTTCTAATCCACTCTGCTATTTGCTTTTGTTTCTGAATAAATTCATTCCATTCACATTCAAAGTTATGATAACCACCTCCGTATTTCCCCAACATTTTGATATCCTCTCTTAGTTCTGCCCTTTCTTCTTTTGCTATATCTTTTTAGACCAGTGATTTGTTTTTAGTCAGTCCCCCTAATCCCCACCCTTATTATACTTCTGTTTGTTCCCCCTCCCTTTTTGTTCCCTTGTTATTTTTTAGTGTCCATTAAGATCCCCCTCCCTCCTTTTTTGTATTCTTCACCCTACTGCCCCCTTAGTTTTCCTCTCCATACTTTCCCTGTAGGATAAGATAGAATTCTATATCCCAATGGACCTAGATTCTCTTCCCTCTCAGAACTGATTTCAATGAAAGTAAGGTTTTATATTTTCTATTAGCACTCTCTTCCTCACCTTATAATATAGTATTCTTCCCCCTCTCCTTCCCATGTGCCTCTTTGTATGATACTGATTATCCTATTTATCTTATTCCTTCAAGTTTTTCTTGGTGCCATCTTCTATTCTCCTTCTCCCTTTTTCTGTTTTTTTTTTGCATATCACCTTAGACCACTTATTACCCCAATTTTTACCTATGATTCTTCTAATTACTATGATAGTGAATATGATTTTTGAGAGTTACAAATAGCATTTTCCTTATATTAATATAAATAATTCAATATTATTGAAGCCCTTAAAGAAGAAAATTTAAATATAAAAAACAATTTTCCTCCTTTCCTCTCTCTTTCTCATTTACCTTTTCATGTTTCTCTTGATCTTTGTGTTTGGATATCAAACTTTCTGCTTAGTTCTAGTCTTTTCTTTACAAATACTTGGACATCTTCTATTTTGTTGAATACACATACTTTCCCCTTGAAGTATGTAGTCAGTTTTGATGGGTAGGTGATCCTTGATTGAAGACCCAATTCTCTTGCTTTTCTGAATATCATATTCCAAAACTTGGGAAGCTGTCATATCTTGTGTGATCCTGATTGATTCTACTTAATATTTGAATTGTCTCTTTTTGCCTTCTTGTAAATTTTTTCCCTTAGCTTGGAAGCTCTTAAAATTGGCAGTTACATTCCTGAAGGTTGTCTTTTGAGGATTTAGTGTAGAGGGTGTTCTATGAATTCTTTCAATGTCTATTTTGCCCTCTTATTCAAGAACATCAGGACAGTTTTCTTGGATAATTTCTTGTAGTAGGATGTCAAGGTTTCTGTTTATTTCTGGGTTTTCAGCTAGACCAATGATTCTTAAATTGTCTCTTCTTGACCTATTTTTCTTGGTCAGTCATCTTCTCAGTGAGATATTTCATGTTTCCTTCTAGTTTGTCAATCTTTTGATTTTGCTTTAATTCCTTCTATCTTTTTGATAAGCTCCAATTTAAATTCTTCAAGACCTTGTGACCAATTTCAATTTTTTGGAAGCTTTGGATGCATTTATTTGTATGTCTTCTTCTGCTATTTCCTCTGTAGTCTGAATTTTTCCTCCATAAAATTATACAGGATCAATTCATTCTTCTTTTTTTTCTTGGTGTTTGGAAGTTATTTTTCCTGGACAATTTTTGCAATCACTTTGGTCATTTTTATTTCCCTTTCCAGTCCGAAGTCTGAGTGAGGATGGCAGGCCCTCTGTGTAAGAGGCTAAGGATATAATTTTTTTGCCTGAGGCCACCTCTCAAGTCTCTGGAGCTCCTACTGTTTGCAGCCCTTCTCTGAGCTATCTCCTCACCCAAGGTCTACACTCTTCTGCCTCTTTAGGTCTCAAGTCCCGCTGCTCTCAGGGGTGGATCTTTGGTGGTCTTAGTCAGCTGCCAAGGACTTAGAGGTACCCCTCACTCACTAACTGATTCTAGTGCTTGCTGACTGTGAGTCTAGCACACTAGCTCCATTGGTGGGGTCAGGTAAGGTGGATCAGCTCACAGTTTGATGGAAGCTATTTCATTCCCTTATAGTGTGGAAATCCCCAAATCCCATGTACCTTCAATTTTGCACCCTACTGTGTAGTCCCTTTGTTCATATGAATTGTTGTTTGTTTGTTTGTTTGTTTTTTGCTTTGTGAGGTAGTCTATATCAGTAGGTACTGAGGAGAGGTAGATTCCCATGTCTAAACTGCAGCCATGCTTACCTATAAGTCACTACCTACCTTTCTAATCACTGCTGAATCTTCGTCTAGGTCATGACTGATATATATAGGTAATTTTCAAGATTCTTTTTTATTTTTATTTTAAAATATTTTCCCATGTTTGCATAATTTATTTTCTTTTGCTTCCCTCTTCCCTCTGCACTACTTGATAACTCTTTCCATGTTATTTATTTTTGCTATAGAGACATTTTTAAAGCCTAAACCCTAAATCACATGCCCACATATACATGTGATAAGTGTTTTAATATATTTTGCTTTTTCATTTCTACTACATGACTCTTTCTCTCAAAGTGGTTAGCATTCTTTCACATAAGTCCTTTAGGAGTGTTCTGGCTTGTTGTTGTAGCAAAGTCTATTACATTGGATTGTTCCACAATGTATTACTTTCTGTATACAATGTTCTCCTGGTTCTTCTCATATCACTCTGCAGCAGTTCATTGAGGCTCTCCCAGTTCATATAGAAATCCTCCAGATCATCAGTCTTTAACTGCATAATAATATTCCATCACCATCATATACCACAATTAGTTCACACATTCTGCAATCAAGGGGCAACTCTTCATTTTCCAGTTTTTGCTAACAAAAAGAGTGTGGCTATGAATATTTTTGTATAAGTATTATTTTCCCTTATTAAATTTTTAGGGTACAAACCTAGTAGTGGCATTGCTGAATCAAAGAGCATGTAATCTTTTAAAGCCCATTGTGTATAATTCCATATTGCTTTCCAGAATGGCTGGATTAATTCACAACTCCACCAGCAATGCATTAGTGTCTCGATTTTGCGAAAACTCCTCCAATTTTCAAGGTTCTCTCCTAGCCCACTTCTCCCTCTATACTATTTTCATCCAGTCATCTCCTTAGTTCTCAAAATTAAATTATAATATCTTTGAAAGTATTTTCAGTCTTAACATTAACCTCTTTCCTGATCTATCTTTCCTGGTCTTCTATCTTCATCTGGCTACTGGATAGATATCTTAAATTTAACATGTCAAAAATTAAACTTGTTTCCTTTCCCCTAAAACTCTTCCCTGCCCCTTAACTTCTGTTTGACACTCTCGGGCACCACCATTCTCTCAGTCATCCACACTCAAAATCTAGGTATCATCTTTGATTACACATTCTCTTTTGCACACTCAATATCCAGTCAGTTATAAAGTTCTGAGAACTCCATCTTCAAAATTTCTCTTGATTACATTCTTTTTTCTCTTTGACTGCTAATACTTTAGTAAAGGACTTTCATCTCAACTTGGACTACTGTAATAGCACTTAGATTGTTTTCCCAGGTGTAATTATTTCTATCTCAGCCATTCCTTATTCAGCAATCAAAATGATCTCTCTAAAGTACATTATTTAAATGATCACCTTAGTAAAATTATCAATAATATGGAAATAGGTCTTTATCATTGATGCATGTAAAACCCAGTGGAATTTTGCAATGGCTATGGGGAAACAGAAGAGGGAAGGGAAAGAACATGCATCTTGTAACCATGGGAAAATATTCTATATTAATTAATCAAATTTTCAATTAAAAAAATAAAGTACATTTCTATCCATATCTCTCTCTTATTTAATAATTTTTTCTATTTCCCTATTACTTTCCTCAAATGGAAAATCTTATCTTCAACATTTAAAACCTCACCCCAAAATGTTTTCACCATCTCTCCCTCATGCCTGAAATTTTCTTCTTCTTCATCTTTGCTTCCTAAAGTCCCTGGCTTCCTTAAGGCATAAACTAAAATTCTATCTTTTGGAGCCTTCCTTCTGGAATTATATTTAATTTCTCCTCCATATATTTTGGTTATTCATCATTGTATATATAATGTCCCTCTCATTAGACTATGAGCCTCGAGAGAGAATGGACTGGTCCCCATCTTTTCTTTGAATTATTTGATGATTACCATAATGTCAGACTTTTTATAGACACTTACATTCTTGTTGACTTGATTCTGATATTTCAGAAGCAGGAGAAAATAATGAAAATACCATTCTGAAATTGATTTTCACGTGAAAAGAGATATCATGGGGGCTCTAATTAATGAAATCTTGAGGAAATCTAAGAAAAATGTGTCTGAATAATCATAGAATTGACAATATATAAGGACTAAAGACATTAGGCATGGTATTCCCTTTATCACAGTCTTTATAAGACATATTTTAAAGAGATCAGATATAGGTGATGGCCTGAAGCTATAAAATTGAAGTCATGATATGAAAGATGTATGGTATTCAAGATATAAATTTGTCGTAAGTCACAATTGACTGAAATGAGAATATAAACAGGATTGTGAATACATATATGCATATATATGTGTATATATATATATATATATATTTAAAACACACTATCCACATTCAGAGGAAGAACTGGGAGTAGGAACACAGATGAAAAACAACTGCTTGGTCACATGGTTCGATGGGCATATGGACTCTAAATGATCACCCTAGTGCAAATATCAATAATATGGAAGTAGTTCTTGATCTTGATACATGTAAAACCCAGCAGAATTGCGCATTGGCTATGGGAAGAGGTGGAGGGAGGGGAAGGAAAGAACAGGAATCATGTAACCATGAAAAATATTCTAAATTATTTAATTAAATGAGATTTTTCAATTAAAAAATAATCATTCCTATATATAGTGTTCCAGAACAGCTTATCATTGCCCTTTTAAAAAACCTCTAGTGGAATGGTTAATGTGCCAAAGTTTATATATGACTGTGGAGCTCACCGATGAACTAAAGTTTTAAAAGAGTTTCTATAAGAGGAAGAAACAGAAAACAGAAAAAGAAAAGGATATCTATGGAAGGGAAGAGAATAATCATTTATCAAACCTCTACTACATGCTAGGTGAGATGCTAAGTGCTTTGTGAACACCTCATTTGATCTTCATAGCAACCACAAGCAATAGATGGGTGCTATTATTATTCCCCCTTTTCATTTGAGGAAATTTAGACAGACAGAAGTTAAATGACTTGAGCATGCATAGCTCATAAGTGTCTGAGGCAGATTTGAAGCCAGGTATACTTGACTCCAGGCCCAGCCCTTTATCATGTGTACCACTTAGCTGCCAAATAAAGATATTTGCTAAAAATATAGGAAGATTTGATACCCATAATTAACAATGACTGTAATTTCATGAAATCAATAAAAATGTTGAATTTGTTTCTATTCTTCATAGACCCCAGACTAATCTCATTAGGAGAAGTGTCCAGGGGAGAGTTAGGTGAGGGAAGAATGGACAATGCCACATGGAATGAGATTTAAGTAATGGATCTTTTTTTCTCTTTCTGATTGTTCCTAGACTGAATCCTGAGGCTCGTTTTCAAGGGGAAATATTTGTGGAGCTTATGAGAGGGGAAAAGATTTCTTATACACCTATCCAAATGTTATCCTATTACAAAAGGAGTTAAAAAGAGGAGGCCATCAATAGATATGTTCCCCAACAACTCTATCACCATAAGGTCAGAAGCCTTGGTTCTTCTATCCAGAATAAAATGACAACTGGGAAAATAAACTCAGGGAGTCCTATAATACCTTAGCATTAATGTTCTAAACTTGAAATTTATCTCCTCTACTATTAACAAGTTCATCTTCATCTTTAAACTTTTCAACTGATATTTTTCCTATATCTTCACCTTAACTGAAATTTAGATGATACTATACATCAAACAAGTATATCCACTGAAAGTCATTTAGTTTTTCTCCTTTGGTAAATATTTTATTCATTCCTCTGAACAAAACAGAACTATTCTTCCTTCCCCCCCTCCATTTATTTTGACACTTCCCATCCTATCTCCTAATAGAGCCCTCCTTGGAAGGCAGAAAATAACCAAATAATTACTATACTTAAATGTGACAATATCTTTCTCTACTCCAATTAAGGCATACACTTATATGACACCATATTTTAGATATTGCCCCCTATATTCTTAATATATTTAGGATCTAACTTTTGGAATTCTAATCTAATGTCAAAAAATTCATTATCTGTTTTTCCCATTCTCTTTTTCATATTAAACTTATTCTTTATCCTCATCATGACTTCTAGGCTCCTTATTCCCTCTTCATTCTCCTAGTCCCTACCCAAACTCTGGTCTAACTTATATCACTATAGAGATTTGACCATAAGACATTTTGCTTTATTTTACTAGTATTTATATTCCTAAAATATCTTACCTCTGTGACTTTTCCAACATCTCTGACTTTCATTGCTTCATCCTTGCCTTTCTCCTGTTATTTGATTTTTCAACTTCTACTTCAGAACTATTAAGAATCATTAGAGAAAGCAATGAAATCCATATTATTTCACCCCAGATTTCCATGATTTGACTCCCAAATTTTATTTTTTGTTGATTTTAACCCAGAAACCTAATCTTTGGGAGTAATATTGGATATTACAAAGACATCTCAAATACAAAAATATATAAAACTAAACTCACTATCTTTAGCCTACAAACTTTTCCTCATCTGAGACAGGCAATTTCAGACATAAATACCTCCATCCTTTTAATGATCTAGGTTTAAACCTCGTAGCTATCCATCTTCAAATCATCATATCCTATTTGCTAAATCTTATTATTTGTAATTTCTCTATAGTTTTACATCATTCCCTTCTTTCAATTGATATATCCACCATATGTTTTCAGTACCAGATTATCTTTACATAGAAATACTGAAATAACTTCATAATTTATCTATACCTCTAAATAATTGTCAAAGAACTTCCTAAAATACATTGGTCTGACCATGCCACTCCAGGGCTCAGTAAACTTTAGTGGCTCAATAATCTCTAGGGTCAAATAAAAATTCCTATATGTTTTCCATTTAGAGCCCTTAAGAACCATGCCTTAATTCTCTTTTTAGTGTTATATGTCACCTCCTTTAAACATTTCAAGTTCTTTTTTATTTCACTTTAAACATTATTTTATTTGGTCATTTCCAAACATTATTCATTGGAAACAAAGATCATTTTCTTTTCCTCCTCCCCACCCCCTTCCCACCACCTCTCCCATAGCCAATGCACGATTCTACTGGGTATCACATGTGTTCTTGGTTCGAACCCATTTCCATGTTGTTGGTATTTGCATTAGAGTGTTCATTTAGAGTTTCTCCTCAGTCGTATCCCCTTCCCCCCTGTAGTCAAGCAGTTGCTTTTCCTTGATGTTTTTACTCCCATAGTTTATCCTCTGCTTGTCGATAGTGTTTTTTAGATCCCTGCAGATTGTTCAGGGACATTGCATTGACACTAATGGAGAAGTCTATTACCTTTGATTGTACCACAGTATATCAGTCTCTGTGTACAATGTTCTCCTGGTTCTGCTCCTTTCTCTCTGCATCACTTCTTGGAGGTTGTTCCAGTCTCCATGGAATTCCTCTACTTTATTATTCCTTTTAGCACAATAGTATTCCATCACCAACATATACCACAATTTGTTCAGCCATTCCCCAATTGAAGGACATCCCCTCATTTTCCAATTTTTGGCCACCACAACACTTCAAGTTCTAATGAAATATCTTTTTGTCTGTTTCCCATATAGTCAAGGAAACCCATCTACCATCTTTTGAATAGTCTGTGTTTGAAATATACTCTCACCTTGCCTTTGCCTCATAGAATACTTAGTTTTCTTCAAAGCTCAGTTCACGGTCCATTGAATCTATCATGATACCCCAAACAGTAATATTTTCCTCCCCACACAATTATATTGTATGTATGTATGTATTTTGCACATATTTAGATAAAAAACTTAATGATTGTAAGTGGCATACACAAGGTCATACAGGAAATTTCTGAAACATGATTTAAACACAGCTCTTCTTGATTTAGGCAACTCTTATGTCACCTTAGTGCATGATCAACTGTGAGATTCTTTTCTTTTTACTTGTTTTTTTTGTTATTTATTTGTTTTTAAAGTTCATTTATTTAGAATATTTTCCATTGTTACATGATTCATGATCTTTCCCATACTTTTTTTGCTCCCCCCAATCCCTGGAGCTGACAAGCAATTCTACTGGGTTAAACATGTATCGTTGTTCAAAACCTATTTCCATGTTATTCATATCTACAGTAGAGTGATCTTTTAATCCCCAAACCCTAATCATATCCTCATTGAACCACATGATTGATCATATGTTTTTCTTCTGTGTTTTTGCTCCCACAATTCTTTCTCTGAATGTGGATAGCATTATTTCTTCTAAGTTCCTCTTGATTGTCCTGGATCATTGTATCGCTACTCCTTGAAAAGCCTGTTATATTTGATTATGCCACAGTGTTTCCAATTGTAAAATTCTTGAGAATGGAGACAAGAGTGGTACTCTGGTACTCATCATTACTTAGATCCAGAAAGTACCAAAAAAGTTGAGTACCAAGTGAATTTTTTCCATAAGGAATAATGTAAATTGAATTATTCTAGATAATGAGAAAACCCAGATTTTATAAGGCATTATTATGTATTAATGGAGTTGTATTTTACAAAATAAACACTAATAATACATAGACAATAATAAAAATAATAACTCAATTAAATAAAATAATTGTAACTTCACTTTACCTCACTGAGAGGGGTTCATGGCCTAAGGGAATGATGGGAAGGAGATATATTATGGAAGTCCCCTTCCATAATATCTGAGGTCAATTGCCTTTCTTTCTTTCTCTTTTCAGACTCTTATCACCACTGAATCCTGCTTGAGATTCACTAGGCTTAAGCTTCACAAGAACCCTATCCAATGATGCATGTTTGTTTTTGTCTGCATTTTAAAATTCCGCTAAAGTGGAAAAAGGTCTGGTCATCTAATAAATTTACAATTATTCTTGTTAAAGCTTTATCAGGGGGATCTTTTTCAACAAAGTTATGCATTTCCACCGATTTTGCTCATATTTTCTTGATTAGTGAAGTGGAGTCATCCTCCTTTGGCTCCTCCTCACCAAAATTAAACTCCCCTGCCACTAGCTATTGCTATTCCCATTGACATTCCTATAGTTTCTCAATGTTGAGCTCTTCTTTATGCTCCTGAACTAATACGTGATCCTTTGTTTTAGCTGTAAAGGTAATATACTTCCTGACATCAAGATGCCAACAAGTTCTAACAGCTACATGAAATGCCAAACAACCATGGAATACCATTTTTTCTCATCAAAATGGAAAATTTGTTGAGTTCTGAAACCATCAGGTACCAAGTTTTGACTGTATTTGTTTTTTCCTTTGTATCTCCAGAATTTAGCTCATTATGTGATACATTAGGGCTTTAATAAATGCTCTTTGATGTCGATTCTGCTCTTTATTATCCAACTTCATATAATAAACATATAATGAGCACACTTTCTATATTTTCTAGTCATTGATTAAAAATATTGAGAGTCATAGACCAATAACAGAATACTATGGCAATATTCTTGAGGGTATTATTCAGAATGATGGAGGGTTTTTAATCAATATTGAGAAAGTTTGCTCAATAGTTTGGATTTTTCTAACAACCATGTAATCTAGGCCACATTTTTTCCAGTTTTCCACAATTCTCATTTACATCTCATTTACAAATGTTATCAAGTGCTTTCTTCAAGTGATGTGGTATATACTTAATTTTCTTAGTCTGCCAAACATGTTGGAAAAGGATGTAAGTCTTCAAAAATTATTGTGCTTAGGTCAAGTGAAGCTGCTGGCTTGAAATTTTTCTTTATACTCACACAGACTTCTGTGTGTCCATTTTTAGTTAGTTGTGATTACTGTAAGATTTATTTTGACTCTTTTCCCTAGCATCAAAACATAGAATTCCTGAAGTCCATGCCAATAATATTCAAGTTCTGGCAATTTCTTCTCAATTGTAAAAGCTTTGAATATTACTATATTTTATGAGGACTGGCTTAGTTGAAGTTGAAAGAATTTCAACACCATTCTGGGTCCAAGGCAAATTTGTTTGTTTGCAGAAATTCTTAAGGCTATGGAAATAGTCATACAGGAAATAGGATATATATATATATATATATAAACTAGAGAAGCTGCCATTTTGACAAAACTCTGGGTCTTAGTAGTATTCATGAAGTATAGAGGAAACCTCATTCTGAAAACACCTAAGTTTGCTCATATGAGGTTTAACTTACATATAAGAGCTATTTCATATAAAAACTTCCATAATTCCACATATAATTAGAGGGTTCACAGATTATATAGAAAATGCCAAGACCTGAATAAAAGGAAAATGGAGGAACTGGGACATAAAAAAGAGAAAATATTACTGGAAGTACACTAGATTGCTTCTAGAACTAAGCTCCTAACAGAAAATGAATTGTCAGAATTTAAGTTTACTATTGAATCTTTTAAATACATACACCTCAGAATAGTCTCTCTGTCACTCTGTTTCTCTGTCTATATACCTCTCTCATAAGTCTTTCATTCAGGGCTTTGTCAATTAAGTATCACTTTCAATTTCCTTGTTTATTATCATATGGTTACTAAGCATCAATAATTTCTGCCTTCCTACCTTGTCAGAAGGAAGATTGATTATGAACATCATCCCTCATATGAAGACATTATAATGAAAATCATACTTTTATGTCTATACCCTATTGCATCCTAGAAAGGAAAAAACAACTCTAGTAAATCAAAATGTATGTGACTTTTAAACTTCTTTTTATAACATTCATTTGAAAATTTGAATTGTCTCATAGCACACTTATTTTGTTAGAATTAAACTGGCATTGCTTCATCCCCACGAGAATGCCATTTCCCTTTGCCATATTTATAAAAAAAATCTTGCTGCAGGGAATTTGCCATTCTACATTAATGTATCACACATGGGAAATATATAATATGGGTAGGAAGAGGTGGGTAAAAATATTTTGTAATATTAGAGTGAATGATCTATGTATGCTTTTGGGCTACTGTGTTTGTGAAAGGTGGGTTGAGTAATACATGATTGTAACAAATTATTTCTAATTACAAAGTGCTAGCACTGGAACTGAGAACCACATCAGACTGAAGGCAACAGCCAGACTCATTTAAAGGTTTCATTCTAAGGAGGCCATCTGGAACCAGGAGCCCTGTAGTTAATAGACAGACAAAGAGAAGATTTGCCATGACAGTTCAGAGGGAATCTAAGGAAGTCTAATCTTCAGATTAAGATCAATGAAATAAAAAAGTTTAGAGAAGCATTTCAAATATCTGTAAGGATATACTGCATTTTCTTTCCTGTATGAGCTGCCAATTATATAGTTTATAAAAAAGTGGATTTTCTGATGTAAGAGAAACCTTAAAAATAAGTAGTTTAATTCTCCATTCCATTATAGAAAGACATATTGAAGACATATTCAAGAAAGAAGTCAGAATGAGACAAAAAATAACATGAGATGGAAAGCAATTAAAACTAGATTAATGTTGATGAACATGACATTGAGAAGACATTTTAACACATTTGCATTCATTTCAAATTAAATGTAATAGAAATCTTCAAAGTTGGAAAGTGGGAAAGATAGAACAAAATGGTTAATGGTGGAGATTGAGCCATGATGTCAAGATTATGGTGAGGGGACAGGGACCCTCCTGATCTCTTTCAAATGCCCTGCAAACAACTATAATATATTTGCCTCAAAATGAATTTTGGAGCATCATAAATGATAAAACGAAGACAGAGTGAAACTATTTTTCAGCATAAGACAACTTAGAAGGTTATTATGAAAAGTCCATTACACTGAAGAATAAGTGGAGCTCAGAACAGGCCCCCACCTTGGCAAGCCAGCACAGACCTAATGTCCAGTTAAACCAGCAGCACCAACTTCTAGATCTCTTATTTCACAGACAGTAAGGGGGCTGGACAACTGATCAGAAAGGTATTGGAAATTTTCCTTTGCTGCCTCTGGGTGCATAACTTTGTCACATAGTCCATTCATAGATGCAGGTCCATCCAGGAAGTAGTTCCAGGGAAAGTAGGAATACTAGCATACCAGTGTTTCTGGCAACTGCGAAGTCAGGGACTCTGGTCCCAATTTCATGGTAGAAAGGGATATTTATATTCCCTCATAGACCAAAGTCCAGACAAGGAAAAATATTACCTCTCTTTAGATGATACTTCCTTGGAAGTACAGAGAACTTATAGAATTCTAGGGATAATCTTTAAAGCAGCTACACAATGGACTGGAAGCTTGGGACAATTTCCTCTTAACCACAGGAAGAGAGCCAAACTTTAACAGAGTTTTTTTTTTAAGTTAAAAGTAAAGAAAAAGGCTTGAAAATGAGCAAACAAACAAACAAAAGAAACAATATAAAAAGTTATTTTGGTGATAGGGAAGAACAAAACACAAATGCACAAGAAGATAAAATCAAAACTATTGCATCCAAAGCCTCAGAGAAAAATATAAATTGGTTTCATATCTAAAAAAAATTCCACAAGGACCTCAAAAAAGATTTAAAAAATAAAATATGAGAGGTAGAAGAAAAATGGGTAAATAAGTTAGAGTGGCATAGGAGAATCACAAAGAAAATAAAAAGATTTGACAACTTGTAAAGGAGGGACAAAAATATTGAAAAAGTAAAAAAAATTGAAGAAAATAATACCTTAACAGAATAAGCAAAAGGGTTCATGGAATAGAAGAACTCTTTAACAATAAGAATTGACCAATCAGAAAAGGAGGTATAAATGCTTACTCAAGAAAATAGTCCTTTGAAATTAGAATTGGGCAAACTAATTGGGAAACTAATGATTCCATGAGACATAAAGAAACACTCAAAGTCAAATATCTCATTGGAAAAACAACTGGCTTGGAAAACAGAATCAGGAAAGGTAATCTTACAATTGACTACCTGAAAGCCTTGATAAGGAAAAAAAATGGATAGCTATCATCTTTCAAGAAATTATCAAGGAAAACTTTCCTGATATTCTAGAATCAGAGGGTAAAATAGAAATAGTTTTCCATTCACCTCTTGAAAGAAATCCCAAAATGGAAACTCCAAGGAATATAGCCAAATTCTATAACTCTCAAGTCAAGGAGAAATATTTCAAGCAGCCAAAAAATTCAAATTATATGGATCTCTAGTTAGGATAACACATAATTTGTCATTAATTCTACATTGAAGGATCAGAGGGCCTGGAATATGGTATTCCTGAAGGCAAACAACAACAACAACAACAAAAAACCTAGCATAGCAACCAAGAATGATCTACCTAGCAAAACTGAATATAATTCTTTTTGGAGGGAAATTGATATTAAATGGAGAACTTTCAGGCATTACTGATGGAAAAAAAAATCAGTGAAAAATAGAAACTTTGACATTCAAACAAAAGACTCAAGAGAACAATAAAAAAGTAAACAGGAAAGAGAGATCATGAGGGATGTTTACATTCGGACATGATAAGTTGATACTTGTCACTAGAATTTTATATTTGTTAAGGTAGTTAGAATGAATATACATAGAAGTCAAGTTGTGAATTGAAAATTATGTAGTGATATCTAAAAATATAATGCTAAAAGGTAAGAAAAAGAAATGCACTGGATTAAGTGAAACCTGGGATGATTAAGGAAAATATAGAATTGGGCAAATTATTTCATATAAAAGAGGTAAGAAGGAATCTTCATGAAAGAGAGAGAGAGAGAGAGAGAGAGAGAGAGAGAGAGAGAGAGAGAGAGAGAGAGAGAGAGAGAGAGATGGGGAAAGTGATGAGGCGAGTGCCTGAATTTTGCTCTAATCTGAATTGACTTAGAGGTAAGAACATACAAACTCAGATGGGTATAGAAATCTATCTTACCCTAGAAGAAAGAGGAGGGGAAGGAAAAAAAAAGGAAAGAGGGGTATAAAGGAAAGTAAATTGGGGGAGGTGATAGTCAGAAGCAAAACACTTTTGAGAATGAAGAGAGTAAAAAGAGACAGTAGGAAAAGCAGTGGGGGATGGATGGACAAGAATGATAATCACAAATTTTCTCTACATTTTCTCTAATAAATGCCTCATTTTCTTTTACAAGGAGAAAGGAGCCTAATGATTAAAAAGACAAATCATTCCCCAACTGATAAATAGGCAAAGGTTACAACCAGGAGTTTTTGGATGAAGTAGGCAAAGCTAACTATAGTTATGTGGAAAATGCTCTAACTCTAGACAATTTTAAATTAAAACAGCCCTGAGATACCACCTCACACTTATCAGATTGACTAATATCACAGAAAAGGAAATTGACATAAATTGAAGGGGATGTAAAAAAACTGAGACACTAATGAACTGTTAGGAAAATTGTGAATGATTCAGCCAGTCTAGAGAACAAGATTATAAAGCTATATATATCCTTTGAATCAACAATATCATTACTAGATCTGTATCCCTAAGATATAAAGAAAAAAAGGACCTATATATTTTAAAATATTTATAGCAGATCTTTTTTTGTGGTTGTAAAGAATTAGACAGTAAAGGGATGCCCATCAATTGGGATATGGATGAGTAAGTTATGGTATATCATTCTAATGGAATGTTATTGTGCTATAAGAAATGATGAGAAGGATGATTTCAGAAAACCTGGAAAGGCTTACATGAACTGATACAGAGTGAAGGAATCAGAACTGGTAGGACATTGTACACTATAAAAGCTAAGTTGTCAAATGAATAGCTCTTAATGATTTAGCTATTCTCAGCAATATATCAATCTAAGATAATCCCAGAGGACTCATTATGAAAAATGACATCTGCTTTTATAAAAGGAAATAATGTGGTTGAAATCCAGAAATACTTCATTTTCTTTCTTCCTTTTATTATATTCCACAAAAGCACTAATATGAAAAAAAATCTATATCAGAGTACTTAGCATCTTAGTGAGAAAGGAGGGAAAAGAAAGAATCAGGGATCAAAATTTTTAATTAAATGTTAAAATTGTACTTGCAAGTAATATTCTACAAGTAACTCACTGAAGAAAAGAACTACTTAACAAATAGAATAGACAAAATGGAAAAGAAGGAAGAAAATCACTGGGGAAATAAACAAAACAAAAACAAACCTAAAAAAAAAAACTTCCTTAAACAACAAAATTGACCAAATGGAAAAAAAGTATAAAATCTCACTGAAGATAATTCTTTGAAAATTATTATTGGGCAAGTGGACATTAATGGCTCCATGAGACATCAAGAAACAATGAAACAAAGTTAATAGAATAAAAAAGAAGAAAATATAAATTATCTCCTTGAACATACAATTGCCCTGAAAAATAGATCAAGGAGGAGTAATTTAAGAATTGTTAGAATCTCCGAAAGTCCTGATCAAAATAAGAGCCAAAATATAATAATTCAAAAAATTATCAAGGAAACATGCCTAGATGTTTTATCTTAGATAATGGAGGTAAAATAGAAATTAAAAGATTTCACTAGTCAACCTCGGAAAGCTATTCCAAAATGAAAACTTCCAGTGTAGCATACCATGCATGTTAGCATCTTGGAAGTGGGATTGATGTATTGATATTGTATCCTGTATATTCATTTACCAGACACGTGGTCAGATCACTCAATGTTCATTGTATATAAAGGGACAGTCCAAGGGACAAGCAAAAGACTAGTAAATTCCTTGGCTGGGCATTGACAGCCACAGTGCCCTGGCTTGGACTACATTCATTTACAAAGCTCACCGGTTGGATTAATCTCCTCCTCTTTGATTCTGTCATTGTCAATTCTACCAATGTAAAAACCTATATCATGTCACATATTCATTAATAACCTCCCATTTGACATTCCTAAGGTCCCCAATAAAAACTGGGGAACATGTGCAAGCCGTCTTTTCTCTTACACCTCTTGCTCTCACAGCCCTTGCTCTTGCTCTTGCTCTTGCACCTCTTAATCTTGCTATGGCCTATAATGGCCTCCTCATGTCTGACTGACTTACTCAGCGCAGCTGTTCCCCACATCTCCCATTAATCTCTTGACCATCTGGTCCATGGGGGATGACCTGGAGTTCTCAGCTCCACGCATGTGCAAGAGCACATGCTTTTTCTTTCTCATACTTATAATTTCTCCACTTGCTTTCTCTTTCTAGAGAGGTAATTACGGAGCTCCCAACTAACCAGGTGTTTTAACTTGTGGTCTCTGAGTCTTTATTCCTGCATCTCTTCCTCTGACTGCCTTATCTATTTCACATCCATATTCCTCTAGCCTCCAATTTCCTTCTCAGGTCACCACCCATAGATAAATTATATAGGAACAGCTGGCGGATCTTATATCCAGCAATATAATAACTAAGGTCCAGAGCTACCAGGTCAAGGAGAATATATTTTAAGCCACCAGAAAGAAAGAATTCAAATGTTATGAAGCCATAGTTAGGTTCACACAGGAACTTCTACATTAAATAGGTTCACACAGGAACTTCTACATTAAATGAGTGGAATACTTAGACATGATATTCTGGAATGCAAAGGACCTCAGATTACAACCAAGAACCTGTCCCATAAAACTGAACATTATTTTTCATGAGAAAATGGAAATGTAATGAAATAGAGGACTTCTAAACATTCCTGATTAGAAAAAACAAACAAACAGAACTCTATAGAAAAATTTGATATTCAGACTCAAGAGAAGCATAAAAAGATAAACATGAAAAAGTAATGATAAGGGTCTCAATAAAACTAAACTGTTTATATTCCTATATGGGACAATAATACATGTAGTTCTTAAAACCTTTGTCCTTATTAGGGCAGTTAAAAGGTGTTTGCATAGACAGATGACGTTTATGTGAGTCATTTACATTGAAACAATCTCCCAAATAAATGAAGAGGTAAGAAAGAGATATCCACTGGAAGAAGGCAGAGGTAGAATGGGTAAAATTCACATTATAAATATAATTTTATATACACATAATAAGTAGTATTTGGAAACATGACTTAACCAATAGGGAAATTAGAGAAGGGAGTAAGAGAAATGGGGAGATGATAAACAGGAAAACAGGTTAAGTGAAGCATTGGTTAGAAATAAAATAGACTTTTGAGGAGGGGCAGGGCAAAAAGAGAGAGAAGAAACATTAGAAAATGAAATGAAGGGAAATGCACAGTAATCATAATTGCTTATTGGAATTGTACAAGCTCACTATAAAATGGAAGCAAATAGAAAAAGATTGGAAATCAGAATCCAACAATATGTTGTTTATAAGAAAAATTCTTGAAATAGCTATGAACAGAATTAAAATAAGGGACTGGAGCAGAATTTATTGTGCTTCAGTTGAAGTAAAACAAATTATGGGTAATAATCATAATCTTAGACAAAAGAAAATTGTAAAAATAGACTTAATTAAGAGGCATAGTTAGGGAAACTATATTTTACTAAAGGATACCAGAATTAGAAGTAATAGAAAATTTTACAGTAAATCACTCTAA
Source organism: Monodelphis domestica (assembly GCF_027887165.1). Classification (NCBI taxonomy): domain Eukaryota; kingdom Metazoa; phylum Chordata; class Mammalia; order Didelphimorphia; family Didelphidae; genus Monodelphis; species Monodelphis domestica. The sequence continues at coordinate 395,507,532 of NC_077229.1, read as the reverse complement.
TAAAGGCCTTATTTCTCATATATTTATATACTTAGTATCGAATTGAGTAAAATGTATAAGAATAAAAGCCATTCCTCAGCTGATAAATGGTCAAAGGAATTAAACAGTTTTCAGAAGAAATAAAAACTACCTATAATCATGAAAAAAATGCTCTAAATCACTATTGAGTAGAGGAAGGCAAATGAAACACTGAGGTACCTCATCAAATCTAACAGAAATGACAGATTTGGAGGGGATGAGGGAAAAATTAGTACTCTAATTAATTATTGGTATAGTTGTGATCTAGTCCAATCATTCTGGAGAATAATGTGGAAATAAGCCCACAGGGAAAATGTGCATATCCTATGACCCAGGAATACCACTAATAGGTCTGCATCCTAAAGAGATAAAAAAAAGCAAAAAAGATCTATATGTACAAAAATATTTGTAGCAATTCTTTTGTTACAGCAAATAACTGAAAATTGAGGGGATGCTCATGACTCAGGGCCTGGATAAACAAGTTGTGGCATTTGATTTTGTTGGAGTACAATCATATTTTGGAAAATGATGAGGAGGGGATGGCTTCAGAAAAATATGGCAAAAATCTATATAAACTGATGTAAAGTAAAATGAGAAGACTGGATATTATTGTGAACTGAAACAGCACATTTGTAATAATGAACAACTATGAAAGACACGGTTCTTCTTATCAGTACAATGATCAAAGATTATTCCAGATAACATGATAAAAAAATGCTGTCTACCTCCAAAGAGAGAACTAATGAACTCTAAGTGTAAGTTGAAATATAATTTTTCTTAATTTATTTTTCCAACTTTTTTTGAAATATAACTATAATGGAAATATTTTATGTGATCTCATATATAATTGCTATATTACTTGAATTATCAGTATGTGTGGGGAGACCTGGGAATCAACAAGAGAATTTGAAACTCAAAATTTAAAAAGAAAACAATTTTAAAACAATGATTTAAAAATATCCTTACATACAGGGGGAAATTTGAGTTGATGTCAATGAGTCTGAAAAAGTAGATGGAATTGTCAATTCTATAAAGCCCTGATTTTTTGGTCTACTTGCTTTCTCAGTAAATGTTTAGGCCTAACTATTTAAATAGATTATGGATTTACATTTTTGAGAATTTAATCAGGCTGAATTTATGTGTAATGATGAAAACTTTTATGTATAGTCTTATGATAGATTGTTTCTGTTTTCCTTGAACCAGCCTAACTATTCACATAAAGGGATATCACTAAACAAAGCTGACTACTTGTGAATGAAACATTTTTGGCTGTGGCAATCAATGAATGTCACAAAAACATTTTTTTTAAAGGAGTCCTTAGACATTTCTGACCCCTCCCCACTCCATTTTGATATAGTTGGGATAGTGGCAAAGTGTCAGGAAAAGAACAGAAATAAAATATGTAATAATAGACAAAATAAATATAAAATAATTTCTAGAGTAGATAACATGATAGATGGAAGGGTATAGGATAGGTCTCATATGTGATGTAGCACCTGAATTAAAATTTGAAGCAAACTACAAGAATTTACAAGGATATAAATTGATGAGTCTCAAATGATATAGTCTAGTCACTTACAACATACTCATACTCAAACTTGAGGAGCTTTTCCAGAAATGGAAGGCAAATGGAATAGCTGTTAAGAACTTAAGAGACACCTTCAAGTTATGACAAGAACCCAGAAAAGGACTTTGGTGAAATCTTGGCTTTTGCTATTTATACCTGCCAAATGCTACAGAGCTTAGTTGTTGTTGTTGTTTTTAATAGATCCTTTCTTAGTTAATTATATCTTTGGCAATGAAATAATGTGTCAGTGCCTTATAACTACTTCCTAGTGTTTGGGGGATTTGCTCAGATAAGGCAGCAAGTGAGGTAGAAAGAATATTTGTTTCATAATCAGAGGTCTTGGGAAGCCCTTTGACCAAGTCACTTAATTTTTCTGGACCTCAGTTTTCTCATCTGCAAAATGAGGTAGTTGAATTAGATGATCTCTAAGCTACTTTCTATATTTCTGGCTAGGGTTCTATGAGCAGCAAAACCAGATTTCCAGGTTTAGCCCTAGGGTTCCCAACACAGTTCTTTGTCAGCTGAAATTAAGCACATCAAGTAGTGATTTTCATAGGAACTTGACCGTCACAGGTGAGAAGCCAAGAAGAAGTGAGGGGACATGTTGAGGTTGTAGCACAGCTGCTTTATATTTTCAACTGATTACTTCATGGGGAGCAAAAAGTTGAGGAATTAATTTTGGAATTTGATTGATTCTAGGAAGCAATTTTCTAGCCTTTTGGGCAAAGCACTTGCAAAAAGGGAGCTCTGTAATGCTATTTAAATTAGGATATTAAAGGAGGACCTTAAAGTAGTTCTGCCCCTGCAGTGTCTGGGATTATTTCTTTTAAAGACCTTTTGTAGGAGTCTGGGTGTTTCCCTTTAGGCTGAAGCCTCAGATACTGGAACAAAGTATCTGTGTCTCAAGGTTCCCTTCCAGAATAGACATTCTATTAGTATATTAAGAGGAAATAGTATGAAGTCCCATTGTTTTATTGAAGATGTGGGCTACTCAATATGTGAACAGAATAGTTTGTGAGGGACTGTAGGTGCTGATTAGAACTAGCCCAAGACTAGGCTGCTGAGCGACTCATCAGTGGTTCCTATCAAAGATCTACCATTGATATTTCCTTTTTCTTTCTTTTCTTTTCAAGTACTTTAAAAAAAGCAAAAAATAATCCCACTTAAAGGTGAATTTTTGTGGCTCAATTCAATTCTCTAATACAAATATTTATTATACATGTACTTGGCAAACTCTAATGTGCTAGGTGCCAGGAGAAAGGCAAAGTTTACATGACACCATCTTTGCCCTCATGGAGCTTTCAATTTAAGGGGTGATTGTTATCTATACAAGTAAATATAATAAAAATGATAAAATATAATCTCATTAGAAAGGTGCAAAATAGGCTCTGTTTGACCAAAGCAGGAATATGTGATTATTGACTTGGACAATCAGGAAAACCTTAATGAATAATATATCATTCCAGGAGAGAGAGAGAGAGAGAAATAGCAGATATGGAGACCGAGAGACAGACAGAGAGAAGAGAGAAGGACATTTTTATATAAATATATGCCCTAAAGAGAAAATTCAAAGATATATTTCTAGGCTATAGAGCAGTGGTATTAAACAAAGATCTGCGTGGGCTAAATATTTACTTTGAAAATCATCAATTAACATTATCTTTGATGTATTTTATTTTAATTTATATTCTAAAACATTAGTTAATTGCTTTATAGGCTCATTCAGGCTTCGTAGATCTATGGATTGCTTGGGCAGTTTGATGACTCAGGAAGAGAAATATAAGATAATAATAAGGAAGATGATGACTAGCCATAAAGGACCTGAAAGTGTTTGTTTCCTATTAGTTAGGAAATAAGGAACAACTTATGATTTTTTGAGCAAAAAAGTGACATGACTAGATGCATGATCAGGAAAATGTCTGGTAGTGACAGTAAAGATAGAAATGAAGATATCTTCCCTCAATTAATTTGAGTAACTGGATCCAGTATACACATTTATTATTGTCCTTGTTGTTATTCAGCAGTGTCTAAGTCTTCCTGATCCCATTTTGGGTTGGGAAGAGATACTGGATAAAATTTTTAAAATAGACAATGGAGTGTTTTGTCATTTTCTTCTCAAGTGTATTTTATAGATGAGGACTTTGAGGCAATCAGCGTTAAGTAATTTACCCAAGATCACCCAGCTAGTAAGTAAGTAAGGTAAATTTGGAACTCAGGAAAATAAGCCTTCCTAACTCCAGGCCCAGCACTCTTTCTACTTCCCAGGTAAACTACATCCTTGTATTAATAACCCGTTTTTATTCCACAGGAAAAGATGGAGAACAATTAATAGCAATTTCATCAATAATTCTCAAAATCTTGGCACAGATAATCAGATAATCAGTTTGCTAAATTCTATTGAATAAAGGGATGTTTTTTTTTCTTCAAGAGAGGCAGAGATCTATTTGATAAAAACATTATTAAAAACAATCAGGAAAAGTCTAGCTCAGTATGAAATAATCCAACCCATCAAAATACAATAAATTAACTTTTATAATTTTAATTAGTATATCAAAGAACACAGACAATCTTTTATTTTGCAAAAGGAGAGGACTAAATGACCTTCCTTGAGTCCATTTGAGAAAGTCTTAATATGACAAAGGGCTCTGCAGACCTTGAAATGCCAAAGAAAAGAAAAATGTTCAACCACACAGAGAGAGAAAGAAGAATTCTGCTTTTACTTCTTTGCCTGCCAGAGAGAAAAATAAAAGAGAATTAAAATGTTGCCAAATTCTTCTCTACATTGATGATAGAAAAGATGGAGGGACTTCCTGTCCTGCCATTTTGCTAGCCAGGAACTTTGTCCTTAAAAAAAAAAAAGGACCAGAGACATTTCAGATTAATGTCTTGACTTGAGTTTGACAAATTTAAGTGAGGCAGAATTGTACAAAGTCATCAGCTTCACTCTTCCCCTTCAATCATCCAAGTCCAGTGACAAGACAACAATCAGGACAACTACTGACAACCTAGGATGCAGTGCATGGATTTGGTGTCTTCAATTTCTGTCCAAGTTCTATGCACTCTACACTGCCTGCTTCAATCACCTTCATGGCCATTAGACCAAATTGTTCTTATCTGTCCATTCCACCAGGAATTCTTTATATGCATGGAATAGACAACCCTCTAATTCACTGATGGGTTTGAGGTTTATTGGTTACCTCATCCTAGGTTAGCCCATCTCCCGAGACAGTTTAACTAGGCATGTAAGAGCTTCTTGAAACCATAGGCAGATGGGAATACTGAAAGGAATCTTTCTTAGTTCACTTCAATGACCTCCTTTTTTGAAAGAATCCATTTATATAGCCTATTCCTCATCACTTCTTGGAGTTTTACTGGTGTCAATTTGAATTTTTGGATGACTCAGTTTACCCTTACTTTTGAGAAATCCCAGTGCCAAGTATCCATAATTTGGTTTGAATGTTAAGCACCTTTTTTGGGGGGCTTCTCAATTGGATGAAATTTTTTCTTTCATGAAGCCCAGATTCTTAGTTTGACCTTTCCTTTGATTTGTTACAGCTGATGCATCTTAATAACCTAGTTGCTGGCTGCAAAGAGGTATACAATTCTGTTTGGGATACCTAATTATCTAGAGGACATAAAGACTCCCAATTTCCTTTCTTTTTTGGAGAAAGCATCTAGTGTGTTTTATTCCAGGATGGAATTGGTATTTAGTGCCGTGCCTTCTCCCAGGTATGTGGTTCCCAGAGCCTTTGGTTTTGTATGGTATTTGACATTTGACTCTGTGTACTGACCAAATACTTGAACTCTATCCCTATTCCTGATTAAAGAGTGGGTTTAATTGATTACTTGGGAATTCTGTGTTAATTCCAGAGTTAACTCTGGGAAACTGACACATTTTGGTGCCATATTTGAAGGTCATTTGAGGTATATATTCCTATCATAAGAGAACAATATGGTTTGGTATCATTGGGATACAAGCATCCAATTCAACAGAAGTCAACGTCTTCAATATAGCTATAAACAGCCATTAGAGCACTACCAAAAAACCTTGACCACATATCAAGGCTGACTAGGTGATATTTTCTGGTAAGTTATTCTCTCCACTACCCTCTGACCAAATTTTCTAAGTTTCCTTTATCCTTGGATTTGACTTGGGGACACTGCACTGCTAATCCTGATTTTTGTAGAAGGTGCATGCGACTGGAAGACTGAAGGAAAAAAAGCAGAGAATGGACAGCTGAGGCCAGATCAAAGAAGATCAAGGAATCTCTGAGGTAGTGTGGATGCTACGACTGAAATCTGTTTTCTTTATCAGGAGATGGGGTGAAAGAAGGTATTGTAGCCTTTCTTTTTCTCTCTCTAGAAGGAAAGCTGAATTTAAGGTGAGTTACTCACTTATTTTAATTCCCTGCATCCTTCCGGGTTTAGAAAGCGTTAACCTTTGTTCTAAATGTTTTTTTTTTCTTGAACTGATAAATTTATGAAACTTTGGATATAACTAAACTGTGGCAAGGTTACCAAAGACTAGTATGAAAGATAGAGATTATTTCTTTAGAAATATGGTATTTTGACTCAAATTGGGAGCTTGAAGATATACTATAGAACAGTTGTAGCATAATGGAGGGAGGCTAGGAATATATTATTTGCCCAGCAAAGAACTTGAGACCAAGGAACTCCTACTTCAAAGCCATAATGCACAAGAAGGGAAATCAAAACACCTGAAAGGGAGGGAAATGCTAGGGCAACTATATGATGAAGCAGAGAGATCAGAGGCTGGTGTCAGGAAGACCTTATTCCAAATCTTGCTTAATAGCCTTAATAACTGTATGACCCTGGGCAAGTCACTTAACCTCTGTTTGCCTCAGTTTCTTCAATTATATAATGGGGATAATAACAGTGCCTACCTCATAGCGTTGTCATGAGAATCAAATGAGTTAATTATAAAGCCCTTAACATAGTACCTAGCACATAGTTGGTGTTTAATAAATGTTCATTGCATACCACTCTACTCATGAGAGGTCAGGGGGAGTGAAATGTCTCTGGATTGCCAGTGCCACCTGGTGGTTTACACAATCACGTTACTCATAGATGTATCCTTTTCCAAAGATAATTCTTTCTGAAGGTGAGAGGAAGGACAAATTATTTTGCCCTCACTTGAAATAGCTATGAGGTAACAAAATGGCATGTAAGCAGGAAAGATATTACCTCCAAGATAATAATATAGCACACAGCTGCAATGGCAGAACCAGTATTGGGTCTCCTTTATAAAAATGAGGCAAGTGAAGAAGGTATAGTGGGATAGAGATTGGCAAAACTAACTCTATTTTGGTTGGGTTAGGGCTATGAATATTTTCTACCGTATCTCAATGACTTTATATTCTCTTAAATCCTTCAACGAATTAGTTAAGAGTTAAGAGAATTTTAAAAGTCTGCTTTGATTCATTACCAAGTTATGTTAGAATAATCATGCTTCTTTTTTCTTTATTTCTTTCTCTTTCCCAAACTATGTATCAAACAGGTGATTATTAGGTGATCCTACCTCAGAAAAAGAAATTGAACAAGCCAACAAAGAATTCTGTCAAACATTTAAAGAACAATTAATCACTATACTATACAAATTATTTGACAAGAAAATCAAAGAAGGAATCTTATAAATTCAAATATGGCACTGATTCCAAAGCCAAGCGGACAAAAATACAGAGAAAGAAAACTATAGAACAATCTCCTTAATGAACATAGATGCAAAAATCTTAAGTAAAATACTCGCAAAGAAACTTTAAAAAATAAAGCAAGTTACCATAAGAATTATTCATTATGACCAGGTAAGATTTATACCAAGAATGCAAGGTAAAACTCATCCACATAATTAACCATATCAACAAGCAAACCAACAGAAATAACATGATTATCTCAATAGGTGCAGAAAAAAGCATTTGACAAAATATAACACTCATTCCTATTGAAAACACTAGAAAGTATAGGAATAAAAGGGCCTTTCATAAAAATAACAAACAGTATATATCTAAAACCATCAGGAAGCATCATCTGCAAAGGGGACAAGTTAGAAGCCTTCACAATAAAATCAGGAGTGAAGCAAGGATGCCCATTACCACTTATTATTTAACATTTTACTAGAAACACTAGCAATATCAATTAGAGAAGGAAAAGAAATTGAAGGGATTAAAGTAGGCAATGAGGAAACTAAACTATCACTCTTCAGATGCTGTGATGGTAGATTTAAGAATCCTAGAAAATCAACTGAAAGGCTAATGGAAGTGATTGACAACTTTATCAAAGTTGCAAGATACAAAGTAAACCCACATATATTTCTAACACATCTTGGCAGCAAAAGTTAGAAAGAGAAATTCCATTTAAAATCAATCTAGAATATATAGACTATTTAGAAATCTATCTGCCAAGACAAACATAGGAACTACACAAACACAACTACAAAACACTTCTCACATAATTAAAATTAGATATAAATAATTGGAAAAACATTGATTGTTCATGGATAGGATGAGCTAATATAATGAAAATAATAATCCTACCCAAATTAATTTACTTATTCAGTATCATACCTATCAAACTACCAAAAAACTTTTTTATAGAATTAGAAAAAATAAAGTTCATCAGGAAGAACAAAAGATCAAGAATATCAAGGGAAATAATGGGGGAAACTTTTTAAGGATGGGGGCCTAGCAGTACCAGATCTTAAACTATACTATAAAGCAGTGGTTATCAAAATGATATGGTACTGGCTAAGAGACAGAAGGTTGGGTCAATGGAATTGACTAGGGGTAAATGATCTCAGCAAGCTAATGTTTGATAAACCCCAAAACCCCAGCTTTTGGGTCAAGAACTCACTACTTGACAAAATCTGCTTGGAAAATTAGAAAAGAGTATGGAAAAAATTAGGTTTAGATCCAACCTTACTCCTTATACCAAGATAAATTCGAAAAGGGTAAATCACTTAAATATAGGGAATGAAATAATGAATACATTAGATGAATATAGAATAGTATACCTGCTAGATCTGTAGGAAAAGAAGGAGTTTGAGACCGAGCAAGCGATAATAATATTACAAAATATAAAATGCATGATTTTGATTACAACTGGGAATACTATTTAGAACAAAACTCTGGAAGAGATTTAATATCCCAAATATATAAGGAACTAAGTCAAATATATAATAATCAAAATATATTACCCAATTGACAAATGGTCAAGTGATATGAATATGGAATTCTCAGATGAAGAAATCAAAACTTTCAATAATCACATGAAAAAGTGTTCTAAATCCCTCCTGATTAGAGAAATGCAAATTAAGAACTCTGAGGTGCCACCTCACACCTAGAAGACTGGCCAGTATGGCAGCAAGGGAAAGTGATAAATGTTGGAGGGGATGTGACAAAATTGGGACACTAATACGCTGCTGGGGGTACATAATTTGTAATTATGCCAAAGGGCTTTAAAATATTGCCTGCCCTTTGATCCAGTCATACCACTGCTTGGTTTGTATCCCAAAGAGATAACAAGGAGAAATACTTGTACAAGATATTTACACTTGCATTCTTTGTGCTGACAAAAAAAAATGGAAAATGAGGGAGTTCCCATCGATTGGGGAATGGCTGAATAAATTGGGGTATCTGATGGTGATCGAATAGTATTGTGCTGAAAGGAATAATGAACTCGAGGATATCTATGGAAAGACCTCCCTGGAATTGATGCAGAGCAAAATGAGCAGAACCATGAGAACACTGTATACAGAGGCACTGTACACTGTGGCACAATCAAATGTAATAAACTTTTCTACTAGCAGCAACACAATGACCCAGGACAATGCAGAGGAACTTATAGGAAAGAACACAATCCACATCCAGAGAAAGATCTGTGGGAGTAGAAATGCAGAAGAAAAACATATTATCAAGTGGTTTGATGGTGTAAAGGTTAAAATTATGTTTGAGACTGAAAAATCTAAATTTAAGTGGTCGCCAGGGGAAATCCTAAATAATAAAATACCCAAGTCAGCTGGAATTTTTTATGGTGATTTAATTGATAGTGGAGGAGATTAAGGAGAAGGAAGAAGGAGGAGTAGGTTTTTTTCTCTCCTTCTCCCCCAGCCTGACTAGTGGGGGGTGGGGAGATCAGAAGATCAGGAGATAAGGAAGTAAGTGTTTGGAGTATGAAGGAGGAAGGAGTCAGCTGGAACTCCAGAAAAGAAGGGCTAAACTCAGATGCCCAAACCTGAATCAGCTCAAGGCAAACTCACCACCAACACTCCAAGATGTTGAAATGCTTAGCACACTCCGAGCCAGAGTCACCTCTCCAGGGAAAGAGGAAGAGAGATGAAGTGATGTGCCTTATATGGACAGTTTTACGTCACTTTCCTGAGTCTCATCTGTACCAATGATCACTTAGCTTGACTTAGGACTGCCCAGGGGTCTGTCTGTTTTTCTGCACATGTATGTTGAAGGCCATTTCCTCAGATAATTAAATCTTGAGTTTGATGCAGACCTTCCTAATCTTGTTAAACTAAGAAGGGTGGAGAAATGTAGAGTTTCCAAGACCTGATTCTGTTATTCCAAGTTTCTCCATTGTTACTGATCAGGAAATAGCTAAATGATATCTTCTAAAGTACAGTCTGATTAGGGTGGAATAGTTTTAAAATTCACAATGGGAATATCACCAGGGTTTGATGTTAAAAGATCACTTTATTGTAAACATGAATATGTAAATAGGTTTTGAACAGTTATACATGTATAACCTAGTGGAATTACTTGTTAGCTCCAGGAGGGAGGACATAAGACAGGGGGGAAATCATGAATCATGTAACCATGGAAAATATTCTAAATAAATATATTATTTAAAAAAATAACTGCCTCTCCCAGAAAAAAAAAAGAAACATAGTATGTGGATTTCCACAAGAAATTTTATGAATGAACTGATAATTAAAATTTGAAAAAGGTAAGTTGTAATCTATATAACAGTACATAGTAGTTCTAGAACTCATTGAATGATTTGACCAAAAGAATATTGAGTTAAACCCTAAATGCATGAATTCTTAACCTTTTTTATGTTATGCACCATTTTGATTGGTAAAATCTATGGATCTCTTTTAAGAATAATATGTTTAAATATATAAAATAAAATTCTGTGAAGGAAATGAATTATATTGAAATTAAGTCATCAAAAGGCTTTTTGAAAGAAGTCACACAATTCCAGTAACATACTAGGCACTTAATAAAAACCTTATTTAGTGAGTGACTGACCCCAGGTTAAGAACTTCTTCAGTAAGGTTGCAATGTACCCTTAGGAAGAAAATGCTGGAGTTTGAGTCTGGAGAAATAAGTTCTCCCAGCTCTCTGATAGAAAAGAAATGAGTGGCCTTAGCAAGGAAGAAGGCTCTTCCCTTGGAATCTGGCAACTTGAAGAGAGGGCAGAGGAAAATGGAGTAAAGTTTTAATGTGCGAAGTAAAGGAGACAACAAGAATGTATCAAAGATTGTTTTGATCCTCTATGCAAAATAGTAGGAAAGATCATCTATGAGAGAGACTGGAGATAATTTGCAGAGATTGGGACTGATGGAGAGAGGTTTTAGAACAGTTCTTGAGAAACATAGAATAATAAAAAAACAATAACTTGTATTTATGAACCACTTCAGGATATATAAAGCATTTAACATATATCTGTTTATCCTCACAATAATCTACAGAATAGCTGCTATTATTCTCATTTTCATTTGAGGATTCTTAAACTGAGTGAATTAATGCAGTTATACAGCTACTAAGTCTTGGTAGAATTTGAACTTGGATATTTGTACCTCTATCAAATACATCAAGCTGCCTCTATCAAAAGACATGGAAATGACCGTATTTGTGGTCTGTTCAAATCTTCATATATTTTTTTTCAAGAAGATAAGGCATCTTGACCACAGAGAGATTAAGTAACTTGTCCAAGGTGACATCAGAGGTAGTGAACATCATAGCTGACCCGAACACAGGTCATCTGACATTAGAATGCCCTTTCAAGTATACTTTTGTGACTCTCTTAACTATGGTGAAGGAAAAATGAGAGGGAGACAGAAAGACAGACAGAGATAGACACAAAGAGATAGATAGAGAAATGCATAAAGAAAAGAGCATTTCAATTTTAATCAATTCTGAAACTTTAGTGGATTTTTAAACTTGGTGAATTACATAAAGAATGTTGAGATTTGGCATATCCAACTCCACTTATCCATGTAATTCAGATATTAAAAAAACTATGATAGTAACACCTCAGGAAATTTTGGCTATCTATAGCTATCAATACAGTTATATTTAGTCATTAATACATCAAACAGATAATATCATAATTACCCAGAATAGCTTTTTATTGATAACTTAGCCATAACACCAACCACACACAGTTTTCATTTCTAACATATATTAACATGTAAATAGATAATTTAAATTCTAAATTATTATAATTAATATTAAAAATTAATGTACAAATAGGTGGCCTACTATAATCTTTATTCTAGGAATGTTACCTTAGAGGTATATATTCACTCCTACACTTTAATCTAAAACATGATATCTAGCTAAGTGGCATCTAGTAAGTGGCAACATGTCATTGTGGTGAAAAGAGTAAATATGACTGGGTTCATGTTCTGCCTCTGATATATATTGGCTAGATTACCCTGGGCAAGTCACTTAGCCTATTAGTGCCTTAAGAAGTTCTTTAAGTCCTTAAATTGTAGAACAATTGCTGATCAACAGTGTAAGAGGAAGTTTCATCCCCGTTATGTCCATTCCTGGAAAATATAACAGGTCTCAAAAGTAATGTAGGCTAAACAAATACCTGCTATTGCATATACTTTGTTCTCCATCGATTGCCATTAAATATCCAGTGTTTATTCAATCTCTCTATTCACCTGCTCTCTCTCCTCTCCTCCCCTCTGTCTAGAGAGGTCAAATGATTTTTTATTGCAAAAAGTCTGACTCTTGGTACAATGAAATCCTGACTCTAGATTCCTGACCTGGTTGTTTTATGAGAGCTGGCACTTCCATTCAGGTCTGCTTTCCACCAACTTCTTTGACATGCTTCACTAAACCTAATAGCTCCCTATTACCAGTTACAATTTAGCATCTGAGCCAGGAGCTGGATGAAAAAAGGGGGGAAAGAGAGTGTAAATTATACGGAATAGCAGCGAACAAAGGTTTTATTTCTCCTGAGCACAACCCTTTGATAGGAAAACGGGGGAGACAAATGTGTTGCTAATTTAATTAAGTAGTATGAGATTGCAGGGTCTACAGATGCCATTTAGGCCTGGATTAATCAAGAGCAGGTGATGAAAATGAATAGTCACACATAATGTTAGCATTTTTAACAATCCGACACAGTCTAATGGAATCAAGGGCTATTTAACAACAGTGCACAGTTTTGCTTGCTAATCCAAATTTATCTACTCTTTCCCTTTACAATACTCAGCATGTTCTCATGAAGCAGAGACGATTTTACTATTTCCCTGGACCTAATCAAAGAATTCACAGTTAAAGAAGAAAGGATTGAATCATCTCCATGATAGTTCATTTTCTTGCTCTTTCTTCTAATATCATTTTTTTAGAAGTACGATATCCCTATTTAATGATATCTTTCTGGTAACCTTACCAAACCATCAATTTCAGTCTTAGCTTAATTCCTGGAGATAGTTTGTTTATGATGCCCATAATGAATCAGATTACCATTAGTTGACATATATTAGTTTTTATTAGATAAATGGGTGATGCTGTGGCTAGCATGTTGATCTTGGAGAGATTAAGAATTGAGTTCCAATATAGCCTCAGATGCAAATCACTTAAACTCTAGTGTCAGTATCCTCCTCTATGAAATGGGGATAATAAAAGCTCCTAACCAACAGGGTAGTTGTGAATATCAAATTATATCACATATGTAAAGTACTCTGAAAACTTTAAAGTTCTATAGAAATGCTAGCTAATGCTATCTAAATCACCAAAAGACTGGCTAAAAATTAAATGGTTCTGGCATAATCAAGGGGCAGTTAGCTGCCTCAGTGAATAAAGTAAAGACTCATCTTCCAGAGCTCAAATCTGGCCTCAGACACTGTATTAACTATATGGCTCTGGGCAAGTCACTTGACTTTGCTTCCCTCAGTTTCCTTATCTGTAAAATGATCTGGAGAAGGAAATACCATACCACTACAGTATCTTTGCCCAAGAAAACCCCGAATGGGATCACAGTCAGAGAAGACTGAAATGACTACCAACAAACAAAACAGAGAAGGAGGAAAAGTCATAAATAAGATCAGAAAGATATATTGGAGCTTGACTGTGAAGTGCTTACGAGTTAAACAGAGGAGCAGAGATTATTCCCCACTGGGGAACAAATGGGAATGACCCCATCTGGTAAGCACTTTAGGAAAATCATTATCTTAACCAAATAGAGGATGTACCAGAGAATGAAGAGAAAATTTTATAACTCTCTCTATTGTACTCCTGTCTTCCCACAAAAAGCCACAGAAGACACATGCAAAATAGAATGTCTTTCAGCTATATCCCATAGCACTAAACACTTTGTATTACATGTGGTAGATCCTTAATAAGTGTTTACTGGGAGGAGAGAATGTGTGTGTTTGTGAGAGAGAGACAGACAGACAGACAGACAGAGACAGACATAGACAGAGACAGACAGAAAGATAGACTGACAGACAGAGACAGAGAATATAAAATCTTAGAGAAAGATGATTTTACTAACCCTCATAATGGGAGACACTCAGATTTTTATAGCTATAGTAATGGACCTGGAATGAAGACAACCAAAGCTCAGACCCAGTCTCTGAATACTAACTGTGTGAGCAGGGATAACTTCCCAAGCTTCCATTTCTTAACTATAGGAAACAACCGTAATAATTATCTCACAAGGCTGATTTGAGGCACAAATGGAATAGATAGACACATGACTTTAAGGGAAGCTGAGATCATCCCTGGTGTCAAATTCTTTAATTTCAGCTGCTCCCAGTGCCCACTGAAGTTCTGTCATTACTCTTCTTTCAGTTATCCTGTTGAATCAATCCCTGAGGTCCTGTGTTCTCTATTTAGATATATTATGTATAGTAATAGGCATATGGCTATACCATGAGCCTATTAACAGGTGATAAACACAACTTTGTTAGCTCAGTTTACCAAATATGCTAAATTTTACCTCAAATTCCCTACAATGCTTCCTGAAGATCACCACCCTTGCTAAAGACCCTGACTTGGAAGAATGTTTACTAGCTAAGAAGGTTTCCATTTCTTCTGTCTCAGGGCTCCCCTGGTGGACCACATACTAAGTTACCGTTTTCCATATAAGTGCACCTCCCAGAAGAGAGATGATTCATATACTCTGAGTACAATAATTACCACTGTGGCCCAATGTTTTTATTTCCTCCGATAACTCACTATAAGGTCAGCTCTCCTTACCACCTTGCCTCCTTTGCCACCACCTACCTCCTGATGGGAGATATAATGCTGGTTTAAAATAGAAATACAAAAGCACTTTACACAACAGTAACAGTAATAGAGCTGTCAACAAAAGTAAGAGAAGGGCCTTTCTTTTACAACTCCTAAGGCACAGGATTAGGGAAAATTTTCTGACCTGACATTTCTCTCTTAAGAAATACTGTACTGTGATATCCTAGTGACTATAACTAGTGAGAAAAAGAGCACAGATATTTTCCATTTAATGAATTCTATACCATAAAATAATATAAAGATTCAAATATAGAGCAAATTTTCTATACAAAATCTGGTTTTTTGTTAAACTGAGTTTATTCCCACATTTGATAACTTTTTTGTTGTTGTACACCCATGTCTTCTTACCTTGTTTTTTTTTTCTTTCAGAGATATAGTATTTCAAGAATATGACCTATATTTGGGAAGCAACCTATATCTAGAGTAATCTAAAATGCTATTCTTCACATAAGAAAGCTTAGATTCACTCTGAAGGCAATTTTCATATATGCTAAGTTTTGAATTAGAATGTTTCATTTTTAGACCTTCCATTTCTATTGCCTTCAAACTACATAGAATGAGACTATCAATGTGTGGACAATTCCTTACACAAAAAGAAATCGGCAAAAGGGACCTTCAAAACATATAACTTCTCCTTCCTTTTTAACACTTCTATCTACCTGCTGGGCATGTTATATCCACTAGAAGTACTGCTTAATTCATATTACAATTATTGTCCGCAATAAACTGGGGTCAGATTTTGAGAACGGAGACTTTGGCACCCACAGCGCTTCATGTGGTGGAATACCAAGGGGCATGGGGATGTAGATATTAGAGGAATGTTGACAGGAATCAGACTGACATAGCAAGAATCAGATAATTAGAGACATCAAAGGAATGAACAAGCAACCTGGTTCTAGACTTAAATGCAGAAAATCATGCATTTGATAGAGCACAAATTAGGACAAGTCAATAAAATAGGGGATGGTTCTATCTAAATGAGAAACCTATTCATCACTCTAATGCAACAGCCAGGCACCTAACTACAGAGACCTGGCTTTGACTTCTGAAAGGACAGCAATGTTAATCTCAAACCATGTGTTTCTAACCTTTTCTTTTAATTTTGAGCTAGTTCAAGGAACAGGGAGCCCCACAGTTCCCTGGCTCTTCTTCCTTATAGATATCTCGAGCTCCCCAGCTGTCCATCTATGCCTGCAGACACTTATAAGTAAATGTATAACTAAAAGAGAATTTCATAACAGATTCTTACAGGAGCTGAAGATCTACTAATAATGAATTTTTTAGATAGCTTTGACAGTTTTGCTCCTGGAATCTTCAAGGAGAAGGCATTTTGTTTCTGAGCTACACTTTGAAGTTCTTCCCCAGACTTGAACACATATTTATATTTGTCCAGGAGGTATTTCATTTTAACTGATTCCTGGCAGAAATCTTTGTTTTCTTCTTCTACTTTTAGTATTGGAAACCCTAGGAAAGAGAGAAGACCCAAATTAGACTCCTGTGTTATAATTGTAGAAAACTTTTGTTATTGGTCAGTCATTTCAGTTTTGACTCTTAGTGATCCCATTTTAGGGTCTCCTTGGCAAAGATACTGGTGTGGTTTGCCATTTCCTTTTCTAGTTCATTTTACAGATGAGAAAACAAGATTAAGTGACTTGCCCAAAGTCATATGGCTAATATGGTATCTGAGGTCAGATTTGAATTGAATCAGGAAGATGAGACTTTCTGACTCCAGACCCAACAGTCTATCCACTATTCTAGCTAAAGCTGCCCTTTAAAAGACTGATCTCACCTTTTTTGTACTTCAGTTTCTCTACATGGCTGACAAAAAATGTAATATTCATAAGATATAAAGAAAATAAATTGCAATATACCTTTATGAAAGTAGTTACTATCTTCTAGGCATGAATGGAGCTAGAACTCTTCTAGGAACAGGGAGTCCAGCGGTTGAGGAATAGTAGGAGAGAGTAAAACTTTATAGACTTTGTTATGTGCCTGGTACTGTTCTAAACACTTTATAAATATTATCTCATTTGATCCTCAGAAAAACTCTGGGAGGCAGGTACTATTATTATCCCCATTTTATAGTTGAAATAGCTGAGGCAAACTGAGGGCCAACCAGGGTCAAATATCTGGTGAGTATATAATCTTGAGTTGGAACTTCCTGATTCCAGGTCTAGGGCTCTACATAGTGAGCCACTTCTCTAACAACCAAGGATAAAAAAGGAAATAGTCATTTCTCTGAAGAAGCTGCTATCATATTAGAAAAGCTTCCATTATATGGATGAATAACACCTTTTATGCACATATCCCAGGCTTCTTATACAGAGGTACTGAACCTACAAGTTTATCTTCAGTTCCAGTGCATTGCAGTAGAAAGAACACCATCCTTGAAGAGCTAAACTAAGAGTCACTAGATTGCTGTTCAAATCCTGATTTTGTCACTTATGTCCTGTGTAACCTTCGCAAAGTCACTTAATGTTATTGGATCTAATTAACAAAATGAGGAAATAGGACTATATTACTCCTTGCATCCCTTCCAGTTCTAAAGTAATTCCATACTCACTGGTTTTCACCATTTTAGTTTTAGATGGCCTTGAGAGTGAGCCTATTTCTTCATTGAAGAAGCCTAGATGTCTGTCATAAATATATCAATGAGGAAATTGTAGCAAATATCACAGAAGAGATAACATGGAAACATGTCTAATGAATGAATTGGAAAAATATGTACAAATATTTTAATAATGGAAATAAAAACAACAGTAAACAGCATCTAGATTCATATTATAGGCTATCTATCAACATGCATTCATCAAATTGCTACCATTTTCCAGGCACTGATATAGTACAAAAAAACAAGAATGAAACAATTTGCACTCTCTTGGATCCAGAGAAGAGAGGCTGAAACAGAATATCCTTCACTTGGTAGAAAAGTGAAGAATGAGGGATGCAGAATATTATATGCACAATAAGATATAGGTAGGTTAGTTAATTTAATTAAATTAAAACAATGTTTATTAATCAACTATTTCATACAAAGTCCTGCCCAGTTCATGAAGATACATGGACAGAAATGAAATATTTGCCATCAAGAAGCTTTCATTTTTTTTTACTAAAATTGCCCCATAAAACATTTGTCCCTACAATAGAAACTCTTCTCAAGTTCTTGGAGAAGGAGATGAAGGTAGGATTCAGTCCTGCCACCCACATACCAGAAACTTTATTACAGAGCTCTGGAGCAGCATTTTGATGCATGGGGCTTGAAGAAAGGAATTTTTACTCAGCCTCATTTTTAGTAGTTTTTTTTTTTCCTTTCTGGGGATTTTCTTCCCTTAATATTATTTTTACTATGGGAACAAAAGAAATCAGAAAATAATATAAAAGAATTACCGAGATCACACAGCTAGTAAGTATCTACTCTGAACTCATTAAGATGAGTCTTCCTGACCCCAGGCCCATCACTCTACTGTGCTACCTACTTGCTGCTAAGTGGTTATATATTATGTAAAGGATGCCAAAGGGGACTTGAATAGAATCCTGCTTAAAGGTATTAGAATTTCTTAGTCCTAAGTTTTAACTATACTAAAAGATCATGATCAGAAGATTACCTTTCTATAAATCTAGAGTGGTAGCTTTTCCCTGTTGCTTAATATTCAAAGAAGGGGGGAAAAGTATTAAAAGAAATGTGGTTGAGTTTATTCTAGTGACTAGGTAGTAACATCTAATTAGGCAGGTTTGTTTGTTTTTTAAAGTAACTAGCTATTTGACCGCACTGTGTCTCCCCACACCCCTGCCTTTTTTCCATATGTACATGTTTACCATGAATAGAATGGGCAGGTAGATCCATACTGATTAAAAATGATCCATATCCAAATGTGGCTGCCACAGTACACAGAGTTGTAACTAGACTAGGACAACTGAGGCTTCATCCCATTGTGATGAATTTGGAGGACAATGAAGTCTTCAGTAGCATGAATACAGACTTTAGCATCTAGTCAGTAAGAAGAATATGCTGATAGGAAAACTCCCAGACAGACTACTTCCTCACACTCTATTCCATTTGGAGATGCCTTTTGTGGTTCCTGCTTCAGATACCAACACTTTTTCCCCCCTTCTTACTCAACCTATCCACCAGAGCCCTCATTAAGAAAATGAAGCATTTAGCAGAGGAAAGGGAAATGGAATAGGGGAAGAAAATGTGGAAATTGGAAATACCTTAGAGATGTTCTAGGAGAAAAGCCCTAGGTAGGGTCAATGATAATTTCGAGTTTCAAAAATATTTTTTCCCACAACTATCTGAAAATTTACATAATAAAATTTCTTCCTATTCTATTGGTTAGAAATTAAGCTATGTTGACACAGATTTCCATAAAAAATATGCATATTTCTTGGAATTTTAAAGTGTCATTAATACCTCATATTAATATTTTGGAAGGTGCCATTAGCACATTAAAGTAATTTAACCAAACTATATTGTTTTCCTTCTACCGCCTAGTTGAAGTCTTCATTACCAAAGGAATAGAAGCTTTCATTGTAGCAAGGAGAGGGTAGAGAGTAAATGATTTTGCAACATGGCATGGTGGTCTTTGGGGGAAGGGGGGATCTGTGGCAGATCTGTGGAAAGTGTGAGACCAGAAGAGGGAGAGGTTGTATGATCATATGTATAATAGGTGCATGGGAACTCAAGACCAGGGTTCAAAAGGGTAGAAGAAAAAAGATGAAAAGGGAATATCACAGTGTTGAGTGAACTGGGTAAACCACATGGACTCCATCTTGTGACTGAATTCTGGAGCTAGTTCAAATTTCTTTCTATTCATTTATGGTGCTAGTCCAACTTCTGTCTTGTGATAAAACTCCTCTCAGTTATAGGAATTAGGAGAAAAGTTACTGCATTGTTTGAACCTACCCTATGTGGCAGGGAAACTAGAATACCTCTACCTACTGTAGAGACCCTTAATTAAGGACCAAACACTGAGTCAGATCTAATGACTGTTGCAAGGAGTTTATTCACAGTTATATATCTTTAATAACCCATATATTTTCATCTGAAAACCAGTCCCATACTGATCAATCAGTTACTCTTTCTATGTTCCTTTGATTGTTGACAGACACTTGAAGGTAATAGGAAAGCTCTTTTTCTGAATTCAGGGAATTATACCTGTTCACTTTCCCCATTCCAACTTGGAAAACTCCTAATCTTTCCTCTAATTAGAAATCAGATTACTATTAATAAGCACATGAAAAAGTGTTCTAGATCTCTTATAATCAGAGAGATGCAAATCAAAACAACTCTGAGGTATCACCTCACACCTAGCAGATTGTTCAACATGACAGCAAAGGAAAGTAATGAATGCTGGAGGGGATGTGGCAAAGTAGGGACATTAATGCATTGCTGGTGAAGTTGTGAATTGATCCAACCATTCTTGAGGGCAATTTGGAACTATGCCCAAAGGGATTTAAAAGACTGTCTGAAAGACTGTCTGCCCTTTAATCCAGCCATGGAACTGCTTGTTTGTATCCCAAAGAGATAATAAGGGAAATGACTTGTATAAGGATATTCATAGCTGTGCTCTCTGTGTTGGCAAAAAATTGAAAATGAGGGGATGCCCTTCAATTGGGGAATGGCTGAACAAATTGTGGTATATGTTGGTGATTGAATACTATTGTGCTAAAAGGAATAATAAAGTGGAGGAATTCCATGGAGACTGGAACAACCTCCAGGAATTGATACAGAGCGAGAGGAGCAGAACCAGGAGAACATTGTACACAGAGACTGACACATTGTGGTACAAGAGAACGTAATGGACTTCTCCAGTAATGGCTTTACAATGTCCCTGAACAACCTGCAGCGATCTTCGAGGAAAAAAAAAACTATCCTCAAGCAGAGGACAAACTGAGGGAGTAAAAACACCAAGGAAAAGCTTGACTACAGAGGTTGAGGGGACATGATCGAGGAGAGATGCTAAATGAGCGCCCTAATGCAAATACCAACAAGAAGGAAATGGGTTCAGAGCAAGGACACATGTGATACCCAGACAAATCGCACCTTGGCTAGGGAAGGGGTGGCAGGGGGTTGGGGGGGAAAAAAGAAAATGATATGTTTCCAATGAATAATGTATGAAAATGACCAAATAACATAATGTTTTAAAAACTAAAAAAAAAAAATCAGATTACTGAATGTTGTATCATTTTCTTGTAATTATTTGGCCTTTTTTGATTACATTTTTAATGTATAACTTTCTGTTTCCTCCTCTATTTAGGACAAAACTCTAAGCTGAGAAAGGTGCCTGGTCCTGATTTTCTAGGCAGTTGCAATGTATTACTTAATAAATCAATATGCTCAGAAGTTTGGCCCTTTGATCTCTCAGTCATTTTGACTTTCACTCGCCACATTTTTGGCAGCTAAATTTTCTCTATGGAACTTACTGTTCCTATTCCTATAGGAGAACAGCAGTTGAAAGAATAAGGGCGTAGATTCAGCCATGCCCAAGATATTCCTCTCAGAGGGGCTTTACAGGTAACACATTTCCCCTGAGTTTTTGTTTTCTCAGTTTCTTTCCTTATTCCATTTCCCATTGCTCCTTTAATAGTTTCACTTTCTTGACAAGAGCTCTGGTGGATAGGATAAACACACAGAAACAAATATTGGTAACTGAAGCAAGAACCAAAAAATGCATCTCCAAATGAAAGAGGTTCTCTAAAGTGAAGAAATGGTAGTTTTCCTATCTTCACATAATCTTCTTACTGATGAGATGCTAAGGTCTATATTTCTGCTATTGAGGGACTGAAAGTCTTAATTAGCCTCTAAATTCATCACACTTGTTTGAACATTCAGTTATCCTTACCTACTTATAACTCTGAGCTGGGGAGCTACATTTGTGATTTGGGTATGGATCATTTTTATTCAGGTTATTGTAAGCATAGATCTACCTGTACATTCTATTCATGGTTTACCTTCACATACAGAAGAAAGACTGAGAATAACTGAGGAATTGAGAAAAAGCTGGGGGGAAGAATCTACTCTCACAGGTGTAGCATGGATTTATTATGGAAACCACTTACGATCTGGAATATTAAAATTAGATTCTTTGTTTCCAGGAGTTCTAAAGAATTATATAGGAGATACTTGATGTACTCTAATACTTCTCTATGTAGAGTCAGGTTATGTTCCACTTTGGAGTGTTCTGTAATCACTTCCATTCTAAAGTTTTCTCTTAATAATTGCTTGATTCTATTATAATTTATAAAATTACTCACAAATTTACCAAACTACCTTCCCAGTTTATAACTCTCTGCTTATGGGGTATAAAATGACTTTGTAAACATGTTGTTCAGCAATCTATCAGATGAACTTTATGTAAGAGAATATCATTTTGAATTATGGAAAATTATAAATTAAGAAATATTTTTAAAGAAATCCAGTTGCATTATTCTCAAACATATATAGTGTTAAAATTTATTTTGTTTGGACTTAATAATTAATTGGTGGTCACCAGGGATTTGATTTCTAAATCCCAAAATGAATTACTAAAGTAAATGGAATTTTTGGTAGTGTATTTTACAATAGAGGAAAATTTAAGGAAGATGTTAAAGGAGAGAGAGAGACCTCTGACTGGCTTCCTCAGAGCCAGTTAGAAATTCTAAGCTCCAGCCAGGGAAAGGAGTCTCAAGATGATGGGCCTTTCTAGGAGGTTCACACCTCCAGAAAGGCAAGGAAACTAAGTCAGCCTTTTCACTCACCAGGGTGACTGTCTAAAAGGAAAGCAGTATGAGGTCTCCTGCATGAGCTCCTCCATGGGTCCAGTTGCACAGCCAAGTGTCTTAACTCCAAGTCTGTCTTCTAGTCTCTCCTCCGAGAGACTCTTCTTCATTTTTGATTCATCTTGTGTTTCCCTGTTTCCTCTATTTAAAGACCCTTTTCTCTTGTGTCACCTGCCTTAAATTTTTACATCTACCAATCACAGCAGATGCTCCTCTCCAGGACTGCCCACTCAAGGTATGAAATGGGTTTTCACACCTTTTGTAGTTAGTTAACACCTTTTTTGTAGTTAAAATGGGTAGATCTACTTTAAATACTGAGTTAAAACTTTGGGGATTAAAAAATCTACAAATAGAGGATTACAATTTAATATTCGAAATAAAGGAAGAGCTAAGTACCTTCATTGTTATAATCAGGGGAGAGCCAAATCCAACCTTCAGAATAGAAAGCTATATGTTAAGGTAAAGGTATTTTTTAGTACTTTCTAGCTTTCTTCTAATCACAGCTCATCTGCCTCTCCCTATACAGGTTTTTCTTGATCTATTCATCTGTTAGAGGTCTTTCTCTATTGAAACTACTTTGCATTCCTTTCTATATACTTTATCAATAAATCATCCATTGATAAATATTTATTTATTAAATAGACTGTTTTGTGTGAAGCACTGTGTTAAATTCTGAGATTACCAAGAAAAACAAAACCAGTCCCTGGCCTCAAGGAGTTTGCAAATTTAATGATACACATGTATCTTGTCAATAGAATGTAACCACATTTTAGGGACATTTTTTGGGGGTGTGGGTGGGGTATATACTCAGTGCCTTTCTCAAAATAATTATTTAACAATTTTTTTTACTCATTTGAATTTTACTAACAAATCTCTTGGGGACTATATATTTAAAAATTAAATATGATTAACATAATTTGAATGAATGAATATATAACTAATATAACCCCCCAAATACTTGTGTTTTAATTATCTATCCAAAGTTGAATTTTATTGAAAGAACAAAAATAAACTGTAGCTCAACTACAATTAAAATAATAACATCTAAGTTAAATAGAATCTGAATGAATTGGGTTTCCTCTATGTTTAAATACATATAAAAATATTTTATATTGAAGGTGGCTTATGGTTAAAGGAGAGATTTTCAGAGTAGCTCCTGATTGATTTAGTGGGTATTCAAGTCCTCTTGATGAAATTATAGCATGTAGTCTGATGGTAGACTTGAGAACCTTTCATGGAGTTGAATGTCTGTCCCTTTATCCTATTTCAAGAGTCTTAGTGATAAAGAATTGTGAGCTCCTCTTAGAACTCACTTTCTGAAATTATCTTCTAATGATTGAATGGTTGAAGCTCAGGAAGATAAACTCATTGGAGAAACCTCTTCTTTGTGGTCTCTTCTTTGGGACTCTCTCAGCACTTTCACTCTCCTTTGGACTTCCACCAAAGGTTTTGTTTGTTTGTTTTTGTTTTTGGCATTGGCAGATTTATCTTATCTCTCTTCCCTTTATTTCAAGACAGAAGAACATGTTGGCTTGAAAGCTGATTTGTTCAGCCTTTCTCTTTCCTTTTGTGAGCACAGGTGACCTGAGGGTCCCACAGAATCCCAAATTGCACACTATTTAATTTGTAAGTCTGAATTGCCTAAATTGGAGAGCCTTTTGATTTATTACTATCATAGCACATTTAGATCCCATTGTATGTCTATTGTGAGAAAATGGGAAATTAAAAGGAAAAGTGAAAGTATAAGCAATATGAAAGAATAAAATACCATTTAAAACTAATGAATTTAATTGATTTGACTTTTTAAATAAATAATAGATCAGGATGATGCATGTGGATCCACTCCAATGAAAAGGGAAAAGCATTATTGTACTCCAAAGTATGATGTATTATTACTAGAGAGTGAGAATGAATATTTTTTAATTAAAATGTGATTTGATATAAAAATATGGTGTGGACTATTTAAGCTCTAATAAGATAAAAAGGGTGAAGTCAGTTCAATTCTGGAATTAGCTGAGTTAGGGGTTTTTTTCCCCTTTATTTCTTTCAAAAACTCTCCATTCAACAGGAAAATATGAAGAAAAAAGTGGGTGGGCAATTACCAACTCATGCAACTCTCATCAATATGGCTTCTAACTAGAAGCAGGTAAAAGAACATTAAGAACAACTGAATGGATACTGATTAGCAGATACAGATGATATGCATCCAACTGAGTGTAGTAAATTAACTTACTAATTCTCTTCATTATTTCCAGTTGGTTTTGTAGAGAACCAAATTTTATAGAATTAAAGTGATAAGGAAGGCTTTAGGTGGAGGGAGGAAGGCTTCAATTGGAGGATCAGGCTGAGGTATTAAACAAAATCAATAAAATTCTGAAGTCCATAATGGGAAACAATTTAAAAATTAAGGTGTAATAAATTTGGTTATAAGATGAACAGTAAGAAAACTATTAATGAGAGAAGAAATCAATAAATTTCTGGACTAAAATGAAAGCAGAGTATTCATTATTGGATTTACAGTAAAAATATACATTCCTACCTACAGAGTCATTTTGAAGTCTAAATTTTGGAGTGATATAATTGGAAAGAGCAATGGACATTGGATAAATCTAGTAGTCAAATATGTAGGATCAAATTCCAATTCTATATATTAACTGTGAAATCTGGCAAGATATTTAGTCTTCTTTGGTCTAAGTTATCGTTTCTGTAAAATGAAGGATTGGGAATGAACTACTTGGTTTCTGGGGTACCATTGATCTCTAGTTTATGATTCTGTGACTTTGCAAGGCAAGGCCACTGGTTTCAACTTGATAGTACATATAGTAGATGGTTCCAAGACAGAGAAATGTGATTTTCCCTTTAGTAACCCTAACTTTCCCCTCTCCTCCAAACCTGCTTTATTGTCTTCTAACAGCATGGAGATGAGCCAGGGTTTTTGAGGATTGAGGCCAGTGACAGAAAACTCTGGCATGTCATACCAAGCTCGAAAGATGGCAAGGATAGGGAGCACAATGGATTTTTATGACTGTCAGCTGAACACTTAAGTTGAAAGAGGTTCATAATCAGAAGGTTAACCACCAGGAGAAGAGTTTTGTTGTTGTTGTTGTTTGGTTTTTCAAATATAGCTGTTTGAGAAGGTTGATGCTTAAGAAAGAGTTTGTGATCTGTCTTGAGGAAGCACTGCCCATTAGGAACATAACAATGTCTGTGGAGTATTACAATAGGCTGAATGATAATAAACTACTTGATTAGTAGATTAAGTTCTTATGCATGAACACTAGAAGAAAAAAAACAAAAACAATCTGTGAAGTTGATAATGATTAATATTTTTTCCATTTTCCAGATGAGATTTAATTGTATAATGCTTCTCTGAAACTATATATATATATATATATATATATATATATATATATATATATATATATATATATATATATATATATATATATATATATATATATATATATATATATACTGTTATGGATTTCTCTATAATTTTGGATTGACTGAGGTGGAGCTCCTTTATTTATTTTTATAATGGAAAACTGAGACATAGTTTTGCATCTTTCTGATAAAAAGAAACAAGAAAAGTTAAGTGACTTGTCTAAAATGATAGAACTTGTACATGCTAAAGCTGGGATATACATCATGACCTTCTCATTCTAAATTCAGTGTTCTTTTTATTATAGTGCACTTTGTAAATGAAAATGTTTTATTACTGAAATTTGGAGAAGGATTGGGGACAGTTTTATGTCATATTTTGCCTCTTTTATTTTGACATCACATTTATTTCTGAATATGTGACTCTCTACTCCCTTAATCAAAGAGCTTCTTCTTGTTATAAAGATTTAAAAAGACAGATAAGAGTTGAGGAAAACCAATGATACTGCATTTAGTAGGTTGTGAAATATTCTTCCTCCTCTGAAATAAAGCAGGTACATTTTATTTCAACTCTTCTCTAGGACCATACTTTGTCCATTTTAACACAACAAATTTAGTTTTGTTTTTATGAATTGGTCCCTTTAAATAATTGTAATCATGACTGACTTTTATTTTGTTTTATTTTGGGTTCCATTTATTATACTCTACATTAGTACATAGATGTCTTTCCATACTTTTCTGAAGTCTTCATATCCATCTTTTCTTGGAAATTATGTTATTCCATTACATTTGTGTATAGTTCAACAATTTTCAATCATTCCAAAATTACTGGACACCCTTTTTCCCCTGATTTCTTTTCTATCCCAAAATATACTACAGTGAAGTGTTTTTTATACATAAGAACTGTCAGTATAAAACCTCTTTGGTATACATGTATAGTAGTCATATCTTTTGAACAAAGAGTGAAGGCAATCTAGTTAGATTTTAAGCATAATTCTAATTTCTTTATAGAATATTGGATTCAATTCCCAGCTTTCCCAGCAGGGTACCAGTAGTAGTGTAACTATTTTCATCTTTTGTTGCTTTTGTTAATTTACTGGA
Source organism: Monodelphis domestica (assembly GCF_027887165.1). Lineage (NCBI taxonomy): Eukaryota > Metazoa > Chordata > Mammalia > Didelphimorphia > Didelphidae > Monodelphis > Monodelphis domestica. The sequence continues at coordinate 395,480,190 of NC_077229.1, read as the reverse complement.
CTTGAAAGGAAATCCCTATATTTTAGATATGCCATTATCTTCTTATTAGATTAGTAACATTTAAATAGATTTCATAAACAAAGCATAGTTGACTGTATATATTTAGATTCTAAATGTATTTGAATCATGCCAGACTATAATTTTAGTCAACTCCAATTGATACTCAATAAATATTTCTTGATTGTCTTGAATGATCTCCCTTTCTTAATTTACCTGTTCAAAAAACCAAAAGTCCATGGAAATTTGTTAACATTCTACTTTTCCAGAATCAGTTTCAGCAATTTCAAATCACATCCAATTCTCAATTTTATCTTGTAATGTAAAGAACCAACCTTTAAAGTGTCAGAGGTTTTCAATAAATAGGCAAAGAAAATGTGGGAAAAAGGATAATGAAAATGATGTTGTTTTACATTTAGGAATGGTAGGGGGGAAGAATGAAAAGAAAAGATAGGTAGAAGTGAGTGAAAATTAAAAAACAACAACAACAACAACAAAACAAACATGCTTCAAAACTTGTAAACAGACTGTGGGTTCATCTCATTCCAAATTATTTTCAAGAATATAATTTACCAAATTCTCTGATCTAATCAGAAAAAATAGGATGGTGACTCTAGAGTATTCCTATCAATAATAATTACTAACATTTATATATTCTTTAGAACTTTACAAAATACTTAACATATATTATGTTATTTGATACCATTAACAGTCCAGTGAGGCAAGTGCTATTAGCTAGTATAAAGTAATGTACTCAGTTTTACTGAGCTGATAAGATATCTGAAAAAGGTTTAAAACTCAGGTTTTCCCATATCTAAGGCTGCTACTTCATCCACCATCTGCTTCCTGGCCAGGTTTTTAATTATGGTGTTTATGTTCCATAGAAATCATGGTCATGTTCTATTTCTTTTTAGGTGTGGAATTCCAGGGTGCCCTTTAAACTATAATCATAAATATCCTTTCACTTTATTAGAGCAAGAAATTCATTTGGATCTTTTGATCTTGTCCTTTTCACCTTCTTAATTTGTAATCTCAGAGTTAGAAGAGACTTTAGAGAATGTCTTGTCCAATTGAATCTGAGCAAGAAGCTCACCTGTAGCGATCTCCATAAGTGGTCCTTTGGACTTGGTTGATAGAAATGCAGGAAGCTTGATGAGTATCTGTATTCAGCCACAGCACTGGTGCTGAATGAATGTGGTCCCACTATTGTCAAGCTCCTTTGATTATATCTTTTCAGAAAGAATAAAATGAGAAATTTGGTAACTATTTTGCTCAAATAGAGATAAACCAAAATATATAGGCTTTTCCTAACCGATTAAATTATTAAATTTGTCAAAAAAGAAAATGAAGTTACCCTGGCACAACCAGTTCTTGCTGAAGTGATGCTATGTGATCAATGATGTCTTTTCCTAATTGTCATTAATTGATCTTTTTTATTACATATTTCATAGTGTTCTTTGGAAGCAATTGAAGTTAAGATCACTGGCCATAGTGCACAATCTCAATTTCTTTCCCTTTGCAATAATCATAATAATGATGGAAACTGACATTTAGATGGGAGGGGGGCATAAAAATTTATTCAGACACTGTATACGCCTGCCATTGTTTTAAGCATTTTACAAAAATCTTCTATGGTTTTCACCACAACTCTGTGAGGTAGGTTCTATTATTGTTTCCATTTCACAGGTAAGGAAACTGAGGAAGACAGAGGTTACATAATTTGCTTAGAGTCAAACATAGACAATGTTTCTGAGGCCAGATATAAACTTAGGTCTTCCTGACTCAGCTCATCACTCTACTGCACCATCTATCTGCCTCGATAGCACTGACTAGATAACATCTTAAAGTTTGAAAAGCATATCTTTTTTAAACCCTACAACCACTCTGAAAGATAGGTAAATAGACATTATTCCCATTTTAAATGTGAGAAAACTGAGGCTCAAAGAGTTTAATTGAATTGCCCTTGTTCCTATGGTTCTGAAAATAGAGAAGTTGTATAAGCAGCTTGAATTAGGGGACTGGAATGCAAGGAAGAGATCAGGCCTGGAATTACAGCTTTGAAATTCATCAACGTTTGAAATGATCATCGAAATCATAAGAGTAGATGAATTTAGGAAGGTGGTAAGTATAGGGAATTCATTTTCAAAGACACAGCCTACTGAAGAAAACGAGAGCAGCAAAGGAGGTAGAGAAGCAGCAGCAGCAGTCGGGTAGGGGAGGAAAACAACCAGAAAATTGCAGTGTCACAGAAACCAAAGGAAAAGCGTTTCAATAAGCAGTGGGTGGTCAGTAATGTCAAATGTCCCTGAGGTCAAGGATGATGAGGACTGAAAAAAGTCAATTGGATTTGGCAAGGAGAACTTTACTGCTGACCTACAAGAGTGCAGCTGAGTACTTTCAGTGGACGGCATGGGGGTAGGGCTTTGACTTAGATCCCAGAGGCTTAACAAAAAAGCGGGAAGGGAACCCAACCAGGTATTTCATTTTTGTAGTCGTAAATAGATTCTGAATTCTACATGACCAAGTTGAAAATTAACTGCTAGATGAGATAGGCACCAATGGTAAAATGTTTGTTCTTTTATGGAAGTATGTTAATGCATTTTGTTTTTCAACATCACAGTCTTATGGTTGGCTTTATTTTTTGTTGAATGAGATGACTGGTGAATTAACTCCAAGTCGAGTCAATGCAATAATGATGAAAATAAAACAAATACTATTGAGGTTGGACAGTTCCTTTAATTACAAAAGTATCTCCTAGCTCAGGAATTCATTTCTTCCTGTTTGCTTTAATGCAATAGACTCCTAACTGATTTTCATGCCCTAAGTCTTCTCTTCATGTTCATCCATTCTTCACTCAGCCATCAGAGTGGTTTCCCCCAAATTAAGTCTGACCATATCACTCCCCAAAATAAGCAAGCTCCAGTTTTCTCTAGGATCAAATACAAATGTTTCTATTTTTCATATGAAACCCTTCAGGACCTGTCTCTTGACTACATTTTAACCTTTATTGTGCAAAACTCCTCTTAAAACATTCTTGGTTAATCTGAACTGGCATTCTTTCTGTTCTTCACAAATAGTGAACTTCATAGTGTTCTGGATCTAAAAATTCAAGAAGATCCAAGTTCAAATTCAGCCTATGCAGATGTTAATTGCGTTACCTGGGAAAAATTTCTTAACCTCTTCTGGTCTCAGTTTCCACAACTATAAAATGGAAATAATAATATCATTTGCCTCCCAAGGTTGTTGTGAAGATCTTATGAGATAATATTTTCTTTTAAGCTCTTTCTCACCTTACTTCCTAAAATTTATTCTAAGAATTGATTCCAAGGCAGAAGAACAGGAAGGGCTAGGCAATGGGGGTTAAGTGATTTGCTCCCAGTCATAGCTAGGAAGTTTCATAAGATAATATTTGTAATGCATTTATCTCACTGCCTAGCACATAGTAGATCCTTAATAAATGCCTTTTCTTTGCCTTTCCTCCCCTTTCCAGGCCTTTGCATAGCTTGTTCCCCTCATCCTCAACTTGAGATGTCCTCCATCCTTATGGCTGTTTCTCTGAAACCCAAGGTCTGTTCCAAGCTCATCCTGTTCCACACCTCCTATTGAGTCCTTTTCTGATGCCATTTTGTTGAAGTCTTGCCTCTGACACAATCAAGCTATTGTAACAATCACTTTACCTCCAAGTACTTTAAAGAACTCTCTAAGCTGCAGAGAATGGGCTAGTATTCATTAGTAGTAGAGGGAGTTTCTTCCCTGGGGAGTTTCCTTTTCCCAATGAAATCACAGGTCTAATTGCTATCACTATTTCTTACCTACTTGAATGCATATGTATTATTTCTCATGATAGAAAGTCCTCCTTGAGGACAGAATGATTTCATTTTTCACTTTTCATCCCCAACACCTGCCACAGTGCTTTGGTAGGTGCCAATATCAGCAGGAAAAAAAAAGTGAGAAAATCAGAGAATTTTTAAAAAGGAGAAGCTCCACTCCTTCTCCTCATCACCTTCCATTTAGTGCCATAATACTGTGGTAAAGAGTTCTGACATTTAAACTCATGTCTTTGCCTGTGGAAGAGCAATGACATCTATTAACTCACCATGGTGACTGGAAACGTGGCTAGAGATTTCAAAATAGTGCAGTTCCTTCTTCCTTGGGTACTTAAACTCTGACTCATATATGAGTAGTTGGGGAAAAAAAAATGATGATTTGAATGAGAACGAAAAACAACCCTTTTATCCATGATCTCCATGGCTGTTACCCACCTCTCCCCAAATGGAAAAGTGGATAATTACATTGAGCCATATAATTTTCATTGAACTGAGGGCTGGTGGAAGGTAGTCCCATGTTGGCTATAGTTTTACTCTGATGGGAAAATGTCAAGCCACTGTATTCTATGAGGAAGAAGTGTTGGGGAAGGGAGGGAGGCCCTGGAAAGCCCTTCTGAGGAAATTCCACTTGTAACCTTAGAGGTTTCAAGATTTGATGATTGTCTTGCCTTTTTGTTCCACTGGGAAGCTATGTTCTCCTTAATTTGCAAAACATTACCCCAAAACAGTCCTGATTTCCACTTCTCAGTCTTTAACTTTCATACAGATAAAATGGTAATCTAACAATGTCTCAGGGGGTGAATGCTTGTTGTCTTTTTTTTTTAAGTTTGTCACATGATCTCACTGTGTGACATCACAAATCTCCCATCTTTGCTTTGTTGGCCTCTATGCATGAATAATTTTCCCAGTGCTTGTTTGTAGCAGGACAGGAGAAAGGGAGAATTACCCCAGCACAATCTCTTGTTGTCCTCTATCAGCATTCTGTGGGTCTGAGCTGGCTTACAACAGTGTAAAGACATCAGTGGCATGTGTTATAATATATTGGGCATTGTACTCCTGAAGAACACACGAAAGAAGGAACATTGTTCTACCAGGGAGCAATTCATCGGGTTTTTCCCAGAGACTCTTGGGTCAAGTTTTTATAGGCCTATTTGATTTTCAAATTCTCTCTCTCTCCTTTTTTTTACCCTCTTTCCTCTCAGTGAGCCATAGTGTCCAAACTTGTCTACATTTACTTCCCATGTTTTGTGCATGGTAGATGTCCTTTAAAAAGAGTATCTCAAATAAGTCTTTATTCTTGTTTTGTTGGCTCTTATTCTGTGTTTTCATGAACTCTGGCCTCAGCCATGGCAACTGCAAGAAAAATGTTAACATTGATTGACAGGATTAAAAAAGCCTCTGTCCCTATCCGCATTTCAAACACTTTGGGAACAATGGTGTTTGGTGTGATTGAATTAATGAGATACCGTGGACTGTCAAAAGAGCACACATACTTTACATAAACCTGATTATCTTTGCATGGCAGAAATGAAAAAAAAATAGGAGGGAACAGAGGTTTGGCTTTTACTCATACCTCCAAAGGAGCCATCAAAGTGTAGGCCCTGGCTCCAAGACTGATGGGCCCACTCAGCTGGCCTGCCCTCTCTCTCCTCATACTGCCTGGCCCTGTTTAGCATACATCAGCCATGGTATTTAACAAGTCTATTCAGGAAACCAGGCCCAGAAACAACACTCTTTTCACAACTCAGCACCTCTGGGCTGAATTTTTTTTTCCCCTCTTTTTTCCAGAGCGCCATTGTTTAACTTGAACTAAGCATACTTTTCAACATTTAAACCTGAACTGGCTCCTCAGGCCCTATCTTAACCCTGAAGAGTGACATCAGTCATGACTATAACACATATTTAAGATGGGAGTCCCAGCCAAGCCGGACTTTCAAAATCAGATGATTTCAGCGAGCATGAGAATCAATGGATAAATGATCTTCCCCTCCCATGATTTGAAATCATATTTGGTTCATCCAAGAGAATGTACAGTAAGTATACTCTGGTGATGAGGAGAAAGAGGGAGAGAAATTAAAATTGTCCAATTTTATTGAAATGATTTATGACATAAAAAAACAAGCATAATATCTTTATACAGGTTTAAGAGATCATGAGGAGGAATGGAATCAGTAGAAGCAGAGCTTGAAAAGTTGCACTTTAAATAGCCCCAAAGAGTCAGTGAGAAATATAAGAGTTTGCCAGGTTAAGGCCAAATAGATTTTCCTTTCAACAACCATGAGTTAGGCTTAAACTGTCACCACTAGGCTGATTATTCTAAATTTATCTAAAGTAGTTAAATTTTCTTTGAGGTTTGGACAAGACCCACATATGCAGTCAAATGTGTTGAGATATTTAAAAAATAAAAGCCTAACTCAGGTCAGCACCTAAGCACTAGGTAAAACAAACAAACAAAAGTTCAGCCTGTGCTCCCAACCTTTCCTTTTCCCTTTTAAGAAAAATGGACACTTTGCCATATACTAACCACCAATGTAGAATCAGGAAAAAAAACTAAGCAAAGGATGACCAAGTCTTAAAATCTTCCTCTTCATTTTCAGTCATATACTTGGTCCAATTTAGAAATGGGTGAGAGGAATATCAGAAAACTAAATTATTTATTGAGTTTGCCTAATCATCAATCCTCTCAGATTACCTTTAAGTACATTCACATATCTGGGAAGATCTAGGAATTCTGATCAACAATGGTTAGAAAAACATTTAACTTCTCTCCACCTCTACCCATTCAATAAGATCATTGACTAATGTGCCCCGGAAGCTTAAAAACAAGGACATATGCCATATGCCCATCCAATTTAGGATTTGTTAACCACAACCAGATATTAGTATAAAAAGCTCAGACTTCTAATCCTCACTTTTATTAGAATGCCACTTATAAAGTCTTATTTGTATTACATTCTTGCCAGAAATGCATTGTTTCAATATAGCTGAAATTTGGAGGAGGACATTTTTAAGATTCCATCTCCCTAAATAGTTCATGGATCCACCTGAGGTACAAGAACCACTGGAAGAAGCTCAGAACCTGTCTCAAGTTGAGAGCCAAATTTCAATTGAAAGCATTTATTAATCCCCTACTATATGCCAGACACTGTGGTTTATAAATATTATCTCATTTGATTTATGAGATTTACAAGAATCTTAGAGGGTCTGAGTTCTAAAGCCCAGTTTTCAAAAAGGAGATCCCAATTGGAAATTTCCTGTTACTTTTTTTTTCCGTCCCCAATAAAATGAAGTAACGTACTCCATGAAAATATGCCCCAAAATACTAAATGCATTACTTTGAGTCACTTCAGAATGATAAAGTCCCATACAAACATAAGGAAAATAAGATCCTAATGGAGTCTTATTTGGTAAAAGAATGGATAATTCTTCATTCATTAGAATGGATAGTATGGGGAGAATAAGCCCCCCCACACCCATCCACCCATCAGATCAGCCAGCAGATGTCTCTGTTTCACACACCCAGTGAAGACCCTGCTTGCCACTTTCTTCCCATTAATAAATTTCTGGATCCTGTGTGGGTGAGTGTGAAGGGGAATAGTGGGGAGGGGCATATTCTTTAACTTGACTGGCATGAAAAGATAGAGAGACACATATGTAGTTCTTTCTTTTGGAGCAGTCATATTTCTTAACTTTAAGAATGTTCCCGGGCAAACTCTGGGGAATCTAGAAAATTATGAGCTAAGGTGCATTATTTTACAAAGACTTTTACCCTCTTCAAGTGTGGGAGCCTGAAAATATTCCTATTTGTTCTTGTGTTCCAGCAGAGACATAAAGGAATGACAAGAGCCCTGGAAATGGTCAAAGGGAACATTTTTATTTATATTTTAATGTATTTTTTTGAACAACCATTGCTTAGAGTTTGTTACTTTCTCCACCCATGGTCAATTGACAGAAATTATTTGTGTGGCTACTCAGACTGTTTCCTTTCCTTTAATTAATTCTTTATTAAACTGGTATGTGTTTAGTTGAATATAGTGATGAAATGGAAAAGGAAACAAAAATTCAGCAATAACTGCTCTGCCCTTAGCCCTTCTTCTATCTACCATGTTTAAAAAATTACCTTTTTGGAAGATTAAATACACATTCAAATTCTGCCCCAACTTTGTTTACTTTTTACATGGATATTTCTGTGTATCTTATCTCTCTTTTAAAAGTTCTAAGATGTTGGTGATTCATGGAATTACTTAGCTATCACTTGGAGGAAGGAAAACAAGGCTTCTTTCTCTTCAGCTTCACTTTTAATAAAATGATTTCTTTTAGCCTTAGAAATACACCCAGAAATTTCTAAAGAAAGATATGACAAGTGTCTAGGAGACCAGAGAATGAGTGGTTTCAATCTGGTCACTTTTTACATAATTTTTCTAAAATCTAGAATGGTAATTTTCATGGAAAATGTATGTTTTTGCTGGTCTTCCAATGATCCAAGAGATCTGTGATCTTTTCGAAGTGAGTTCTCCATCCAGTAATATAACCTATCCATGCCTGACCATCTTGCATGACTTTTGTCTGTGTCCTCATATAAATCTGCCACATGGGGTCCACTGTACAAGTTAAGTCTTCTACCATTATCATCACATGAATACCAAATTATCTCTTGCTCTCACTACATGATTGTCCCATCATTTTTATTCTTGGCCACACATTTCTTTCATGACAACTTTTATATTACCTCTCATTTAATTCCTAATGATCCAAATGAGATTCCATTATTTTCCTTCTGTTTGCCTGGTACTTTATGTAACTTCACAGTAATTAAAAATAATATATTTGGTTGCTTTCAGCATTTTAATGGAATAAGTGGGTTCATTTTACTGGGAGCAGAAACCAAACTCTATAGATTTTCCAACTGACTGATGAGTTTTTTTTTTTTATTTTAACTAGACATTAGAACTCAGGTCCCCTAAAATCTCAGTCTCATAAATGAACTGACATTATATTTTTAAAGCTCTTACCATAGTTACTGACACTTAGTAGCAGCTTAATAAGTACTTACTTCTTCTCATCTATATCTAGTAGACCATATCTAATTGACTCACAGAAACAGAATTTTTATAATGATATTCCTACGACTCAAGGTGTAGAGGTTTTTTTTTTTCTCAGAAGCAAATAGTGTGATGATTTATTGTGCTGGATGATAGATGTTTATTACCAGGGACTTCCTTAGGAAGTAGTAATGGTACATTAGTGGGAAGCAAAAGATAAGAAAAAAGATCACTTATAAAAGGTATAAAATATGAATAAAGAACAAAACAAAAATACAAATGATGACACAAATAGTATAATTTGTTATAACCTTATTAATGATAATATTGTGTATGTATTTTAGTATATGAAATATAATCTAATATCATATATGTGGATAAGTATACTTTTAAATATATGTGTAAAAACAAAATTTTACCTAATGTTCACAATTTCTTGTATAATCCTCTTTCATCTTTGCATCTTGAATTGTTTATATTTACTGATGATTACGTTCCTAACACAAAAGTTTTAAAAATATAAGCTCTATGTTTACTTAGGTTTTTTATGTTTTATAATTAGAATGTTCTAGGCAAAGTTAATGTCCATGCAGTCACCATTTCAAGCCTCTCCTTTAACCTATCTTTTGCTTATTCTGCTTGTTACCATTTTATCTAACGTAAGTTTAGGTGGTGGTGATGACTAAAATCCTTTAAATATAAACACCTGAATTTACATATTTCCCATTTGGTAGAGATTTTCCATGTAGTAATATTGTTTTTCCTGGGTTTGGTTGGGTAATTAAAAAGTATGCTTTTTAAATTCATATCCTGACACACCCTTTATTAAAGTGGGTCTAATCGGTGCTCAATTTGTAAATCTATTCCATTCCCTAAACTTCTCCAACTCCAAAAACTGAACTCTCTCTGGATGTAAGAATACCTAGTTCAAGATTCTGGAATTTGCATGAGAATTGCTAACCATCTTACAAATCAGCTTTTGATTCCTCACTACATTAGAAGTAAAGTCAACTAGCTGAGATGATAGATAGAATGCTAGATAATGGAGTTGGTAAGTCTTTACCTTAAATCCTGCCTCAGTTACTTACTAGCTGTGTGAACCGTGAATGTCACTTAATTTTTTTCTAGCTTGTTTACTCAACTCTAAAAGGAAAATAATAAAATACTGATACTTTAAAGACAATCTAAATATTAGTTAAAATTGTTAAAGAAACTATCTCCCTGATTTTTTACATCTAACTCAATATCATAGTATAACACTCAGGAAAACAAAAGAATTAAGTTTCCTGTATAGCCCTTTCAGCTTTTAATTTTTCATTCAGTTTTAGTTTTAGATTCTCACTCTCAGTTACCAATCACTTCCCTATTACAAATATAAAGTCATGCAAAACTAATTTTTGCATTAGTCATATTCCAGAAAGTGAGAAAAACAGAAAAAGAAAGAAAGAGCAAAGGGAAGGAAAAAAAAATATGCTTCAATATATAATCCAACCTCATCAGTTCTCCATATGAAGGTGGATAAGAAATTTCAGTATAAATTCTTTGGAACTGTGGTCAATTATTATATTTATTAGAATGATTGTTCTTCATAATAGATTATCTTTATAATATTATTTTTATTGTGTAAACTATTTTCTTGGGGCTTCTCAGTTCACTTTGCATCACTTTGTATACATGTCTTCCCATGTTATTTTTGGAAACCAATCACTTCAATTCTTACAACATAACAATATTCCATTACATTAATATAATTTTGTATTTATGTATACTTTATTATTTTAATTTACTCAGCTAATCCACAACATGCCCTCAGTTTCCAAATCTTTGGTGCTATAAATATTTTGTATCTATAGATTTTTTCTTTTTTATTTGATTTCTTTAGGGTATAGATTATTCTTACTTAGTGTAGACTTGAACTTGATTTGTATTCATATCTTCAGCTACTATACCCATTATGTACCCAAAATATAAAGACAAGAAATGAAAACAACTTTTTCTCTCAAGTAACTTATATCAGGGAAGACAAAATATCGATCTGTTTACTTGCTTGTATATATGTGTGAATATATGTATGTGTATCTATACATACATGATCACATATATATACATATATATATGGGTGTGTGTGGATAGATAAGTATATATTTTCATTACTATGGTATTGTTAGGATAGTCCCTGAGGTCCTTTCCAACTCTGATGGCATGAATATAAACTGATAAATGCATATATATACATACACACACAAAATAGCATTTGAAAATATCCCAAGGATGCAGGGAAATAGCAAATTTGGGATCAGGAAAAGACTAGTAGATATTAGCACCTGAGGTATACATTGAAGGAAAATAGAGATAACTTTTAGAAGGGTATACATTCCAGGGAAGAAGGGAAAGCCAAGGCAAGATTGCACAGACAGGACATGGAGTACCATGTATGAAAAATGAGAACACAAAAGATAATAATATTTTAGAAGACTGGAAAGAAATAATGGAATTATTCTATGAAAGTCTTTAAATGCCAAAAGAGATGAGTTTTCATTTTAATCTAGGGGTAATAAGGAGCATCTTGAAACTTACTGAGTAGGGAAGTGACAGTTCAACTTATGCTGAAGGAAAATGATTTTTTGCAACTGTGAGGTGAAATAAGCAAGAGGAAATTCTTGAGGAAGAAAATCAGTATATAAAGTCACTAAAATACCTCTTGCAGTCGCTCACAACATCCAGAAATGATGTAGACTAGGATTTTTCCCCTTCCTCATGACAGGAACAGGGAGGAAAAACATTCAATTAATAAGGAGATTTAATATTTCAATAATTAAAAAAAAACACACTAAGTTGTCTTCTATCTACTAAAGTGAACCACACAATATGGTCCCTCAAAGACCTTTAGAACCAGAGGACTAAGAAGGATTCCCAGTGAGTATTATATTTGCATCAAGGAGATTGGCTTTAAGAGGGTAGAATCCATTCAATTTCAAATAGGCATATATCTTCAAAAATCATGTTAGTACTCCTAAAATGGAATCATGAAATCCAGGAATCCCTTAATCTCAGAGTTAGACTATCCCAATATGACCAAAGTAGCCAGAATATAAAAAGTGAGATTTTTGCCTCCAACTTTCATCATGGCATAGATGTAAAGAATTATTAGAATAGATGCTGTATACAGTATCAGAAGAGATCACCATATTGCTTCTTAATTTTCTTTGTCCTAAGGCAGGGTTCAATGAAGAGCAGAATGACAGAATGGATAGAATGGCAGTCTTGGAATCAGAAGAGCAGGTTTCAAATCATGCCTTTTAAAATATTGACTATGTGACCCTGAGCAAATTTTAACCCTTTAGTACTTTGAAGCATCTTTCCAAGATTATAAACTACAGAGAATATACAAATTGGCATCAGAAGAGTTGGTTCTCTATACAAATGAGATCACAGGTCTCATCCAATTCAGGCTAAAAAGCCAGATAGAGCTAAGCAACTTCTAAAATATTGAACTCATTTAGGTTGAAGTGGCCTAAAAGTCATAAACACAATTACTTTAATTGGGGCTATTTAGATTGCTATCAGAGTCCCATCAGGTTCCAGAAACCAATTTTTATATATGTCAACTGCCATAAGAATGTAAATTCCTTGAGAAGAAATAAAGGAAACAAAAATGTTTATTAAGCTCCTACTATGTGTTGGAAGTGTGTTGAAGACTTTTTACAAATATTTCATTTGGACCTTACAACTCTTTGGAGATAGTTGCTATAATTGTCCCAATTTTAGATGTGAGGGTAAACAGAGGTTAAGTGACTTTCCCAAGGTCACACAGTTTAAATTTTTCAAGTTTTTTAAGATTTAAGTCTAAATCAAATCTTCCTAATTCCAGGTCAAATGTTTTATCTACTAAGTCACCTAGCTGCCTTTAAAGAGAGTAGGGGTGTTTTCATTCTTTGCCTCTGTGTTCCCATATCCTGATACAGAGTGGGAATACATTCTTATTGATACAATGGATGTATCAGCTAAATCCTTTATACTTAGAGTCAGTGTCTCAGCACTGAGAAAGGCTTAACCATGTGTTTCTGATCACAGGGACAAATAAGCCTCTTATTTGATCACAGAACAAGTTTATAATGTAGTCAGAAATCTATTGTGGCATTATTTCATTTTTGAAATAATCAAGATAAATTTGTCCCAGTATAGTTAAGAAAAATCATTTATTTATTAAGCTGGTTCATTTGCAGAAATGATAATAATTCTTCAGGTAGTAATTGCACTTAATTAGTGGGCAATAATTTTAAAAGGAATTCTTTTTTTAAACACCTCTCTGATAATCTGGTGCTATACTATAGGCATCAATTGTCACTGGACATTTTTAAAAATTACTTACAAATTTCCCTCAGTCTATAATGCTACTGAGAAATTAATTCATTATAACCAAATATGTTATGTTTGACATTTTAAAAATAGTGCTACCAAGATGCTGAGTTTAAAGGGATGTTGTATTAAATGAAATGAAAAGAAAAATAACTGAATTCCCCATCAGTTCCCACCTCCATTCTTCCTTTAAAGCGCTATAGTTTTAGTTTTAGGTGGCTTATTTTTTTTCCTTCAAGGGGTTCTGGGGTTGGAAATGAATTCCTTTTCAACTGTGTTTTATGAAGAACATTCTTTGCACTACAGATTCAGTTTCCTTGAGTAACCGGAAATTATTAATAAATATAATTATCACTAGCAAGACTGGGACAGGGAAGGCTTTGAGGTCAGTATAATACTCAGGCAAAACATGTTTGACTGGATGACAAAGTTTATGGAGATTAATACCCACTGAGGTGGCCTACTGGTAGGTTGTTACAGGTTAATGGAAATATGTGGCAACAGTCAGCAACATTAACAGGTTCTTTATCTTTGGGACTCATAAATATTCCTCTTAACCTCTGATAATACCTATGTTTCAGGCATCTCTAGAAAGAAATGGGACAGCTAGCATCATGCTTATTGTAAGGATTTGGGGACACTGAGTTCATTTTTTGAACCAACATTCCCACTCCCCACCATAGTTCCACTCCAACTGTTCAGAATTGTCCAGTTTTTTGTATAATATTGTTAATACCAAAGCATTGATTGCATGTAGTCATTGTCTTCACATGGCTCCCTTTGCGAAGAAGTAATAATTACTGAAGAATTCCAGCTTTTACAGAGGTATTTACAGACAGCTTTGTGTCCTCTATGGGTACTCCCTGAAATAGTGGCATCCGTACATGCCAACCCAGCAAACTTCTGCCACAGAATGACATTAGTGGTGCTGACATTCCACTTATAAGAGCTATCTGAGAATGTCAGAAACTGAGCTTTTTCAGCTTTTGTCTGCACATTAAACCACAGAAATTTGATTCCATGGAATACAGAGAAAGAATGGAAAATAGAGCAGGGAAGGGGTTAAGCATCTGCGTTGACTGCAATTTCTCAATCAGCCTCAGGAAGCCTCAGGTCAACTTTGCTCATAAAACTCTGCACAAATATTTCTTTTTCTATCAGAGGAATTCTAATTCTGCACACAGACCAGGGCCACTCAGATTATTACACATTATTAAAAATTAATTTTAAAAAATGGTCTGGTTCCTGAAATGTGCTGTAGAGATGTGAGTGTCCAAGCCTGAAATAGCAACAAAAATAGAAGAAAACCCTTTCTTTGTATTGTACTGACCAAATGATTTCTGGAAGAAAAATATTATCCCTTTCATTTAGAATACTGTTATTTACTGCTTTTCAGTTATTCTTTAAATGTACATATTATTATCAGACTTTTACATTTTACACTGTTGGGGTCTCACATCTTTTTGAAAAGGAAAGGCTTTCTAGACTGATGCTGGCCCAGTGCAGCACCTAGCTGCAGGTCAGGGCAGGGATGTTATGTGAGGCTAAGATGCCATTAATGTACTGCTTCTAGTGACCCATTATGACCTTATAATTCTATATAGCTGAGATGTGCACATGTATGCTTGTAATATATTGTCCCCAGAATGTGATAGTTTCAAGCATGGAGTGTCAGGAGCAGTGAAAATCCTAAACAAATGTTTACTTCTCTTTATTTACAGTGACTTTTAAAGACAGTATCATAAAAACCTCGATTCTCAGTGTTGGCAGGGAGCTGAGATGTCAGCCAGGGCAACCTCATGCCCTGTACACAAATCTCATGCAAGTCCATCAACATGCCCCAAAGTGGTGTCTACATTCTACTTCAATACTTCTGGGAACAGGGAGTCCCATCTCTTTTAAAGCAGTACATAACATTCAGAATAGCTCAGAGATTATCCTTTACAAAGTTATTTAAATTGAGTTGAAATATCATTCCCCATAATTTCTAACCATTGTTTCAAGTTCTTCTCTTTGTAATAGTAAACTAAACTCTCTTCTCCATGAAAACTACAAATACTTGAAGACAATAATAGTGTCTACAAGTCGATGTCCTTTCTTCAGACCTAGCATATCACCTTCCTTGGAACCATTCCCCACATGACAACTATTTCAATTAAATTATAAAGATTGAAAGTTTTTGCATGATTGCATGTGCATGATTTCTTGCCTACAAGAAATAATGATTTCCCCTCTTCGTTGTTCTATGAGGAATTTTAGGCTCAATATTTGCTGACAGAAAAGCTGACAATAATAGCCATAGATTCTATCTTAAGAAACTGACTCATTTAGAACTTCATGATTCCTTGGAGATTTATTTGTTGAACAGATAACTAAGTAGAGGCATCTTCTTTAACATTGCTTCATTCATTGATTATATTCTGGAAAAATCATTTATGCCTTGAAAGAGGATTTTCTCATACTGCAAGGTACATCAAGACCTGGGACAACAGGCTAGGAAGAAACTAATTAGTCCTGATTGGTAGATTGGACATGTGAGGAGAAAAGGAACAATAATGAATCAAGTGGAGCCATTCCTCCATCTGGTACAGAAAGCCTCGAGTATCAAAGAGGCTAGAGAAGATAATCTCTTGTAAAAGGTAGTAGGAGCCTAGAATTAAAACTAGAAAGGACATTAGAAATCCAAGAGATTCAAGTTTTCATTTCATAGATGAAACTGGGATTCAAGAGTTAACTGCTGGATGTTACACAGATAACGTGAAAACACAGCTGGAATGTGAACTAAGCTTGAGTACAGACTCAACCGTTTAGACTTGAAAAGTATATCAGTAGTCATCTCATCTTGTCTAACCCTTTCCTTTCCTTTTATTTGTTTTTATTGCTGCCTTTTGTTTTGACAGCATATTCAAATATGCTTTTCCCTCTCCCCTATCCAATGAGCTTCTTCTTAGAGTAAAAGTAGAAAAAAAAATAAGCCAAATAAACCAACACCAAGACTGTGCCTGGAATCTCATGCAACATACTCATAGTCCTCTACCTCTTCAACAAAGGAATGGAAGTGCACTGTCTATTTTCTTCTTCAAGACCAACCTAAATTATTGTACTTAGAAGACATGTGCAAAGTGATGTCCAGTGAATGAAAAAAGAAGGATCAGAGCAACACAACTTTCTGAATCATTATAGTCCTCTTTGCATTTATATTGTAGTTAGTGTGTATATAGTTTTTTTTTTCTTGAATTTGTTTCCTTCATTCACTGTGTGTCAGTTCATACATCCTCTCATGTTTCTTTATATTTACTGATTTCTAAAAGTTTACTGCTTCTGAGGCACGGGCCATGCTTGCCTCACCTTTTTTCTGCTATTACAATTATTGACATATATGTACAGATATGCGTGTAGGAACACATTTGTGTATGCATTCATATATCTATCCATTGCATATGTATATACATACACACACAGAGTGTGGGTGTGGGGGATGTTGGAGTTGACTCTTGGCAGCCCAAATGACTAAACATCCTTGATTTTTCACGTGAAGAAATGGAAACAGAAATATTCAAAAGCTTATATATTAAAAACTTGGTTGATACACACTTCTACCAGCATTTCTTTTTTAAGTCCTTTTTAAAGTCCTTACCTTCTGTCTTACATTGATTCTAAGGCAGAAGAGTAATGGCTAGGCAATGGGAGTTAAGTTTGAGGAAATGTCTAAGACCAGATTTGACCCCCGGACTTCCAATCTCAGACTTGGCTCTCCATCCACTGAGCCACCTGGCTGCCCCGTTCAACTATCCTTTTATAAGAAAAATATGCAAAGTGGCACAATGAGTAGAGAGTCAGGCCTAGAGTTGGGAAGACTTGGACCTCAGATACTTCTTAGTTGTGTGACCCCTTAGCACCAGTTGTCTAGCCCTTGCCCTTCTGCCGTAGAGTTGTTACTATGAAAGAAAGTAAGTTTTTAAAAGAGTAATATGACTGAATCCAAAATTCTTTACTTACACAGCTTCAATTTTTGCCCTAAGAAAACCAACAACCAGTTTTCCTTAATCTTCTATGTTAAATCATTTATTTTCTATTAACCTTCATTCTTCAGAGAATCCACAGATTTTACTATTTATTATGAATTGCACTCCAATTGGCTGCTGTCAATTCAGAAAGTAACATGCACAACACAGTATACTAATAAAAAGATGTATTCATGTTTAAAATCCAAGGACAGCAAAAGCAATGTTTTCCCCTTCATGTCAAAAGATTACAGAGATTATATTTCTTTATGGCAAGAATGTAAATCATCTGACTGTCCCCAGTAATTCCAAAATAACTAAATATATTTCTAAATACCTAAATAGATAGAGATAACCACCTTATTTATTATAGAAATCAGAATGACTCCATTTTAATGGGATTGGTTAACTGTAAATTGTCACCCCACTCTACTTAGAGAAGCAGATGGATATATTGAATATGTGTGGTTAAGGAGAAGAAAGAGGAAAAATAACCTTAATGTAATGTCACATTCTTTAAGATAGAGACAGTTTCATTTTGGTTTTTGTATTCTCAGCAATGAGTGTGGTATCTTGTATATATTAGGTGCTTAATAAATGCAGAATGGGACTTAGCCAATGGTGGAGCCAATGATGCAAAAAGGAAAATCAGAAAGAAAAAAATTACTGGGAAAACTAATTCCATGAATCCATTTTTTGGAGATGTTTGCTTTCAAGTGCTAGAAAGACTTCTAGATGGGACTATCTTGTAGACAAACTGGAGATGTCCTGGAACTTTAGAGAAATATCAACTTGAAGAAAAAGAACTTTGTAATCAACTCCATGGAGTTTGCTAAAAGAGAAATTGTAGAAAGAAGGGAGTTGAAGTCAAAATCTTGGGAAGTACCCACCCTACAGAGCAAAAATGTGTAGAATAATAAATCTATATATCAGCTTTACTTATTAAGTGCCTACCATGTGCAAAGCACTGGAAAATAGATATAAAAATTAAAGAATACCTGTCTTCAGGGAGAGGAGGGTAAGATGTGGTATCTGAGAATCTTTTAAAGGCAAGAATATTCAGAAAAAGGTAATGGCTGAATGTCAAACTCTGCAGACATGATTTTTATCTATAATTTGTTATTTTAAATTTATTAACGGAGTCTATGTGTAGTTATACAATCAATGTCAGAATTTTCTCATTCAAAATGAAATAGGTTTAAGTTTAAATCTCTCTCTATATGTATATGTGTGTGTGAGAGAGTGTGAGTGTGTGTGTGAGTGTGTGTAGTTGTTGTTAAAGATCCAGTTACCATAAGAAATATAATTTATGTATGGGGGGGATCTTCATAGGTGGAAAAGTCTGGCAAACAGCATCTTTGGGGTTAAACAAGACCTTTTAAATACTGTAGTATATTGCTGATGTAGAGCTAGAAAGTCACTGCTGTTCCTCATCACTGCTGCCAATAATAAAGCACCTTTAATCCATTTGCAAATGGCTTAATTTACAGTGCTCAGTCAGTAACACTTGTTCTATTCCTGTTCTTTACTTGAGGCTACTGTAAGTTTGAGGCATAATCATTGTGTAATGATTAAAATCTGACTACATGAAAAGGGAGTAGAAAAAATAGTCACTGGTCATGAGCTTTATATATGTTGGTATATATGTATATATACATATATATGAACTAATGCACACATATATTTCAAACTTAACTAAGGTACATGTTTTTTAATTGATCTTTTCATTCTGAAACATTTTTCCATCACAAATAATTTTCCATGGCATTCTTATTATTACTAACCTAATTTCATAAAGAAGATAAAAGAAGAAAGACCCCAAATTCATTAACTTTCCAGGGAAATTATGGAAACATAAATAGACCATATCATTGACACCATGCCTCCATTGAGGGTGGGGGAGAAGAGAAAACTGACAGGCTATTTTGGAGAAAGATGCAGCCCTCCTCAAAATATTTAAGACAGCTTCTAGGAAATTCCACAGGAGTGGATTAGGATTAGAATAAGTTAAATGTAGCTATCTTTTGCTCTAATTTCTGTGGAGAAAATGTTCTAATTCCCCTTTTGGACATGTTGGAATTTTTAGCCTCAGAGAGATAGCTTATTCTTGCCCTAGAAAGACTGAGTGTTTTAAAAGATGGAGTACAAATTGGGAGAAAGAGCTAGATCTTTTTTTTTTTCCCCCAAGCAGGAAATTTTATCCAAGTCTGCAATGTATTAAAGTTGTGAGAAGGGGAAAGAACTTTTAAGTTCAAAACCCCCAGAACCTACTTATGATACTCCTTATCACCCTCCAGTCAGGGAAAACACTTTCTCTGGTACGACAAAATCCTGTTTTCTAAATCAGAGTTTCAAAACTTTTCTTTTTAATTCTTCTATTCTGGGAAAAAATCAGAGTTATACTTTATATTTTAATTTGAACTTCCACTAAGTGGGAGATAAGACAGGAAGTATGTGACTAGACTAGGATCAAAGAATTAAAGGATAACATAATGGACCCATGGATACTAAGTATCTAATCTAGTGATTTTTCAAAATGTAGTCTGGGAACCCAGAAGTCTTCTGAGACTTTTCATGGTATCATTAAGGTCAAAACTATTTTCATAAAATATATTAAGATGCTTTAATTCATAAAATGGTACATATCAAAAGATTTCCACATAAATTTAGTACTTTTTAAGGTTACAAATCTAAATATGTACACCTATGAACTTTTAATCCCATGATTTAAGATTCTCCAAGGAATATTCATCCATAAAATATGGAACATGTATGGGTAGTTTTAAACTCAGAAATTATTTTTCTGCTTCACTTACATATATTTTAAGTTTCCTTATAAATTTTAATTAAGTTTTTCTTCTTCTCTTCCTTCTACTTTTCCATCTCTGCTTTCTCCTCTTTCTTTGTTTCCTCCCCTTCTTATCTTTCTGCTTCTTCTTCTTCCCTTCCTCTTCCATCACCACCACCATCATCATCATGATTCTATGATTATTATTTTCACTCCCAATTTTATTGTTACAGAGGAACTACACCACATATTCCAAGTTCAATCAGTAAAGTAGAGGCCTTCCAGAGCAGCATGGAATAGTGGAAAGATCAGATATCCTTTCAAATCTTAGCTTTACTATCTTCCCTATATGATCTTAGGCAAAGACATTATATCTTTGGAACTTAGTTTCTTCACTTATAAAATAGAGTTGAACTCAGGGACATTTAATATCCTTTTTAGCTATTCAACATTGATGTTTAAATTGAGAGAACTAGACTTAGTGGTTTCTAAGGTCTTTTTATAACTCCAAATATATGTCTATGAACTTTTTTTTGAAAATTTTATTTAATTAGAAGATTTAGAATATTTTTGCATGGTTATAAGACTCGTGTTCTTTCCCTCTCCTCCCCCTAGCCTCCTCCCCTATTTGATGCAAAATTCCATTGGGTTTAACATGTGTCATTGATTAAAACCTATTTCCATATTCTTAATAATTGCACTAGGGTGATGCTTTAGAATCTACATCCCCAATCATATCCCCATCGACCCATGTGATCAAGCAGTTGTTTTTCTTCTGTGTTTCTTTTCCCACAGTTCTTCCTCTGGATGTGGATAATGTTCTTTCTCATATGTCCCTCAGAATACCTCTGAATCATTGCATTGCTACTAGTAGGGAAGTCCATTACATTCAATTTCACCACAGTGTATCTGACTCTGTGTATAAGGTTCTCCTGTTTCTGCTCCTTTCACTCTGCATCAATTCCTGGAGGTCATTCCAGTTCCCATGGAATTCCTCCAGTTTATTATTCCTTTGAGCACAATAGTATTTCATCACCAGCATATAGCACAATTTGGCAGCCATTCCCCGGTTGAAGGGCATCCCCTCATTTTCCATTTTTTTTTTGCCACAACAAAAAGCACAGCTAAGAATATCCTTGTACAAGTCATTTCCCTTATTATCTCTTTGGGATACAAACAAGCAGTTCCATGGATGGATCAAAGGGCAGACAGTCTTGCAGACAGTATTTTAAATCCCTTTGGGCATAGTTCCAAATTGCCCTCAAGAATGGTTGGATCAATTCATAACTTCACCAGCAATGCATTAATATCCCAATTTTGCCACATCCCCTCCAGCATTCATTACTTTCCATAGCTGTACTGTTAGTCAATCTGCTAGGTGTGAGGTGATACCTCAGAGTTGTTTTGATTCACATTTCTCTATTCTAATAATAGATTTAGAACATTTTATGGGCTTATTATTAGTTTTGATTTCTTTATCTGAAAATTGCCTGTTCATGTCCCTTGCCCATTTATCAATTGGAGGATAGCTTGATTTTTTGTACAATTGATTTAGTTCCTTATAAGTTTGAGTGATTAGAGCTTTGCTAGAGGTTTTGGTTATGAAGATTTTTTCCCAATTTGTTTTTTCCCTTATAATTTTGGTAGCATTTATTTATTTTGCATTTTGTAATTATTTCTAACTCTTGCATGGTCTTAAAATTTTTCCTTTCCCAAAGATCTATTCTGTGTTCACCTAATTTACTTATAGTTTCATTCTTTATGTTAAAGTCATTCACCCATTCTGACTTTATCTTGGTGTAGCATGTGAGATGTTGACCTAAAACTAATCTCTCCCATACTGTTTTCCAATTTTCCTAGCAGTTTTTGTCAAATAATGGATTTTTTTGCCCCAAAAGGTGGGATCTTTGGGTTTATGATAGACTGTCTTGCTGAGGTCACTAAGCCCAAGTCTATTCTTCTGATCCTCCCCTCTGTCTCTTAGCCAGTACCATATTATTTTGATAATCACTGCTTTAAAGTATCATTTGAGATCTGGTACTGCTAGGCCGTCACATTCCATCTCTTTTTTTATTCATTATTTCCATGGATATGATTGATCTTTTGTTCTTTCCAATGAACTTTGTTATGCTTTTTCCTAATTCAGTAAAGAAGTTTCTTGGTAGTTCAATGGGTATGACAACAAATAAGTAAATAAGTTTGGGTAGGATGGTTATTTTTCTTATGTTACCTCATCCTACCCAAGAGCAGTTAATGTTTTTTTCCAATTATTTAGATCTAGTTTTTATTGTGTAGAAAGTGTTTTGTAGTTGTGTTCATATAGTTCCTGTGTTTGTCTGGGCAGATAGATTCCTAAGTATTTTATATTGTCTAGGGTGATTTTAAATGGAATTTCTCTTGCTAATTTTTGCTGCTGAGCTGAATTGGATATATATAGAAATTCTGATTACTTAAATGGGTTTATTTTGTATCCTGCAACTTTGATGATTATTTCCACTAGCTTCTTAGTTGATTCTCTAGGATTCTTTAAGTAGACCATCATATCATCCACAAATAGTGATAGCTTGGACTGCTCATAGCCAATTTTAGTACCTTCAATTTCTTTTTCTTCTCTAATTGCTACTGCTAGTGTTTCTAGTACAATGTTAAATAATAGAGGTGATAATGGGCATCCTTGTTTCACTCCTGATCTTATTGGGAATGCATCTAATTTATCCCCATTACAGATGATGTTTGGTGATGGTTTTAGATAAATACTGTTTATTATTTTTAGGAAAGGCCCTTCTATTCCCATGCTTTCTAGTGTTTTCAATAGGAATGGGTGTTGTATTTTATCAAAGGCTTTTTCTGTACCTATTGAGATAATCATGTGATTTTTGTTGGTTTTCTTGTTCATATGGTTAATTATGTGAATGGTTTTCCTAATATTGAACTATTCTTGCATTCTTGATATAAATCCTATCTGATCATAATGAATAACTCTCATGATTACTTGTTATAATCTTTTTGCTAGTATTCTATTTAAGATTTGTGCATATATGTTCATTAAGGACATTGGTTTGTAGTTTTCTTTCTCTGTTTTTGATCTATCTGGTTTTGGAATCTGTAACATATTTGTGTCATAAAAGGAATTTGGTAGAACTCCTTCTTTGCTTATTATGTCAAATAGCTTGTATTGTATTGGGATTAGTTGTTCTTTGAATGTTTGATAGAATTCACTTGTGAATGCATCAGCACCTGGAGATTTTTTCTTAGGTAGTTCTTTGATGACTTGTTCAATTTCTTTTTGTGATATAGGGTTATTTAAATATTCTATTTCTCCTTCTGTTTATCTAGGCAATTTATATTTTTGTAAATATTCATTCATATTACCTAGATTGACATATTTATTTCCATATAATTGGGCAAAATAGTTTTTAATGACTGCCTTGATTTCCTCTTCATTAGAGGTGAGGTCTCCCTTTTCATCTTGGATACTGTCAATTTGGTTTTCTTCTTTCCCTTTTGTATTATTGTATTATGACCAATATTTTGTGTATTTTATTTGTTTTTTCATAGTACCACCTTCTAGTCTTGTTTATTAATTCAAGAATTCTTTTACTTTCAATTTTATTAATTATTCCTTTAATTTTTAGAACCTCTAATTTGGTTTTCATCTGGGGATTTTTAATTTGTTCACTTTCTAGTTTTTTTTTTTTAATTTGCATGCACAATTCACTGATCTCTGTACTCCCTAATTTGTTCATATATGAACTCAAGGAGATTAATTTCCCCCTTAGTACTGCTTTGGCTGAATTCCATAGATTTTGAAAGGATTTCTCATCATTGTCATTTTCTTCAATGAAATTATTAATTGTTTCTAGGATTTATTCTTTAACTATCTGATTTTGGAGAATCTGATTATTTAAGTTCCAATTAATTTTTGATTTGCCTCTCCATGTACCATTACTAATTATTGTTTTTTATTGCATTATGATCTTAAAATGTTGCATCTATTATTTCGGCTTTTTTCCAATTGTTTGTTATATTTTTATGCCCTGGTACATGGTCAATTTTTGTGAATGTACCATGTGCAGCATGCTGAAAAGATGTTGTATTCCTTTTTCTCCCTATTTTTTTCCATATATCTATTAACTCCAATTTTTCTAAGATTTCATTCACATCTCTTACCTCTTTCTTATTTATTTTTTATTTGATTTATCTAGATCTGATAGAGGAAGGTTCAGGTCTCCCACTAATATAGTTTTACTATCTATTTCCTCCTTCAACTTCTCTAATTTCTCCTTTAGAAATTTGTGTCTAGGAACTTTTAAACCCATGACTCAAGGCCACGTAAGGAATCTTCATTGATATCATGTGGAAAATGTATACTTAGTTTTAGGCTCTGAAATTATTGTTCTCTTCCAGTTGCATATATTTTAACTTTTCAAGGAAACTTTAATTTTTGTCAGAAGAGGAATCTCTCACTCATCCTCCCTGCCTCTCCCTGCCTCTTTGCATACATAGTTCTAAAAACTGCAGCC
This sequence comes from Monodelphis domestica, assembly GCF_027887165.1. NCBI lineage: Eukaryota > Metazoa > Chordata > Mammalia > Didelphimorphia > Didelphidae > Monodelphis > Monodelphis domestica. The sequence continues at coordinate 395,455,650 of NC_077229.1, read as the reverse complement.
CACGTAGATTTAATAACATTTCTTTACCTTTGACATATTTTTCTCTTGAACATGTTTAAATACTCTTTAATCAAAAGGCTTAAGTACTGCTGATGTCATATTTCCCATTATTAGTTTAAATTTATATGTTACTTTTTCTTGGTCATAAGTTGATAATGCTAAAAAATTACAAATTAAGTTCATGCTTATAATAAGCATTCATGGAAGGATTTGAATTGAGATCTTTTCACACCAAAATTAATGGTATAACACCATTAGAGACAGAATCAATCAATAATCCATTCTTGGGGGCAGCTAGGTTATTCAGTGGGTTTAAAGTCAGGCCAATAGATGGGAGATTCATGGTTCAAATCTTGCCTCAAACAGTTTTTCCTAATGATGTGACCCTGGGAAAGTTACTTAACCCCCATTGTCTAGTTCTTATGGCTCTTCTACCCTGAATAATACACAGTAATGATTCTAAGGTAGAAGAAAAGGATTTTAAAAATAAAAATCCATACATTGAATGGCTACTATTTATAGGCTCTGCCCTAGGTGCTGAAGATACTTACATTTTAATTGGAGAGACAACATTCATATATACATACATATATATATATATATATATATATATATATATATATATATATCTTAAAAGGTCATTAGAAACTTAATAGAAAGCAGGAAAGATTATCTTGATCTGAGTTTGAAAGTTTCCTAGAATAAGAATAGCTTACCTGGAGTAAGTGAAGAATTTTTGCATTTCCCCTGATGTTTATCCATATCTTTAGAATGACTTTAGAGGTAATCTAATCAGCATTAAAGAGGAGGTTTGGATGAGGGACCTCCCACCTCTCAGTGATCCTGGATAACTATCTGTCAGGTCAGAATATCTAACTGGTTCTTTTTGTGACCTTTAGCAGCTATTTGTCATACCCTGAACACAGGTTACTGGGAATTTCCTGTAATCCATGCCTCTGCTTAGCCTATGGAATAACAAATATACTTATTACATCACTTTCTTTCTTTAAAAAAATATAAATTGTGAAGGCTTACATGTTCTTGTTCTAGAAATCAAGAGCTCTTAAGTGTCTGTTATTTACATTTCAATGTGTGCATATACAGACACACCTATCTATCATCCATCCATCCATCCATCCATCCATTCATCCATCTATCTATCTATCTATCTATCTATCTATCTATCTATCTATCTATCTATCTAACTGAATGTATATATCTGTGAGTGTTTTCAAAGTTTATAATAAGATCAAATGTTTTTTGGAAACACTGAGGTATTTTCCAAGATGGTTTCTCATTGGCTTACTTAGACATCAAAGGTTATGCATCTTACTATATTCAGAAAGTTTTGCCTCAATGACAATATGGATGTTACAAATTAATTGCCCTCTAAATGGATTTGGGCCTTTAAAAGTGAAGCCTTGTGATTCAATTTTGTGAAAATGTTTCAAATACCAACACTACGGGAGCACTGCTAGCAATGTACACTAGCCAAATAAATTTTCTTTCTCCTACCAAGTCCTCTTTCAACACATCCTCTCTCTGGAGGGGGCAGTCACCTCAAGGAGCAGCCCTCAGGGGCCCATTGGCAAGTTGATCTGTGAATGCACTATTAATTACTTTGGTTTCATTTCTCACCCACTGGAACAAATTGCCAGTACTATATCTCTGCATGCAATGATCCTGCCAGCAGGGGCCTCTGGCAGAATCAGGGTTAATTCACAGTGGCCACTGGAAGAAAGCAAACAATCTGGGTGCAAGTTTGCAAAACGAATTTTCAATGTGTAGCCCACAGAAGATCATTGATTGTGGTAAATAAATAAAAACACTCCTGACTTTTATTGTTGTAGGGAGTAATTATAATTCACAGGGCCAGACTCTTTGTGTTGCTGAATGCTTCATTTGTGGTTTGCATGAGCAGATACATTAACTTCTGGAAGCTCTTTTCATTAGAGCACTATTACTCATTGAGGACTGATCAATATATCATCTATACAACATCTTGAATGTGGATGTCTGGACCCATTGTGGACTTGCTGATAATGACTTCTTTATTCAAGCCAGCTTGTAGGAACAAGAAGATAAAGAAAAGGGAAGAGAATTATAGCATATGCTCATGAAAGTATTGTAAGGGTTATAAGCAGAAAACAAGAGTAAACGCTACAGGGTAGAGGGAAAAGATCATACAAGAAATGGGGAAGAGGATCCACAAGTTAAAACAGGAAAAAAGGAAGCATAGAATGTCACAGACTTTCTTCAGCATTGTGAAAAGCAAGGTGTATTTTAATGTCTTCTTAATGTAGTCCTTTCCTTGAGGATTGATTAAATTGTCCTCTTGCTTTTCAAGATATATTCTTTCTCATTTCCTAAGTAATTAAAAATTATCCTAATAAATATGAATTTATTTATTTTCTTCCTTTGCACTTTATTTCTTGAAAATTGTAATGAACTCCTAAACAAAGAGCTAATGGATGTAGCTTTATATTTCTATTAATTTTAATTCAGATGTTACTTTTGTCATGTAATGGTTCAAAAGTTTTTTTTTATTAAAGCACATGCATGGACAAAGGGATAATTATGAATGCATTTACTTCTCCATCATTGGAGAAAGACCCCACATTAATAATATACCCATCTGAAATATAAAGTATTGGGATATTGGTTTTATTGTTTTTACATTTATTTCCCTCTACAAGTGGGTAACATTTTATTATGGAGTGTATGTATGTATGTATGTATGTATCTATCTATCTATACAAAATTGTAACCCAAAATGATATGAAGGCCAATTCATGCAAAGTGATGGAATTAAATGGTAGCATAGGGAATGAAACAGAGCATAATTAGAAGGCACAGCTGTTCAAAGAATGACTTAGATAGAATAGTAGGATGAATAGATAATACAGTATTACATCAATAGCATAGATTATCTCAAAGAGATATAAAAAAGACAAAAGAGTACTTTCTGGAGTACCAGAAGCTGACTTCAAATATCACCTCTGACAATTATCAGTGTGACCTTTGGTAAGGCATTTATCTCACTGCATTTAAGTATTCTCATTTATAAAGTAAAAGAGTTGGATTAGATGTCCCTTCCAATTCTAGATCTATGTATAAATATAATTTTAAATAGTATAGAATTCTCAATCCTCTAGAACCTTTGTTTGACACTGAGTATAGATTCAGAGCAATTATAACATATTTAGATGATATACTTGATGAGAGTAAGTTTCATTTCCTTATATAGCCAACACAGAAATTTCATATTCAAGCTATCCTAGGTTCTTCAGTTACAGATTGGTAAGCCTCCATCATTTTTAAGTAGATCCAGACCAAGATCCCTCGCTGTTGGTCCATAGTCACTCTCCCACAAAGCTCCCACCCAACCCCTTTAAATTCCTTTCCTTCATACCTCTTATTCTGGGAAGAATTTTTAAATCAACAGTATTATTATTAGGAAAGGCATGACATTTATTAGTTGTAAGATTCTATTAAACATTTCTATAACTTTCCTGACAAAGAATAACTTTCCCTCTATGTTATGCCTCTACGTTTATTAGAAAGTAAGCTCCTTTTGGCCAGGAGTTGCCTTGTGTTTTGTATTCCTACTACTTAGCACAGTCCCTTGGAAATAACACATACTTAATAAAATAATGCCTTTTAATTAAAATGTTATTAATCTATTCATATTGTACTATAACTGAAGTGGAAATCTTCACTCCCATTTTAGCTTAACTAACAGACGATACATCTTGATCAACCAACCAAAAGTCATTAGACCACCCTTGAAAAGTCTTTTGAAGCTATTAGATAAAGTGGAGTGATGCCAGACTGAAAACCTATTCTAGTAGGTTGGGAAACTTAACTTAATTATGTGCAAAGGGGAAAGGAATTCCAGACCCTGGAATAAGTGATTTTCCAGAATATTAATGAGAAGTAAAGGTAGTTCTAACCTGTGGCAGATAAGAAAATTACAGGTAACTCAGAGCAGAAGACCCAAGTTGGGGAAGAAGTCCCAAGAAATGGATGCTTGTAAATTTCCCTTTCTGGTAGCTCTCTACCTGCAGGCATTAAAATATATGTTTCATTGTGGACAAGTTTCAAGTAAACTGAATCTTTTTTTTTAAACCCTTACCTTCTGTCTTGGCTCCAAGGCAGAAGAATGGTAAGGGCTAGGCAATGGGGGTCAAGCGACTTGCCCAGGGTCACACAGCTAAGTAAACTGAATCTTGAATTAATCACACAGCCTAGGAATTCACTATATATATAATTAGACAGAGCACCTAATCTATGCCTAAAAAGTGAGAAATTTTCCTAACTTAGTCTCTAGGTAACTATAACTAGATTAATAAAATGATTGTCAAAAATAAATTCTATAAAGCTGAGGAATGAAACATGTGGATCTTAGGGATAGTTCTGTTGCCCCCTAGGTTTTAAACAAACTAATCATTGTAATGGGGTGTTAAATATAGTAGAAGCTTTTCAAAATTGGTAGAATCTGTCAGAACCTAAACTACACTGGCACACTGGCATAATTTCTTAGGATTCAGAGTCACCATCGAGGTATAGTAACACTGTACTGGAGGAGAAAACTAAATTTAAAATAAATTTGTATATATGTATATATACATATCTATGTATATGTATACATATATGTATGTATACATGTATCAAATATTTATTTGTATATATATTATATATATATATTATATATATATATTATACAAATATGTACAAATACATATACATGTATATGTATATATACATATATATATAAGAATGCCAACAAACTAATTCACATAATTAAAAGAAAATAAATTTACATGAGAAGTCAAGGGTGGGGAGGGTTTAAAATAAAAAAAAGGTAAACAGGGATTTATTTGCTTGATCAGATCCCAAATTATACTATGAAATAGGAATTACAAAATTTATCTGATATTGAGAAAAACATTTAAATGTAAACACGTCAATGAAACAGAATATGAAAATTAGAATTGTAAAAAATTATAAAATATTAATATTTTGATCAAGAAAAGAGTAAAAAATGTTCAGAAATACACCCCATGACATATTCTTATTGATTCCAGAAGTATCAATTATTTAAATACTCACATTACACACACATATGTGGGACCTAATTATTTTAACATGATGAAAAGCAGGTAATATTAATCTCAGCTTTGGAAAGGAGAAAAATTATCTATTAAAGTTATGGAAGAAGTCTCTAGAGATAAAAGGGAAATATTTGATTTTATACTAATAAAGGATTCTATCACATCAAAAATCAATACACGCAAAATATATTAAAAAAGGTATATGTTAAGGAAGAAACTTTTGTGATAAGAATGTTAAAAATCTGACAGATAGCATCTTTGTACCTTCTACAAAGGACCTTGTACAAAATTTAGAAATGTACACTTGTTTTTTTAATTAACAATTGCTACTTCAGTACGTACAAAGTACTTTACACTCAAAAGAACATTGGCAACAGTGGGTGCTATTATTATCCCTATTTTATAGTCAGAAAAACTAAGGCTGAGTGACTTGAACAGGGTGATGTGGCTGGCAAATAACCAAAGCAACATTTTAATGGAGATTGGATCTGATTCCAAATCTAGGGTTTTTTCCTCATCCACCAATCTGCCTTGTGTTTTATATCTTCCAACTCCCACACATTTATATCTTCTTTGCTGAATTTTCTTACCAGGTTTAGGGAAAGGTGTGATTTGAAATTAGGGGGAGAGAAAAGCAAAATAACCAGAGAGAATTATTAGGCAAGATTTTTAACTTTGAATTCAATACAATTTTCATTAAATTAAACATATCTGCTAGTACTTACAGAAGATTTTGACATAAAGAAAACCTTAAACTGAAAAGAATGTTAGCTTTTCCTTTACTATTTTATGTTTAACAATATTTTCCTTACACATTTTCTTCTCTTGTAATTTTGAAGTAACTTTATATTTTTTCTTCAAATGAACTCTAAAACTAATAGAACTGATAACATTATAGATTTAGACTACAATTTCATTTAATTTTACATTATTCCTTCATCCCAAAGCAAGAGTCAAATTGGATGTCAGTAAAAAGCTCTCTTCTCCCAACTCTTCCATTAATTGACTCTGTGATGTTAAGCTAATCATTATATTTCAATTGGTTGAATTCAATGATGGATAAGGTTCCTTCTACTTTACCAGCATGATTATAAAGTGGAGTTTTAATTCATCTGTCAAAGTGGCATTACAGAACTATAAACAACAACATTTTTAATATTATCATTTTATTTTCTAATTCCATTCATTTCATATAAATTAAAATACTCAATTTTGAGATTGAAATCCTTTTGACTATATATAGATGGATATAACTGAAGTAAGAACTACTAGAAAGTATGAATGCTTGATGTATGTACCCATTGACATTAAATGAATATGTGGAAGAATGTGATCCAGTTTTATGGAGGGGGAATATTTTGTTACTACTGTTAATAGTATGCCATTTTAATAAATGCCTTGTCTCTGGGAGATAAAAAAACAACAAAAAAAACTACTATGCATACTGAGGCAATAAATTTGATGGAATATGGAAGGATTTTGAATTTTAGTAACATTTTAGATAATTATTAATTTTTTAAAAGTTGACAAAATACATAGCTTAATGGTTATCATTGAATGGAATATCATGCTGAAAGAATTGGATTTGGAGTCAGAGGAAATGCATTCAACTTACTACTGATGTGACTTGGGTCAAATTGTTTAGCCACATTAACCCTCAGTTTTTTCACCTGCAAAATGAAGGTTTAAGACCATTATTGCTAACATCTTTATATTCACTAGGTCCTATTATGAAGTCAGAATTTGATAAATTTGGAATATTAAATGATGGACATTTTTTTTTATCTTAGATTATTTGTTTTGTGGTTTGGTAGATAGAGAGTTTTATCTGGAGTCAGAAAGACATGAGTTCAAATCTGAATTCAATCACTTAATAGATGTATGACTCCAGGCATATCACTTAACATCTATAGGCCTCAGAAAAAGGTTAAGTGAGTTGTAAAATAAGGAAAATAATAGTACCTGTATTTGTGGTTTATTGTGAAGATAAAATGAGATGATATTTGTAATGCACTTTGCAAAACCTTAAAAGAAGTATTTAAATGCTCTTATTGTTTCCCTCTGGCATCAGTATTGCTATTTCTTTCTTTGACTTGTGTGATTGCTTCACATTACAGACCAAGGATAAGGTGAGCTTATTCTAAAAATCCAGACAATGATTATCAGAGGAAAAAAAAAGAAAGTGAAAAAATGACTTATTTGAGCTTAAAACTAGGTTAAATTTAGTTTTGATGGGTCCAAGCAAAGTTCTGAGCAATTATAAAACTTGGCTTAGTTAAGAACCATAAATAACATAGCCAAAGTCAGCAAAGGGACCATGTTTCTTTCAGTTGTGGAACCAAAAATATTTGTTCTGCTAATGGACCTTGTAGAAGAAGTGAACAAGAAGAGGAGAGCCCTCTTGAAACTAAACTTAGTATGCCCACTAGGGTGTTGAAATTTTCATTCACCCAAGGAAGTATCTGTGCTGAAGGATATATGTATCAATATATAAAATGAGAGATAGTAGTTGGAGAAAAAATATATATGTCTAATGTGTATTTTCCACCAAATTTAAATATGAGATTTTATGTGAAATTAGCCCTAAATTGGAAGAACATTAGATACATAATTTTATCCCCCAAATCCTTCTCATGTAATGATGTTTCAAGTCCTCAAAAAAGTGGTCAAAATTTATGACTGTGTTTTTAAACTACTCACTGCACCTCACATGCCATTTAATTTTCAATTCACTTTTAAAAATGTTCAGAGGCAGGGATTATTAAACATTTTGGTGTTTTAGAAATATCTTTTGCAGTCTGGTGATACTTTTGGACCTCTTTTCAAAATTATGATTTTAAATGCACAAAATAAAATTTATGTGTTTATAAAAGAAGACATTTATATTGAAATATAGTTATCAATACATAAAAACCATTACAGGTCCCAGGAGTCTGCTTAAAGAGATTCAATAATTACTTTGTCTTATTTCCATATTTCTTCTTCATTGTCATTTCAACAATTTCCTAAATTTGATGAAGAATTTATTGGTTAGGATATAATATTAGATTCTTCTTACCAAATATGGTTAGACTTCTACACCAAAGAGAGTGGGAAATTCTAGTGAACAGTCTAAACATAGTTTCTAAAAGTTACACTCCCTCTCTAATTTTCAAGGCATAATTTTTTTAAACTGAGAATCCCATATTGGATCCCACAAGATCCCAGAAAAAAAAAGCCTGACATTTGCCTAGCAATAGGTACCTGATTAGTTAAGTAAGTCCTTTTTTCCTTTCCCTCATATCTATATTAAGTATTTTTAGATACCATTTTCTCCATTTTAGCTTCATCAAGATTTAGTTATTACTATGTTTCAAACAAGTGGCTTATTTCCATATTAAATTCCAATGCTTCCAATCTCATTTTGTTTGGATGAAAACTATATAAAATAGCTCTTTATTTATAGTGTGTTCTGACTACATAGAAATTTACTTATTTTATTTTTTAATCTTTACATTAATCTTTTGAGGTAAGTAGATAATATATTTTTCCCACTATTCAGGGGAAGAAACTCAGGCACAATTATATTAAATGACATTCTTAAGATCATAGAGTTAAGGGGTTGGAATAGATACTAAGTGTTTCATTTTCCAAATCCAAAGTTGATGTTTTCCAAGTAGATTCCAAGGGCACTGAGATATAGATATAGATGTCTAAACATATAAGTACATGTATAGGATATAGAAATAAGTATAACTGTAAACTATGTAGTAATTTTATTTTTTATGGCCACATTTTGAAATTTTTTTCTTCACCATCTCAAGTTTACTTAACAGATCTAGGGATAGAGCATGACAATGGATAAAGGACTAGACATGAAATTGGGAAGACCTACATTCAAATTCCAAGTCCATCAATTATTAATTCAGCAAACATAAAAGCACTGAAACTCTTTGAACCGCAATTTCTTGTTCTGAAAAATAGAGATAATATTTGTTGTACCTACCTTATGTGGTGGTAATGTCTAAAGTGAGAAAATGAATATAAATCATACTATAATTTATTAGTTATTAGAAGTCAAATTAATTGTTATGAAATTAATCTTTCTATAAGTTAATTACTATCTTTTAAAACCTAGTTTCTGAGACAGTCACCATTACAACTGTCTATCTGTTTTATTACTTGTCTTAATCATTCTATGCAACCAAGATACTCATAAAGAAACTTGAAAATTATATCTGAAATCATTTTATTTTCTTAATAAAGTTAAAGGACTATTAAACACCCAGCCCAAACTCCCCAAATCAAAAATCACATACATATAGATAGATAGATACATATAAATATAAACATACACATATACAAATATATCATGTATTTCTTAAGGAAAAAACCTTTCACAATAGGTATGTCTGGGAAAATTTGGTCCAAGTTATCTGTTTAGATCTTTATAAATTCCAAATCTACAGACCATATTTGTAAAGCAGGAAAGGATGTAAGAGTATCATCTGATTCAATAACTTCATTTTCTATATGAGGAAACTGAAATAAGAGAAGTAAAGTGATTTATCTAAGATCGCACATGTAATAAGTATCAGAGTTGAGATTTGAACCAAGGATATCAGATTTAAAAGTCAGTTTTTATTCTACTCCACCATATATGTTATTTTTCATTCCTCCTGTTACCTTCTCCAAAATGTTTCCCATATCCCTGGCTTTCTTTCATGTGTTGTGTAAAACACATTTATTTCAGGTTCTCTGAGTCAAAGAAAGCATTCAGAGTATCACTAGTGATGAGACAGCCTTGGAAAATCTCTTGGTCCAGGAATGAGGCATTTTAATTATGGCGTTGCCAGTTTATGGGGCCTAAGACTGACAATACTAGTATCAGTTTTTCTTGGCATTGGATTTTTATTGTCTGCTTCTATGAAAGTGAGGCATTTGCACATTTTCAGAAGCCTGTCTGCCCATTTGCCTTAGAGATAGATGTTCCTTTTTTCCTGCAATTCTAATTTAAAAGAAAAAAAATTCAGAGGATTTGTTCATGCGAAAATTTCATATCCAGAACTCATTCCTCTGTATGTGTTTGAATAAAACAATAACATAGAAACTGTTTTAAGTGGTGTTCCCTCTGCTGGGAGAGTCAATGCTGAAAATAAAATCCTAAGGCTAGTGTTTTAAAAGTAATCATATAAATTTAAATGATCCGTCAGTATGCTCACTGTACCATTTGACTGATTCTTCACTAGGCAGATGTGCTAAGGGCTTGGGGAGGTTGAGCATACAGTCTCAGAGCTCTGCTGGTCATTGAGTCTATCATAGCCTGGTGAGTAGCTAATTTGTGTATCAAGATTTTCCTGTCAATCAATATTCAGAGTATGAAAAGTGCCTATTCATGCAGAGAGTGTGGGCCCAGCTGACTATAGGAGAGCAGGTCCTATAATCTGTTGGGTCTAATAAATATGAAGAGAAGAGAACAGATATTTTCCCCATCCTATCAACCCAACCCCATAAAACCATTAAAGATTAAAGATGTAATTAAAGATCACTATGATATTTTCCCTGTGTTAATTCATATTTTAAAATACACTGAGTTAATCTCAGTCCTCAGAACGTGAAGGGCTTTCAGAAGTCAACTATAAATTAAAAGTGAAGTAAACTCATGAACAGGTAAAGAACTGAAGAAAACAATTAGCTGATGTGAGGATTTTTTTTTGCTCTGAATTAACATTTTTTTCATCATTGTTTAGTGGAATGGAGTGCAATTAGGCCCTTAATGAACATATGGTATGCAAATGACTGAGCAGTTGAGGAGTATGTGCTCAGCACAACTTACTGGAAGATCATTCGAAACCTAAATTTAAGCTGGAATTTGGTAGTCTCTGATGGAAGGGTTGGGAAGCAGTTGACTGAGGAGGTAGAGAGTGAGAAGAGCATTAGGAAAATTGTATGGGACTCATTCAGTAATTCTTCATTTTTTTCCACCACAAGTATATTTATTTTTGAATAGTTACCCACTCATTTAGGCTTTTCCCATAGTGGCAAATGCAAAAGATATGCTACCTTTTGGATTTGTAAAATAGTAAATAAAGTATCTCTCACAAAGCATTTTCATATTGTCACATTTTATCTCTCTTTTTCCCTTCTCTATCTCTTTTTTCACCTTCTCCATCCTCTCCCTCTTTTTGCCTCTTCCTTTCAACAAACACATTCCTAAAATCTTACATTTGGGAAATTAAAGACAAAGATCCAGATAATCTAAAATACAATGATCATTTTATTCTTTCAATATTTATTATTACTAAATTGTCAAACTACCATGGAAATGGGAGTCAATAAACCATGCATAACTAACCATATGGGCTCCATGTTGACTTAAAAATCATGCATTAACATTATCTATGTTTTGTTTTAATTTATTTTGTTTAATATTTCCCAAATTATATTTTATTTAGTTCCAGCAGTACCTTGTGGACCACATGAAGAGTATGTCTGAGACATTTAGTCTAGTCTACACTACTGCTCATTTGCTATCATATTGCCTTTAGATTCTTCTCTAGGGTTCTTTAAGGTCATAAATCTGAAGCTAGAAAGGATCTTGAAGGATTTCTAATCCAGTTCTCATATTTTGCAGAAGAAATATTTTAAAGATGGGTTTCACAGAAGATAAATGAACTAGTCAAGGTAAAACAAGTAAAGTAAGGAGCATCAAAGATAAAATTGGAATTCAGATCTTTTTATACTAGAGCTAGTATTCCTAACCAGTAAGTGAGACATGAGTTCATGAATTCACAAGTTCTCTCTGATATAACTTCTTAGGGAATACAAATACAATAGGTATTTGGATTGTTCTGCAAAAGGATATAGATATGTAGTAATATGAACTATAAACATATATATATATATTGCTATGTATATAACTATAGATATATATTTTTGCTTTTGTTCACTGCCACACATTTATTTAGTGCATGGCCATGCATCAGATTTCCATTTTCTCTAAGTAGGCACTGCTGTGAACTTTGAGCTCATTTTTGTCTTTTTTTCTGAAAAGAAATCAAACCCAACCCTCTGATACTAATGAGAGATTATATAGCAAATGAATGCAGCATTGTTCAAATTGCAGGTACATGTGCACAATTTAAATGGCTTAATGAATTGTCTTTTTAGAATTGATTTATGAAATTGAACATTCACTGACCTGAAACAGCCCTGTTATTTCAGTACTGGAGTGAGCAGAAGCTGCCAGTAGTGTTGTTCTGTGCCAAACTGTTTGTAGAAACTCAATGACTCCAAACATTGGCAGCTTCAAAATTCTTTTTATGACAACTTTACGTGAATATTTTTTAAAAGGGAGGGGGGAATGAATATTTACTTCATCTCCAGTTTCAGTTTTGCTTATAGAAACTCCATTAGGATTGGTCTCTGTGATATTGCTTTAGACTAAGCAATTATTCCATTGGTTTTATATATATTATTTATTGTCAGATAATAATAATTGCAAATAACAATAATTAAGTAATAGTTAACATTAACTTGGGCAGCTAGGTGGTGCAGTGAAAAGATTGCTAAACCTAGAATCAGGGAAATCTAAGTTCAAATCCAGCTTCACTCACTTAACTAGCTGTGTGGCAATAGACAAGTCATTAATCCTTATTTGCCTCAGTTTCCTAATCTATAAAATGAGCTAGAGAAGAGAAATAACAAACTGCTCTAGTATCCTTGCTAAGAAATCCCCAAAAGGATTTTCAAGGGAATCTCCAAAGAAACAGACACAACTAAAAAACCACAAAATTTTCTATGCCTTTAAGATTTGGAAAGTACTTTGAATATGCATCATGTCATTTAACAATCAAATGATCATGTTCACTAAAACAGGTAGTTATAGAAGAAGTAGTCACATCTCCATGATAAGTTCACTGAAACATTAAATTTATCTATATACTATGACTCACATTCAATTCAACTTAGTAAGAATTTATTAAGCACTAGATGTATGTCAGGTGTCATTCTAGGTTTTAAGGGCAAAAAAATAAATATTATATTCATTGGAGTTGGATGCTTCCAACTAAATGGTGCTACAATACCCCTCACATTATTTGGATACTGTGGGAAACACCAAAGATCAATGGGTGCTTATCTTTTGAATTTGTATATTGAGTGACTCTTGAAGGACCTCAGAATTCCTACGTGCTTTTCTTATCCAGTATGCTTTGAGATACTTTGAGCCCTTCTAAATAACTCATATTTTACAAGTTATTCCTTTGGTTCCAGAGAGTAAAAGAAGAGTTTTCAGATTACCCTAAAGGTATTTATAATCACCCCTAAGCCAATCTAGATGTCTTATAAGCTCTGTGCAAAGTTAGTGGCCAAAAACTGTGATCCACTTTTAGTTTTTATATCCCTAGGGCATCAGAGAAAGAAAATAAGATATAGGAATATAGACCAGATATAGACCAGATACATAAGAGGAAAGAAAGGTCCAGCAACTAAAATACATCAATTCATACTGAATGAAAAATAACTTGAATACTACCTGAACAACATGATTGTGTTGGTTCTCAAGTAGCCATAAGAAGAGTCGAGGCATTCTTTTGATTTGTAGATAGTGCATCATATTGAGTAAGGACTTAAATCCTATAATGAATATAGTGCAGTGATTAAGTGAGTCCTTAGTCATTCAAAACCAAAAAAAATATATCTAATGAATTGAGATATTCTTTGAGATCTATGGAGTCTTAGAAATATAGCAAAAATGAAGAAAAGCTTCTTCCTTAAAATAGTGCAGATCCCAGATTAAGAGGAAGAGTTGCCTTTACAGTTTGATTCCTTCCTATTATAGAGGTGGAGATTCAGTTTAAAATAGATTGTGATATACCAAAATTTGCACAATTGGTAACTGAAAATCATGAGTGAAATATAAATCCTTTTATTATGATTCTAGTGCTCCTTCCATCTCAACATGCTATGTCAGATAACCTGGATTTTATTATTTCTCAAGTTATTGAAGGAACTTTTGAATGTAATTGTTCAATCATTTGTGATATTTGAACATTCATGGAGAAATGAACATATATTGAATGAGGATCAGAAACAGAAAGGTACTGGAGTCAGGTCCTATCAACTCAGGAGAATCAATTGGTAAATTTCACTGGGAGCATTTATACTTCAGAAACTGGAAAATGCTTCAGATCAGGACTTGATTTATTATGTTAATTGTCTAGACTTTTTAAGTCTTGGAGAAAACGTTTTGAAGCTATCTTATCATCCTGGTGGATAAAATAGGCTCATGGATGTAAAACTAGAAGAGGCCTCAGAGTCCATCTCCACTCTCTTCCAGTCTAACCCTCAGTCTAACTGCATCAGATGAAGTTTTGTGGCACAGAAGATAGAGTGCTGGGCTTGGATTCAGGAATATCTGGGTTCATATTTGACCTCAGATATTTACTGTGTAATCCTAGGTAAATTACTTAACCTCTGTTTGCCTCAGTGTCCTCAACTCAAAAATAAGATAATAAGAGCATTTCAGAAAAATTGCTGTTAGGAACAAATTAAATAATATTTGTAAAGCACTTAGCACAGTATGTGGAACATAGTAGGTGATATATGAATGCCTATCTCCTCTCCCCTTTGCTTCAGCATAAATGTTTATTCCATTCCACTATCCCTTCCACAGTGCTGAGAAAAGAATAAACACTATATAAATGGTTATTTCCTTTTCTTCCCCTTCATGATGATAATATGCTTGTTGGATTCAAAATTGATATAATGACTGGACAGAGAGTGTATTGATTAGTGATCAACATCAGTGAAGATAGAGATTGCCCCTAGACTTGTATAGAACTCCTTTCTTGTTTATATTCCATTTAACACTGCATTTAATAACTTGGATGAAGCTATGGATGGAATACTTACCAGAATAATGATGATCCTGAAATTCTAAAAGCACTATTTAATATGCTGTATATTTAGGGGGAATCTGAAAAGACTTTGTTAAACTAGATTTTGTTAAATAAGGGATAATAAGAATGATGCTAAAGATATGGCACTTTGGATGGAAAAAAAATCACAGATCCAAGCAAAAGAAAAGGACAGCAAGAGAAAGAAAGATATGGTTGGACAAGGGCATCTATATAAAAAGATTTTTAATGGATTTTTAATGGATTACAAGATTATTGCAATAAAATATAATGATGATAAAATAAAAGCTGCATCATTAAGTACTGTTGTGTCCAGACTGAAGAAGGCTTGTAGACATAACTCTGCCTTGGTTGTGCCATATACATCTATAATATAATGCTCGATTTTAGATGTTTTATTTTAAAAGAAATAATATTCTATTCTTTGGAGTATGTCTAAGCAATGGCAATTAAGGATATAAAGGGACTTTAAATTCCATTCTGTGAGGATATTAAGTAATTGGGGAAATTCTAATTTGTAGAAGAGAAACTTAAGGAGAACATGATTATTATCTTCAAAACCTTGAAGGATTCTCACACAGAAGAGGAAGGTATTTGTAATACCTTTCTTACTTCCTTTTTTTACTTCCCTTTTCCTTCCTCCCTTCCTTCCTTTCTTCCTTCCTTCCTTCCTTCTCTTTGAACCTTGATAATTATGGAGTGGCACTTTACAGTTTTATTAATTTGTATTAGTTATTTAAAGCATTTTTTTTTTTACTAAAGATACATTTAATTACTTTGTCTGAGAACTGCCTGTTCAAATCCTTTGACCATTTGTGTCATGGAGAATGACTTGTATTCTTATGGATATGACTCATATTTGTATGTATTTGAGAAATGAAACCTTTATAAGAAAGATGTACATTTTTTATCTGTTATGATTACTTTGTATTCCCCTTCATTCTATTTTTACCCTGCGTGTCCTACTCTCTCTCCTTTTATCCTGCTCATCCTCAAAAGTGTTTTGCTTCTGACTACCACCTCCCCCAACTTGCCTTTTCTTCTATTTTCTGTCCTGCTTTTCATATCAACTTCCCTTCCCACTTTCCTGATGACAGATTTCTATATCCAATTGAATGTATATATTCCAATTAGAGTAAATTTCAAGTACTCCCTCATGTCCCCCATTTCCCTTCCCTTTGACAGATCTTTTGTGCCTCTTTAATGTCAGATAATGTATCCTATTCTAGCCCTCACTTATCATTCTTTCTCCCAACACATTTCTTTCATACACTTTAATTTTCTTTTAGACATGATCCTGTCATATTTAACTCACACCTTTTCCCTCTATGTATACTTCTAACTTCCTTAACAGTAATGAAGTTCTTAGGAATTTCAAGTATAATATAATGTATGGACAAATACATTTGAACTTTATCAAATCT
Organism: Monodelphis domestica; assembly: GCF_027887165.1. Taxonomy (NCBI): domain Eukaryota; kingdom Metazoa; phylum Chordata; class Mammalia; order Didelphimorphia; family Didelphidae; genus Monodelphis; species Monodelphis domestica. The sequence goes on along the minus strand of NC_077229.1, from coordinate 395,439,213 downwards.
CATTTCATTTCTATTTTCTGTTTACTTTCTAATATTTCTTTTCAATTTCGTTTTTGAAAGTCAAATTTTCTATTCAACTCTGGTATTTTTTTCATCATGAATGCATGAAAATCCTTTGTTTCAATGAATACCTATTTTCCCCCTGAATGCTTATACTTAATTTTGGTGGTTAAGTAACTCTTCATTGCAGTTCTAGCTCCTTTGCCCTCTGGAATATCATATTCCAGGTTCTATGATCATTTAATGTAGAAGCTACAAAATCTTGTGTTACCCTGATTGTGATTTCATCATATTTAATTTTTTTCTTTTATCTGCTTTCAATATTTTCTCCTTGACAAATGAGTTTTAGAATCTGGCTTTAATATTCCTGGAAGTTTTCAATTTTTTATTACTATCAGCAGGTAATTATTGGGTTCTTTCAGTTTCTATTTTGGTTCTAGTATATTTTATCAATTTTCCTTGATAATTTCTTGAAAGATAATGTCTAGACTCCTTTTATGATCATGGATTTCAGATGTGATAATTCTTTTTATTTAACCCTTGCAGTCTATCTTAGAATCTATACTCAGTATTAATCCAGGGCAGAAAAGTGGTAAGGGATAGGCAATTGAAGTTAAGTGTCTTTCCCAGTGTCATACAGCTAAGAAGGGTCTGAGACCAGATTTGAACCTAGTACCTCCTTTCTCTAGGTTTGACTCTCTATCAACTGATTCAATTAACTATGCCTCGTCTAATAACTCTTACATTATCTCTCCTGGATCTATTTTCCAGTTGAATTGTTTCCCCAAAATTATTCATATTTTATTCCTTTTTTCATTCTTTTTGCTTTATTTGGTTGTTTCTTGATGTCTTGTGGAGTTATTTGCTTTCACTAATATGATTCCAATTTTTAAAAAATTATTTACTTTAGAGTTTTTGTACTTCTTTTCCATTTGACCAATTGTCCTTTATAAAAAAACATTTCTCTTCATTGAATTTTTATGCCTCTTTGTCAATTAGCCTTTTCCATTTTTAAGGTATCATGGTCTTCAGTGTTAGTTTGTGCCTCTTTTAGCAAGCTATTCAGTCTTTTTTCACTATTTTCCTGTATTGCTCTCATTTCTTTTTCTGATTTTTCTTCTACTTCTCTTATGTGATTGAATTATTTTTTCAGCTCTCCCAGTAATTCTTTTTGGACTTCAGATCAATTCATATTTTCCTTGGAGACTTTGGATGTAGTACTGACTTTATTGTTTTCTTCTATTTGTGTTTTGGTCTTCCCTGTCACCAAAATGACTTTCAATGCTGTTTCTGTTTTTTGTTTTGTTTTGTTTTTGCTGTTTGCTAATTTTCCACCATTTTTCTTGTCTTTTAACTTAAAAAAAATGCTACAAGTATATTCCATTCTTGTGGTGAAGGGAACTCTTTCCCAAGCTTCTAGTTCTTTGTGCAACTGCATTCAGAGCTAAATTTAGAGATCTAGAAGTTTTCAGGATTTCCAAGAAAAAGCTTGTTTAATATTCTCCTGGTCTGTTATTTAATTTTTGAGTTACTACAAACACTCTTTTATGCCCTAGAACTATGACTGGGGTTCTCTGAACTTTTATGGCCACAAGCACTTGTGTGTACTATTGTTCCTCCCCACCCTGGGACTGAGACCTAGGATTCCAGCATGTATCTGTGTCTGAGTAATACAAGAGTCTTCTATCCAGATTCAGCAAAGGAATATATGCAATCTTCCTATGACCAGTAGCCTGTCCCTTTTACTAGCTGTGGCTAAGAGGCTCAGAAGCTGTTGCTGCTGATTCAGTTGCTTCCCAGGCTTGGATGGGATTATATAGGTGCTGTTTGCCTTCATGCTGTACCCACACCTCAGTGTAATAAACCTTTGATACCTACCTTTTAATTTACCTTGTTCTGAAAAACAATTTTTTTTACCACATCCATTAGTGAGTTCTGCCACTCCAGAGTTCATTTTGAGGCATTATTTGAAAGAAATCATGGAGGTCCATGTGCCTTCTATACCAGTGATGGAGAACCTATTAGAGACTGAGTGCCCACACTTCATCCCTCATGTCATATGTGTGCCCCCCATTACCCCAGAGAGGGGAGGGAGGGAGGGCTCCCATTGAGTTGCTGGACAGAGGGGTGGGTGATGTGAGAAATGTCTTCAGGCAATGTGGGGAGGGGGTGGGGAGCAGCCCCCTCTGGCCACATATAGTAGGTTTGTATACAGAATTTTATACTATCATGACTCCACACCTTTCAAAGGAAATTCTTTTTTTTTAATTTTATTTAGTTATTTAAAAATATTTTTCCATGTTTCCATGATTCATTTTGTTCCCTCCCTGCTTACCTCTCTCCTTCCAGAGCCAACAAGCAATTCCACTGGTACAAATGTTATCACTTTATCCTATTTCCAAATTATTCATTTCAAACCAAATTATTGTCAAAAAAGGCCAAATTTGAAGTAAATCTGGTAAATTTCTGTAGATTCAAGAGAATTCCATGGAGAATTGAATAGATCTAGACTGTGGTGAATTTTAAAAAATCAGAAAGTACTCTCTCCATTGAATAATCTTCACACACACACACACACACACACACACACACACACACACTAAGCCCAATACAAATTAACAACCTTTCTGCAATCTATAGTCTAATGGAATTGTCTGGGATACTGAAATGTTAAGTATCTTTCCCTAAATTCCTTAGCCAATAGATTTCAGAGGAAGAATCAGTACCCAATTCCTGATGTTCACTTAATGCATATTTTTAAAATATTTGTTACTAAGCAGTCTCTTTCTACAGATCAATATTAAAATGAGTGGAGAATGGAAATGCTTTGGAAGCTTCCTCAGAAAAGATTTTCAGGTGATCTCCTCTCCTTGGATTCTACCACATAGCCAGTCTAAGTCTAGCATTTCCTCTTTGATATTCTCTGAAGCTACAGATGTTTACCAGATTTCTTAATAGCTTAACTACAGTCTTCCCATCATTTCCTTTAAGAGGAGTTCTTTAAGCAGATTCAATTCAATCCATCTAAGATATAATAAATTCCTAATGTTTACAAAGGATTTTTCTAGGCTCTAATCCTAATAATCAAGAGAGATGTTGTCTATGGTGTGGCTCAAAGATTGTTAATCTACCAAAGCTAGAGCAAATGTCAAATGCTACCTTCCTTTGCCAAAGAAAAGAGGGAAAATAGGGGTGAAACGTCTGAGAGACCTTTGTTATTCCCCAAGCTTAACTGATCATATTTTATCTCCATGTAAAAGTGATACATCAACAAGCAAACTTTTGGCTTCGTATGATTTTTGTCAGTGGATCTAAATAGATATCAAGCTTTTTTGATTTCATGGAATTCCAAGTCTCATTCTTAGCTCGAGTTCCAATAATGTTCTAACTAAGGACAATGACTTTAATAAAAAATAATAATGTTAAAATTACCTCCTTAAAAATTAATTACCCTGTGATAGTAAATATTTTAGTCAGTACAAAAGAAAAGACTCCACAGAGGGCAAAAGTAAACTCTTTTTGAAAGTGGGTATCTATCAAGAAACTTTTGTCTAATAATTTCTAGACATTTAAATTTCAGTTTTCTGCCAGGGGAAGGTCATTCATTCATTCATTCATTCATTGTTTAAAAAAAAAGAAAATATATTTTCCTACAACAGCTGTGTATCTGTACAGCATCAGGGGCACTGAGCCAAGCATCTCAGGTATTGCATCTGCTCGAGGTTTTCCTGAAGGTGGATAATGTTTAAAGGAATTTAGGCTCATTTTTATCCATTCTTTTTTGTGTGATTTGCTAAACTAAAATTATTTGTATTAATAAGAGAATTTCTATTCTCAAGACTTTGCATTCTTTTTGGAATATGAATACTAACGCTTAATAATACCTAATCATACATTATCTAGTGCTTTAAGGTTTGCCAACAGCTTTGTAAATGAAGAATCAAATGTAAAGCAGATACAAATTAATTTCAAGAGGAATAAAGGGTAAACAAATGGGTTTTAGGGAGCAGGAAAATTTTTATGTAAGAGAGGCAATTGTGCTATGAAAGAAGCCAAGAACTAAAGAGCTAGAGGTGAAGAGGAAGTATATTCCAGAAATGGTGAAGGAAGAGAACAGGAGATGGATTTTCATGTGTGGGAAACAGGTAGTGGGTCAGTTTGATTGGACTGGTGAATGAGCAAAAAGGTGTGGTTTTCATCCACTATACCATTAGGCCTCCTATAAAATATATGAATATTAAATCCTTTAAGGGGTAATTTCAGATTCAAGTCTTTCTCACATCATATCCATGATAACCTCCTATCTAGTCTTCCTGCCTTAGATTTCTCCCCAATCCTTTTAGAAATTTGCATAGGTATTCCATGATTTTCCTAAAGTTCAAGTCTTTCAAAGTTACTCTAATATTTAATAAATTCTAGTAGGTCTCTATATATTTCTTTTGGGCACTTAAAACTTTCCAAAACTTGGAACCTTCATGCCTTTCCAGTTTTTTTTTTTTTACTGAAATTACTATACAATGTTATGTTAAACATATAGAAATGTAAATATACAAGTTTTAAATAAATACAAGGTTTTAGGAAGTACTTGAGCTACTGGGGGAATTGTATTGTTGTTAACATTCTTTCCATCTATATTGTTATCATTGTATATATTTCCCCTCTGCTTCTGCTTGTTTCAGTTTGCATCAATACATATAAATAATGTCATGCTTCTCTGTATTCATAAAATTTTTGCATAAAAATTTGCAAAAATTCATAATTTTTGAAGCATGGTAAAAGTTCATTACATTTATATATATATATATATATATTATATTTTATTTAGCCCTTTGTTTCCTATTATTTTCCATAGGGAAAATATAATGCTATAAATGTTTTGGGGTATATGGAGCCTCTGCCTTTTGTTATTAAATTCCCTGGCATATATACCTAGCATTGGGATTTGGGGATAAGAGGATATGGATATTTAGTCTCTTTATTAGAAACAAATTGATTTCTAGAATGGTTGAACAAATTCATGGTACTATCAATTACTTAAGTATATCAAATACATCAACTAGATTATTGTGACTTTCTTAAACAATTCCAGTGACATCGAGTATTACCAACTTTAATTCAGCTAAGGATTATAATAGCATTTTAGCTGTATTATAACACCTCTATTCATATATATATATATATATATATATATATATATATTCCTCCTTGAAGTCTCACCAGATTCCCTTCCATCCTTGACTACTTCTTAGTGCTTCCCCCCTATTTTTTAGTATATCTTCAAATACTCATGGACAACTTTGTCTGATCTTTACTCATTTCTTTCAATACTCTATATCACACTTTCCTATGTTCATGTTGTATCCCCATACCCCATCCTCTAAATGCTCCTTCTTTAATTTTTTTCTTTCCATGTCCAGAATCTCATGGAGGGTGTTTCACTGGGTAAACAATAAATATTTGCTTATTTTTTTAAATGAATTGAATTGACTACTGTATTACTGGCATTGCTATGCTCAAAAATCTTTACTGGTCCCAAATTGCCTAGTGAATAAGGTTTTTCCTCCTTTTCTTCAAATGAAAGATTTTCCACAAATAGGTTTCCAAACTTAGAGTATCTTGTACTAGTCCCTATTATGTCACAGTGCATTATCTAATCAAACATATTGATATATTCCTACTTGTGTGGCTTTAGCTATACTATTCTTCATACATGAGATATTTTCCTTCTTTTTCTTTCATTGTTTTTTTGTACAACATAGAATGGGTGTGCCCAGTGTGTACACATTTTTTTCATTCCACTCCTAGCCATGCCTAATAAATTAATTCACGGCATGTCCTTTATGAAACTTATATTCTTTCTGGTCAGAAGAAAGCACTCTGTATAGAATTCTCTATTTTTTTTACCATCATTTTATATAGAACTCCAAAGATCATATTATATGCATTCATTCCAAGATCTAATATTACTTATTTTTATTAAGTACCTGATGAAACTGAATGCAAGACCCTTTAACCTTTTCCTTTGTACAGGCCATCTCAAATTCCTGGAATATTTATTTGGGTTCTCTAAAACTCTAAGCTTCCTGAGAGCAAGACCTTTATACCTCTACCAGCACCTAGCCCACTTTCCTCAATGTTAAGGATGGTTATTTTTTTGTTTAATTTCAAATTTAATTAAATTATTCATATGCCCTAAATTAAAGTGAATTATAATTAATTTTTCTTTGAAAGGTTATGAATATTATAAAATATAGTGCTGGAACTGACTTTAGAAATCATTTAATCCAACTCCTTATTTTATAGATGAGGAACAGAGCTTTAGTAGTTAAGTGAGGTGCCCAAGGTCACATAGCAAGTAGTTGGGCTAAGACTTGGACCCAGGCCTTCTGTCTCCAAATTCAGTGTTATATCCATGACACCAGAATTATTTTTATGATACTTGATACTCTCTAGGATAACTATATGTTATATTTCAAACTCAGATCTTGGAAACTTTAAATGAATAAATGTAATCTCACAGGTTAAAATTGATACCCTCATTTGTCCCACTCCAGGGCACATGAATTCCAGAATTGGTGTAATTTTATTCCTATGAAACAAACCAACACCCATTTCTGGGTAGTAATGGAAAAATGAATAAAGCATGTAATGCAAGGATAACATTCAGAGGCAGACTTTTAAAATTGAATTAAATACTGAAGGGAGTCAATAGAACCAATTCTGTAATGTTAGTTCTCAGAGAAAACTCATATTATGAATGTTTTTAATACTGATATAGTATAATTTCTTTCTTCCTATGAGGTTTAGTGTAGATTAGTAACTTGTATGATGGCAACTACCCCATACACTCCTGGAATATGGAGTCAAAGTATTCAGAATTCATTGCTGTTCCCCCTCTAATCTCTTTTATTGTTTCCATTCTCCCCATCTTTTCTCTCCTCCTCCCTTTTCTGCTCTGATTATTAGAGGTAGGAACTCTTTTAACTCTTCTAAAGGTAGGAAGTCCCTTAAGTCTTAGATAATTAGAGGTAGAAATTCTCTTAGGTCTCTATTCCTAGCATCTGGCAATCCTCAAATTTGTTTTTTTATGGGGGAAATGGCTTTTTATTTATTTATTTAAATTTAGCAAATATTTATTTTCTTTCCCTTCCACTTCACCCCATTTAAAAAAGAAGAAAAACTACATTCTATTGTGTAATGAATGTGTAAAATTCTTCAATTTTCTCTAATTATTATCAGTCATGTGGCATCATGACTACACATTGTGTTGATCATTGAAACTAAACTAAAACTAAAACTCCTCTTGTGGAGTTTAGCAATGGATAAAGAATCCAATGGCCAAGAGGTTGGATGATAAGCTCATCTTTCAGGTTGCTTCGTACTGGTTTAACTCAGGGGAGTTTTCAAATGTCATTCCCTGCAAGAACTTGTAGAAAAGAGAGATGGATAATACATTCAAATGTATTTCTAAAAATGAAAGAAAGGCTACATGTCTCTAAGAAAAATGAACCTTCACTAAAAATCAAAAACATTTTGTGATTTTTAGTTCTTAAGTTTGAAATTGCTCCTACTGAATGAATAATAAAAGGACCTCAGAAATGTATGCAGTGATTGTACATTAATTGTTAAAGAAATACATATTTAGCAGATCCTTTTGGATATTTATTGAGGCTTCAGATGCTTAACATAAGCAGACATACCTTTAGAATTTACTGCTGATTACAAAATCTCCTTATATTCTCCCTTCCTTCTTTCTTTCTTTTCCTCCCTCCCTCCCTCCCTCCCTCCCTCCCTCCCTTCCTCCCTCCCTCCCTCCCTTCCTTCCTTCCTTTCTTCCTTCCTTCCTTCCTCCCTTCCTCCCTCCCTCCCTCCCTCCCTCCCTTCCTTCCTTCCTTCCTTCCTTCCTTCCTTCCTTCCTTCCTTCCTTCTCTTCCTTCCTTCCTTCCTTCCTTCCTTCCTTCCTTCCTTCCTTCCTTCCTTCCTTCCTTCCATCCTCCCTTCCTTCCTTCCTTCCTTCCTTCCTTCCTTCCTTCCTTCCTTCCTTCCTTCCTTCCTTCCTTCTTTCCTTTCTTCCTTCCTACTTTCCTTTCTCTACTAGTCCCAGAGAAGTTACTGGAAAGAGTGGTTAGGAGAACAATGTGAAGTATTTCAAGGTAGGTAGAATGCCACTGATATTATCTTCTTAGGTAACACAATTTGGCTATGGGCCTGAGATGCTTGGTTTTCACCAGCTATGGGAAAATGGGAAATAAATATTAAGGAAATAAATTAAAGACATTGAAGAATAGTGCTTAATGGACCAGTCTTGAAGACAGAAAGATCTTGGTTCAAGTTCTGAATCTGACAAAAGCTATGGTACCATGGGCAAATCACTCCATTGCTCAAGGCATCTCACTAATGCTCTAAATTACTATGACTTTTCAACCTGCATCAGTGGAGAATGCTTCCATATTGGGAGTTCTAGGACTGTTGATCTCACTGGGCAATGTAAAACAAAACAAAACATAAAATAAAACCTTCATGGGTACTCAAAATTTCTTTTATCTCATTCCTCAATCCTACTTCTAAATTGAACTTTTATACAGAAGAATTAATTTTAGCTGGGGAAACAATTTGAACACTGAGTTGGGGGGAAGTTTTACAATGCTTCCTGGAGCCAGATCTTATTGGCTATCCTATCTGACCTTTACAAGCCTTTGGGGGCTTAAAATTTTCAATTTATTTCAAATCAGTGCCAGGTCTTGGGTTGGGGAAGCAAAAAACAAACTACCCCATTCCCCCAAGGTACTTTCATTACTATTATGATTATTTTTTTTATTAGTAGTGTAGCTTTTATATAGTGATTTAAATTTTGCAAAGTGCTTTATGAATTTTATCTCATTTTATCCTTACAACAATGTTGGAAGTAAATATTATTGTCATCACCATTTTATCAATGAGGAAACAGAAAAGTTGGTTAAATGATTTGCTATGAGTCATATAGCTTGTGTCAGAGTACAGGTCTGAGTACAGGTCAAACAGTACCTGTTTGAATACAGGTCTTCCTTCCTCCTGGTCCAAAACTCTATTTATGGTATCAACTGGATGCCTCCATTTTTCTGAGAAGTGGGGATGATAAGAAACTAGACATCTAAATAAGGCCAACTCTGTATGCATGTTTCATATAGATCAAACAGCCAGACTACAGAGAAAATTCATTTCTTGATATTAAACAATCTTCAGTGTTTCCCAAGAAAACCATCTTGATTATTTCTCCATCTATTTAATTATTCTTGGGTGAATTTTTAGATTTATCTTAGGTGAAATAAGAAAACATGGATAGGAAAAATAGGAAAAACATGAATTTATACTAAGGAAAGGAATGTCCCCAATGAAATCAGAGTGTCTTTGAGATGTTGAAATCTACCATCTAGAATATGTATATCCATACTTAGGAAGATAAACACACAGACACACACACACATACATACACATACACACAAATATTCCCCTTCAAAGTTTAGGTCAGGTCAGGGTTTTATTAGTGCAAAATGGGCATTACTATTATTAGAGTAAAGCATTTTGGTCATAAAGAGATTCAATTTGTTTGTTAAATAATATAGGAAAACTCATAAGGTCTGGCTCCAGGCAGAACTGTGTGTGAGATTGCTACTCCTTTTTCCCCCTAGAGTGTTCAAAATATTTTCACATCTGAACATATAATTTATCTGGAAGAATGCTCTACTGAGGTACATTTGGGGTTAGGAGTGAGGAATGGGGAAAAACACGTTTTGATACTCTAGGGAGGGATTTTTTTTCCCTTTACTCAGTGAGGTCAATGGTTCAGGGAAATCCCAGTGTGGAGACTTCCTCCACTGATGTAGTCAACTCATGGTGAATGTAGGCACAGTGGAAATGAGACACCTCAATTACTAAAATTTAGGGTTTTGTGGGGACATGGAGATTACTTTGTTTAATACTCTTATTTTAGAAAGAAGAAAATGAATCTCCAAGGACTGAAATTACTTGACTAAGGTCCAGGGAAAGTGACTGAGAATTTTAAGCCAAGTGAGTTGACTCCAAAGCTGGAACTCCTTTCCATATTCTAGACTCCATCTCTAATAATCTAATTGACCTTGGGTTAACAACTTTATCTCTCAGTTTTTCAGATTTTTCACCACTTTAAAGTGATAGCTCAATGATCTCTAAGGTCCTTTTCAACTCAAAATTTATGTGATTCTGTTCTAATTAATAGGTTTGGACATAGAATTCAAATGACTTATTGCAAATATTATTGTAAATACCAAAAACCCAACTAGATGTGATCGTTTGCATATGATGTGTTAGTTGTTTTTTTTTTCCCTAAAGGCAGCATTTCATTTAAAAAAATAATAGTAGAGTTTTCTACTGTTTTCAAGAACAACTTAGTAGGATTATTTTGGTATAAAAGCACAAAGAGAAGAACTTGGACGAAATTGTGAGGAACTAATAAGATACCCTACCCTCACCCCTCATTTTCATTTTTTCTCTCTATTTTTATTATTTTTAAAGAAGAAATGAAATGAAAAGTGGTATTCACATACATAACCTCCAGCTTTTCAACTCACCTGGAGAGCTCCTCTACCCACAATGCACTAAGTGGATGATTAAAAAGAAATGGGGGCTTAACTGAGGGGTAAGCGTGGGGTCCCCGGAGCTTTGCAAAGCACTGAACCATGCAGCTACAGCTGTCCTCCAAACAAGCCCAACATTCTTTATTTATTTGTTATGAAATATTTATGGGTGTTATGAAAGGTTTAAAATAATGTGTCTGTCTCTCTCTCTCCTTTTCCTCTCTCTCTTTCTGGCCCCAGCACACTGTTTTCTAATGCATAAATAATTCTGGTCTGTGGACAGTGGGACGGCACATTAGGTGGGATGTATCTGCTGTATCACATTCTTTCTGCCTGAGAGAAAATATCATTCCTAGTAATTTTCTACACTTATACAATCTGCGTTGACAGTAAATAATTGATGTATGAATTTAGGACTAAACTCCAACACAATATGACTTTATGTCAAGGGTTACTCCCAGCAGATTTTGAGCTAAATCATCTTGCAAAATGGGTTCTTTCAGTGGGAGAAAAAAAGCTTTTTGAAATTATTTTAATGGAAAGATGGGACCTCTGTGCAGCTCCTCTTTTGATGAGGTCTTGCTTTGCATGGCTGGTAATAAAACCAAGCAATCTACCCATTATGAGATTGGAAATGTTTCATTTGTGATCACAAATGGATTTTTTTAGACTGACACAAGCTGGGCACTATCTCTCTCTTTTTTATTCCTTTCATTCTATTTTTCTATTCTTTTTTTTTTATTACAATAGGAGAGTTTGTATGTGATAGGCTGCCCTCTGCTTTTCATACCAGTATCTTCCATAGAGAGCACAATTATGTTTTAAATGAGAAGCTGGATAGATTTGCACCTTTAAGTTATATAACTAGAAGAAAGGCTTCAAATAAAGGATTACAAATTTACTCACATTGCTTCAATTAAAATCCTTTTCATCCTGTGTGTGGGAGGAGGGATGGTTACCCAGACAAGGAAAGGGGAGGGAGGAAAAGAAATAAGGAAGAGAAATCTTTTATGATATGTTAGAAGAGAAATTCTCTATACCTTTACAGTTGCAACCAAAAGCAAGACAAGAAGATCAAAGAAAACACATCAAATGAAAGACCCAGAGTGAAATTCTCTTTTGTCTTAATGTAATGAGGATCATAAGTGTGGGGGATAGAGATTTTAAACTCATTTGAACAATTTCTGAACAGACTTTCTTTACTTTTGAAGTTATAGAAATTAAGAGACTAATTTAAATGGATTTAATATCCTCTCCCTTGAACAAATCTTATCTTAATCATTATTTTCCTCAATGTTTAAATAGTGTGGAATTTCAAACTTTTTAAGCCACAACTTCAGAGTAGTGTATAATAAACTTCTCCGGTCGCTTTTGATAAAAAGGGACAAATTCCTTTAATACAAAAAAAAATGTAGGGTTTGTTACCTTTTCCTACTTCTCTTTTACTTCCTCTCTTCTCTCTTACTTAATTCCTTCCTCATGTTTCCTTTTTCTACTTTATTCTTTTTTTTTTTTCTGCACATGCCTCTGATTCCATTCTATAGATGGCACTCATGCCTCTATGCATGAGTTTCTGAGGCATGTTCAGGAAAAGAATATTCATAAAATAGTTCCTACACTTTAAAAAGTGCATTCATTTGAGATTCAATACACATTCTACTTTAAAAAAATAATGATTTTTATACTACCTTTCATAGTTAGGTAAGTTGCTAGGTAATAAGATCTTAAATTATAAGATGTATACAGTGGAAAGTCTTGGTAAATGATGACTATTTATCATAAAATCATGCAAAACCCATGATTAAAATTGACTTTGCTTTTCAATCTTTTAAATTTAAATATAGAAATCTATATATGTGGCAAATTGCCCCTATATAAAAAGCTTTGTATTATTCCTGGCTCATAGAATAGTTTAATATTTCAAGCTGGGATGTTCTATAGCAGTAGATAATTAGGGAATCATATGATCCTGGATTTATAATCTGAAGAAACATTATCTATAAACTCCATATTTTGCAGATGAAGAAAAAAAAAGTCCAACAAGGGCCAGTGACTCACTTAAGGTCATACAAATAATGGCAGAAGGTGAGTTTGTAGCCAGATACTCAGCTTTGCATTTAGAATAGTCACATGTAGCTGGAGTTGGAATATTCTTTAAAAATGGTCTACTCCAACACCCTTAGTTTATAGCTAAGGACACTAAGATCCAGAGAAATTATGTGAATTTCCTGAGGGCACAAAGCTATGTAAGGGAGTTAGAGGAAAAGCTAAACTAGAACCTGGGTTTTCTGACCTCAGGTTTGACCAGCACCTTTCTAATCAACTTCTGTTAGTTGGAGTTTGATGGGAGAAGGTTTAGGAGGGTAAAGAGCAATGGAGACACACAGACCAGGTAACCTTCACTTCGAATTCACAACAATAATTACAAGGGAGTCGTTTGCTTTTTCAGTCATTTTATAGTTTTGTTCAACTCTCCATGATCCTATTTGAGGTTTTCTTGACAAAGATACTGGAGTGGTTTCCCATTGCTATCTCGAGCTCATTTTATAGATGAAGAAATTGAGGCAAACAGAATTAAGTGACTTGCTCAGGGTCACTCACACAGTAGATTAAGGGTCTGTGGCCAGATTTGAATGCAAGCAAATGAATGTTGCTGACTCCTGGCTTGGGTCTAAAGTAAAAAGATGAGGAGGTTTTTGTCTCAATTACTTCATCCTGATAATAAAAAATGTCCCTTTCCATGTCTAGTGCAGATTCCAGTACCACTGCTCTGTTCTTCCATTTAGGCTTGCTCTCTCCAGGCACTGCTTTGTACTCCAGATTAAAAGATCTATCCAAATGCTCCTTAGGGGGTGTTATATTCTTTAGGGCCAGCCTCCTTACTCAGACATCCCTTCCAGGATGGCAAATCTAATAAATAGCTATGCACTCATATTTTTAGCAAGTGACCTAGCATTAAGGCCATCACCTGTTTCCAGCAAAATATGCCATCTTACAGCGACTTTCCAGGACTAGTGTCTTGGCCCGAAGGAAAAATTTTAATGTGGAAATTTCAGACGAAGCAGCAGGTCTGAAGGCTAGATATTTGGGTAAACAGAGTATTTTAGCACCATACAAAATGTACCAAACATTGCTTACCTATTTTGCTTATATATTGGCTGGCCTCAATTGGTCACTATTCGTGAATGTCAGGACTGTGAATTCTTTTGAAGGAATCCTGCCATTCCCATGACCCTAAGACTTCACTGGGGAAGCTTGGGAGCAATCATCCTTTATTACCAGATTCCCAAACAATATTTCAAACTTGGATCTCAGCAGCAAGTTTGAAATAACAACAGGGATAAGAAGTATGTAATATCCCTGTATTGATATTATTCCTTTTATAAGGGACCTGAGTGAAATCAAGAAAAAAGAAAAAAGAGAAAAGTTATAAAGGCAGGGTGGAAATCTCCTCTCACATAGTTCCTTTTTTGTCAGAAACAGAATAATCTAGCCATGTTTCCCATCTTTTGTGCACAATTTTAACAAATTATGCTATGGTATATCAATCTATTTATAGCTCGATATAGATACACACACATCAAGATGATCTCCTTTGCAACTTTAAGGATATGTCATTTGATGTATAAACCTAATTAAAAAAAAACATACCATTGTTTGCAACTGGACCCACTAGAAAACATTTTGAATTCTTCAAATTGGATTTGGTATTCATCCTTCACCTTGGAAGCTCACTCTATCCTCAGAGTGCATTCATTGAAAGTACCTCCACTCCTGTGACCTTTCCCTTTTACTGACTGATTCTTCTTAGAATCTTTATTTTAAGGAGTTAACCAGCTCTATGTGTCTTCATGCTTTGCCTTAATGTTCCCCTGACTTTCCTAGATTCCTAGAATTTCTCTATCATGCCCCTAAACAAGTTACCTTAATCTCCCCTCTCAATTTTTCAGGTTTTACTCCATTAGAATATAATCTCTTTGAGGGGAGTGAAAATTGATCTTACTTCCTGTTTGTATTTATATTCCTGGTGTTTAACATAATACTTGGGATATAGTAAAAGCAGCAAGTGCTTTTGAATTGACATTGTGATTCAAATCAGCTGTGGAATGACTTCAAGGACTATATTCCAAAGAGGTATTTTAGAATGTTGCTGTTTCTATCTCCTTCTCCTTCTTCTCCTCCTCCTCCTCCTTTTCCTCCTCCTCCTTCTCCTCCTCCTCCTCTTATACTGATACTGATATTGATATTGGTACTACTACTTACTGCTACTACTACATGTACTAAGATTACTACCACTATGACTTATAAACTAAAACAAATATATTATTTTCATATGTAAAATTTAGTATATGCCATCACACTTTATCCTCATGACAATCCTATAAGATAGATGAGGTAGGTCTTCTCATTTTGTAGATGAAGAAACTATAGCACAGGAGACATTAGCTACTTTCCCAGTCACACAGCTTCTGAGGTAGAATTTGACTTAGTCTTCCTTATTCCATGTCTAAAACTCTAGACACTATATTCTGATCATGGGACTGCCAGCTGGCTTGCTAAAAGAAATCTCAGAATTCATCTTGCAACTTTTGTTGATATCTGAAAATTAAAAAAAAAAACAGATTTCATCTCTCTCAGTGGAATGAGAGATGCTCACTGGTATATAGTGAATCTTAAAACTGCTCAGACTGTACCTTAGAAGATTTGATTAAGCTAATGCCCACTTTTAACAATGGAGGTACTTGGTCAGGAATGTATTGAGAACTTTTAAAATTACTCCACCCTGCTCAGACAGTGACTATGGGGAAGATAAAGTTGTAAACTCTGATAGGACAATGAAAGTCCCTAACTCATCTTATAGTAAAGCTAGAACCTTAAGCTAGGTCTATTTTTAGATCTAATACAAAAAGGTGCTAACTACTTATAAAGGTTAAATTAATCACTAAAAGGTCAAGCAACTTACAAAGGGCAAGTTTAACAAAGAGGTGTGAAGTACTCAGTAGATTTTATCTAACCAGAGAAGGTGAGAACAAAAGAAGATGAGAACTAAGAATGGGCAGTCCTGGGAAAAAAGCGTCTACTGTGATTGGTAGATGTGAAAATTTAGAGGAGGTAACATAAGAGAAGATTTCTTTAAAAGGAGGATTGAACTCAGTTGAGGAGTTCAGTGGAGGACTGGAGCTTGCTTGAGATGATCTTGTGATGAGTGATAAAGACTGACTCACTCCCTTAGGCTCAGGCCTAGGCCCTTTCTATTATTTTCTCTTTCTCTCTCTCTCCTTCCCTTAATTCCTTCATTTGTATTAATTAAAATCTCCATAAAACCCAGCTGACTTGGGTATTTTCATATTTGGCAATTTTCCCATGGCGACCACTTAATTTTTAGATTTTAAATCAAGACACTAAAAATTATCTTTAAAGTTTGGCCGAAACCTTTACAGTCTTGGCAAACCACATTTTCATGGTTACAGTTTATATATGCACAGATAGATAGATAGATGTAAAATAGATATAGATATAGAGATTTAGAGAGCTGCTAGGTAAGGAAACTCCCTTTACCAGTGCTAGTTGGAACCTTTTTTTTCTTTATCTTTTTTATTATCTTGTAAAACCTACTCCCATATTGGCCATTGTTGTAAGAGCACACAGGTAATATGCGTTAGGAATCCATCTTAAATCAAAGTCTTCCTTGCTCTGGAGTCCACTCTTTAAGCACTTTGCCATATTGTCTCTTAGTGCCTTTGGTTCCAGGATTTCTTTGGTCAATAGATCCCATACATAAGCTATACTGCCTTATTTTCCTTGACAATAAAAAGGCCAAATCCTCCCAAGCAAAAAGGCAAGACCAGGCACCTGGACATCTGGACAGTTGACATTGCATATTTTTACTTCATAATAGAAAGATATAGACTGTTGATATTATACTCTATTAATATTTTGAAATAAAATGTTCATAAGCATGACAATTGGAGGTATTATCTGATTTCTGAGTCTCTGCTTTTAAAATGTACTACCTTATTTCCCCCCATTTACATGTAAGAACAATCTTTTACATACATTTTCCAAAATTATACTATCTAAGTTGCCTCCCATCCTGACTTTTCTCTCCCCTCCCTGAGATGATTAGCAATTTGATCTGGGCTCTACATGTATGATCTTGCAGAACTGATTTCCACATTGGTCATGTTATCAAAGAATATTTGTATAAAACCAAAATCCAAAAATAAAAACACATAAAAAATTTAAAATAGCAAGATTCTATTGGTATTCAGACTCCATCAGTTCTTTCCCTACCTGTGAATTTCATTCTTTGTCATAAGTCTTTCAAAATTCTTATATCATTTTATTGTTCAGAATAGTTTTCTTTCACAGTTGGCCATTATTCAGTATTACTGTCACTGGGTACAATGTTCTTCTGGTTCTGCTCACCACTCTGCATCAGTTCATGTAGGTCTTTTCCGATTTTTTGTGACCATCTTGTTCATCATTTCTAATAGTACAATAGTATTCTAGTAAAATCAAATACCACTATTTGTTTACCAATTCCCCAATTGATGAACATTCTCTCAATTTTGAATTTTTTGTTACCACAAAAGGGCTATTAAAAACTTTTGTTTTGTCCAAATAGGTCCTTTCTCCTTTTCTTGGATCTCTTTGGTGTACATAACTAGTAGTGGTATTATTGGATCAAAGGGTATACACAATTTTAGAGTCCCTTGGGCATAGTTCCAATTTGTCCCAAGAATGGTTTGATCAATTCATGCTCCACCTACAATCATTATAGTCCCAATTTTGTTGTATCCACTTCACCATTTTCATTTACTGTCAAATTAGCCAATCTGATAGGTGTGATATCAGTGTTGTTTTAATTTACATTTCTGCAATCAGTAATGATTTGGAATATGTTTTATATGACTAAAATAGTTTTAATTTTCATCTGAAAACTGCCTGTTTGTTTCCTTTGATTATTTGTAAATTATGAACTGATTTGTATTCTTAGAAATTTTCCTTGGTTCCCATCATATTTGAGAAATGAGAACGTTATCATAGAAAATTCCAGTAAATCCTCCCCCACCCCCCATTTTGTTGTTTCCTTTCTCATTTTGATTGTACTGGCTTTGCTTGTACAAAATCTTTTTAATATAATAAAAATTATTCATTTTCAATTTCATATTAACTGTATTTCCCTCCACCCTGTTTTCCCCTTTTGTTCCTGTTCTTTAATCTTTTTTCACTGTCTCTCCTCACAAGTGTTTATTTCAAACAACTATCTTCCACAATTAACCCTCATTTATATTACCCTCCCACCTTTTCTTATTTCCCTCCTACTTCCCTTTAGGGTAGGCTGGATTTCTATACCCAACTGAGTATGACTGTTTTTCCCTCTCTGAACCAATTCCAAAGAAAGCAGGGTTTAAACATTGCCTGTCACCATCCTCATCACTCCCTCCACTTTAATAGCTTCCCCTCTACCACTTCAGGTGAGATAATTTACTCTATTCTACCTCTCCCTTCCCTCTTTTCTCAGTGTGCTCCTTCACTCCTTGATGTTTTTTTTAATATCATATCATTATAACCAACTTATTCCTGCAATTTTTGTCCATGCATATTCATTCTAACTGCCCTAGTAATGATAAAAAACTCTTACGTTACAAATATAATATTTCCCCATCACAATATAAACAGTTTTATCTCAGTAAATCTCTTAAGATTTATATTTCCTCTTTACCCTTTTTCTTCTTCTGAGACCTATTTCTGCACTTCAAATTTTCTTTTCAGGTCTGATCTTTTCATCATAAATTCTTGGGAATGCTCTATTTCATTAAATAACCACTCCTCGCCACCACCACCTCTGATAGAATATATTCAATTTTGATGGGTAGGTGATTCTTGGTTATAAACCTAGATCCTTTCCTTTCTGAAATATTATATTCTAAGCCTTTTGTTCCTTTAATGTAGAATCTGATAAGTCCTATGTAATTATAACTGTGACCCCATGATATTTGATTTTTTTTTTCTGGATACTTAGGGTATTTTCTCCTTAGCCTGGGAGTTCTCAAACTTTACTAAAATATTCTTGGGAGATTTCATCTGAAGATCTCTTTCAAGAAGTGATGGCAGATTCTTTCAATATCTATTTTATTTATCCTCTTGTTCTGAAATATCGGGGCAGTTTTCTTTGATAATTTCTTGTTATATAATGTCTAGGATTTTCTTTTTATCATGACTTTCAGGTAGTCCAAAAATTCTTTTATCTCTTCTAGATCTACTCTCTAAGTCAATTTTTTTCCAATGAGATATTTCATATTTTCTTCTAGTTTTCATTCTTTTGAATTTGTTTCTTGATGTCTCATGGAGTCACTAGCTTCTACATGCCCAAGTCTAATAAGTCCTTTGTACCTTCTTTTCTATTTGGCCAGTTCTACTTGTTAAGAAGTTACTTTATTTATTGTATTATTGTATCTCTTTTTCCTATTGGCCAATTCTTCTTTTTAAACAATTCTTCTCTTCAATGGATTTTTCCTGTTTAGTCAATAATGATTTTTAAGATTTAATTTTCTTCTTCCATCATTTATATTTTTTCCATTTCCCTTTGCTTCTTGATTTTTGAGATCTTTTTTTGAGCTCTTCCAGAGCCTGATACCAATTACTATTTTTCTTTCAAGTTTTGCATGTAATGCCTTTGACTTCATTGTCCCCATCTGAATTTGTGCCTTGCTCTACTTTGTCTCCATAATTTTTTCAATGGTTAGGATTTTTTTTGTTTGCCCATTTTCCTAGCCTTTTATATGACTTTCATTTCTATCTTAAATATGGATTCTGTTCTTATCATACAGTGGCACTCACCTGAATTTCATTAATTATTTTTCTACCTTCAGATTTAGTTTTGGTTGTCTGCAAGTTTCAATACTTCCAAGGAGGTATAATGACCTGTGTGCTGAGCTTCAGAAGCTGTCCCTCCTCCCCATGACTATATTTCCTTCAGAGCCTTCTGTTGGTTTGCAAGGTTAAGCATACTGTGAAAGCTCACAGCTTCACCACAATCTTATACTGAAGCATGGGGCCTCACCACAGGCTTCACTGCAGGTTTGCATTGGCCTTAGCCATTGTAGTCTGCCTGGTCCTGGAGCTCAGGGATTCACCATGGACTTGTAATGAAGCTCTGGTCCTCACCCAGGGTATCACTGCTGGCTTGCACTTGCCAGGAACACTGCAGGGAAGGGGCTTGTCCTGGGGCTCAGAACTTCAAGAGGTGGGTGTGAAAGTGATGTGCTATTGGATTAGGTAGAGTACTGGGGTTTCAACACTGGGTTCAGAATCAGCTGCTGTCTTTGCTGCTTCCTATCCTCCCTTCTCACACCAAGGAAAGAGTCTCTCTCTTCTACCTTACCAACTTGCCTTCTACAGGAAAATTGCTTCCCATCATTCCTTTCCTGGTTCTGCTACTCTAATAGTACTTTTGAAGCTTCATTTTAAGGTTGGTTGGAGGAGGTTTTCAGAGAGATTTGGACTTGCCTGCCTCTACTCCACCATCTTGACTCAATCATCCTGAGTGTCCTCCTTATCCCAAGTCATGTATTTTAATGTGTTTTCTAAGGGATTGAGCAGAGTAGAGGGGGCTTATTAGTATAAACTTGCAACACAGAGTGGTTCTGAATGCTTTAATATTTTAATGACCTTTGCTTTCCCTTTATTTCATTGTTCTCTGTACTGTACAGACACAAGCCTCTTCCATGTCTTAGAAAATGCCTTTTGTTTTGTTTTAAAAATAAATTTGTATTAATATTCTTATTTCTCTATCACCTAAGTTTTCTTTCTGTCATTTGACTTTCCCATATAACAAATATTTTTTTTTAATCAACAAAATAGATTAATATATTAAAGGCTATACACACTTCTCTTTTGGCATTGTTGTCCTCTTCTGAGCTTGCATTTTGTCCTTTGTGTTGCTGAATTTTTTTCAGTGTTGGACTTTTTCTGTGCCTTTTGTCTATTTGGGGCAGGGGTGCTTTTGTTTATGACCCTAAGTTTTAGGTCAAAACTGAGTTCCGAATCTGGGGTAGAGGGAGTATTATCTCTTGGTTCTCCTAGATTTCACATACACTGGGTTGAACTGGATTCGTCTTCTTAACTATCAGCTCCTGTAGGTTTCTTGAGTGCCAGATTGCTCTTTCTAAGAAAGGTTCCCTTTTGTGTGCTTGCATTGAACTGCTCCTCATACTCCTCAAAGGATGCTGGGTTGTTTCTCTGAATGCACTGAACTCCTCCTCATGCTACTGGTTCCACTCTTCTCCCCTCTTTCCCAAGTGAAATGTACCCTTCCTGTCCTTCCACACTTTATTTAAGTGAAATCTTGCTTCACCATTTTTTTCTTGGTTCTACCACTCCAAAATTTCTTTTGAGGTGTGTTTGTTTTTGATACTTTGTGGTTGTTTAGAGATTGGTTTGGGAGATCTCAGAGCATTTTTTCATCTGCTATCCTGGCTGCCAGAAGCAGAATTTCCCAGATCAATATACTGAAGAAACGCTCCCAATCAATATAGTGTTCCGCAACTTAAACTCTCCATCTCTACAAAGTAGTGAAGTAGAGGGAGATTGTGTATAAGTGTCTTCTCATATCTTCTTTTTGGGGCCAAGCTTGTCCTTTGAATTTTATAACATTCATTAAGAATTATTTGTTATTCTTTCCATTTAGATTGATACATTCACTGTACATACTGTCCTCTTGGCTTTGCTTATTTCATTTTGCCGTAGTTCATATAAGCCTTTCTTTCTAGGATTCTTTCTCCAACATACTTGTCAAGACTGACTGTACAAAACATTAGGGTTCTGGAATCAACGTCCCTGCTTAAAACCCCTCTAGCTTCAAAGAATATCTCAGACTGTCTCATGCTCTGCTTTCATAACTCTTGAGAACCTAGCATCATTCATCTCTCCATACTGAGAAGGCATGATGGTAGGATTCTAGGGATATATGACCCTGTGTATCACCAGTGATTTCTGTGATTTTTGGTCTACAGAGTCCCATTGGTCTAAAAGCAATGGTCTATGGCAGTAAACTGTCACAATGGCTAGACCACGGGGCCTTTAATCTGGAAGATCTGAATTCAAAATCAGCCTCACACAATTAGAAACTGGCTGATTCTAAGTCACCTCTGTTTGCTATTTTCTCTTCTGTAATATGATAATAAAAATAGTACTAGCCTCTCTGGGTTGTTGTGAAGATCAAATGAGATAATAATCATAAAGTGCTTAGCATAGCATCTTGCACATAGTAAGTGATATATAAATGTTAATGATCCTTCTTCTCGTTATTATCATTATCATTAGGGCATCAGACATGGCAGCTCAAATCAGGAGATATAGTTTCTGCTCCCAGTGGTTCTACCAAATTCCTACAGCAACATAAGTAAGCTGCTATCTTCTGTTACTAAAGAAGGATTCTTGAGCCATAGCTCTTCAGGAAATTGGTAAACATTAATAACATTAATCTAGATTAATGCCCTCATCTGTAACCAAAGTAGAAGCCTTAGAGACATCCATGACTGAAACCTTCTCTGAGCCTACTTTAAGGTGAGATCTTTTCTTTCCCATTCACAGAATGAACATTGTAAAAACCACTCAGCTGCACAGTTGACAGAGGACTTGGGGAAGTAGATTGAGTGTATACTTGCTTGAATTTACCAAAAGGCCAAATTATGGTCTCTAAACATTCTTAGAGGTACCCTTAGGATCAACACTAAAATTATATGAACAGGTGCTATATCTTAGTGTCACTTTGATAATTCTCTACTTCCATCAGCCATATCCTATTTTCAAGGGGCAAATTTTGGGATCAAAGAATTCAATGAATTCTCTCTCTTCTTCTATCAGGCAATGACCATTCTCTAGTATACAGTAGACATAAATTGATGTTAGGATCCCTGAGAAGGATTAATAAGTCATGTGAATTTTGGAAGAATATACAGTTTGAACATTTATTTTAATGAATAGACACCTCTTAGTAAAGTATCTGCTGTCTGATAGTCTCCTCCACACCTGGCTTCTTCAACAAAACAACTTTAAAATATCAGAGTTGTCAGAGTTTTGGCTGGAATGCCATGAGCTCTGGGAGCTTTCTTCCTCTGATATGTGCAGTCAGAAAATCAACTGTGAAGGGACAGTGCTGAGATCTTGTGTCTAAGAAAGGAAGAAGAATGTAGCCTAGCATATCCGCATCCATTTAATCAAACACAC